>NC_137825.1:54005583-54310583 GCF_963921795.1 Nannobrachium achirus
CCTATATTATATATAAAAAGGCATAAAAGGGTTTTTATTTGAATGATCATTGATCAATCAATTGAGTGTCTTCGGGCTTGGATCAAAGGAACTAACATAGTAAGCTCATGGGGGCAGCCCTCTATTCAGAAACACCCCTACTTAGAAACAGATATCGCGATGCCTTGACATATCGTGATGTCATCCTTTTCCCCCTATCTGTGGTTGCCAATCAGAGTGAGATCATAATATCCAGTCAGTCCTTGTCTAGCTTTCTCTTTCATCTGATGTAACCTTTTTCTCTAAGGGTTTTCCCATTGAAGTACTTGTCCCTGTTACTTATCATCTGCTGTAGTTACCCATCATCTAGCTTTGATCTACAAGCCCAGATATGGGCTTGTAGATCAGCTATCAGAGTCAACGGCAACGGCAACCACACTTGCCATTTCCAATTACACCTTTCTAGTTAGTGTGGTTGCCTAGAGGGCAACCACACTATTGTTATTGGCGTACAGCGGCCAGCAGCGCACACCTCGTGGCGCGCTCTGCTTGCGCACAAGTACACTTGTACGTTAGGCGCAAGTTGGCACCTCGACAGTGTGCAGTTCTGGTTTAGTGTTATTATCATTAAAAACTTTGGGGGCCCACTCGCAATATCCTCACAGTCCACCGGTGGGTCCCCGGACCACGGGTTGAGAATCTGTGTCCTATATAGAGATATTTCCATGAACCTATTGGATAGAACCCGTATACTATGCATGACCTGACGGCTTCCAGTTTTGCATACGGTCTGGTTGAAAATGTTCAGTGTGTGCAGTTTGCATGGATTCGAGGTGTGTGTGTGTGTGTGTGTGTGTGTGTGTGGTGTGGGGGGGTGGGGGGGGGGGGGGGGGGGGTTGTGGCGTCAATCCAGATAGAACAAAAATGTGATGCTGGCATGGGGAATTTTCATGGAAGTGAATTTGTTGGTTATGACGTTTGTATAGTAGGTTTGCATGTGTGATAGGACATAGCACAGTCAAGAATGGGTTCTCTCTCTCTGTGTGTGTGTGTGTGTGTGTGTGTGTGTGTGTGTGTGTGTGTGTGTGTGTGTGTGTGTGTGTGTGTGTGTGTGTGTGTGTGTGTGTGTGTGTGTGTGCGTGCGCGTGTGCGTGTGCGTGCACATCCATGCATGTATGTGTGTGTTTGCACTAGAGAGCATGGTGGGTGGTGTGTTTAAATCCAGTGGATTAAGGTTGTTGTGTAATCGTGTGTGCCTACTGTATGCTTTGTGAGATTGAAGTGTGCTGTCTGTAGGATAACCTATGTACATTTCAGGGTTATAAAAACAATGAAACAGGGAGACTTGACTGCTCTTCTGATTGAAACAGAATGCAGAGATCCCTACAGGAGATGTAAAGTTCTGGGGGAAGAAAGAGAGACTTCAATATTAATATTATTCTACAAATACACGCCAAATTATGTTACATACAGAACTGTAATTGAAACACTAACTCTACCATTCCAAAATAACAGAATTGAAGACTTTCAATATACAGTATTTCTTTGGGATAAAACATTTCATCTACTCTCAAAAAGAGAATAGCTGGCATATGACACTATAACATTAACGTATTGTAGAAGAGAAGTGGCATGGCAACCGTTGCTTTTTTAACCACTTGAACCCTAGCATGCTTATTCTGGGTGGAACATTCGCCCAAAATAGCAGATCTACTGTACACTACAAGCCCACAGTGCGTCGCAACGTGGCGCATTGTGAGCTTGTACAAAGGCACATTTTTGACTGAGAGGGTTGGTGAATTGGGGAAAGAAGAGCGTATCAAGTAGCCAACTCAGGTCTACTTTAAGACCAGTGCATCTGTGTCATTTTAGATTTGAGCTAAAACGCATTATTTTATACTTTGCCTATTAAAAGATTGCAGATATACAAGCTCATAGCGCGTCACTTCGTGCCGTACTATACAAGCTTGTAGATCTGCTATTTTTGAAGAATTGTGAAAGATTCTGCAATTCTTTGAATATAAGCACACGTATTTAACTCAAAACCTTTCTTCTGGAGGGTCCCTGGAACAAAATATGTTGCGATGGTGGTCGGAGGCCAAATACATTTAATTGTGGGTGTCCTTGACATGAAAAGGTTTGAGTACCACTGATATAACAAGATACGTTTTACAGAAAACAGTAAGGATTTAGGCTACTTTAGACCTTAAGTGGTTACGGTCGGAATAACGTTTTTTCCTTTTTCCTGAGATATATGTTTGTTTGAAAGTCTTGGGTTGTTTTCGGAGCTCCGGTAAAGAACAAGGTCATTATTCTAGTCCAGAGATGGGCACTGTCTGTACGATGGTGACTTGGCCCGCTGCAGTGAGGCTGATACAAACCGAGTGTCCTATAAAAGCACAACTCATCTCTCAAAGCAGCCACGGAGAAATGATTGACTCAATGAGTCAGTGTAATGACGACCTCCATCACTGCAGAGGAAAGTTAACCGCATGAGCCGTCCCTATCGTAGTCGTATAGGTGGACGTTCGCCGACAATAGGTGAACATTCGGTGCAAACGGCTGACCTACAACCAGTAAGACTCCCTAATCGGAAGATAAGTGACCGCCACGTCGCATACACAAACTTTAGAAGGCAGTGGTAGCCGATCAGGAGGGAATATGGGAAATGGGACAGATCCATGTCGATGACATGACTTTAGAGATAGGCCTACTGTGTACCGCTTTACTTGATTTTAGGGCAAAATCTGTAGGAGCAGTGTCCAAAAATGTGTTTCGCAAGAATCGGCCTCGTGGTGGCGCTAGAAGAGGGCCATGTGAGAAATGAGGGGTGGAGGTTGTGGTTTGGCAGCCAAGGAGTGTGTGTGTGTGCAAAGTTTGACATGGATAGAGGCAACGTTGGCGGAGATATGAGTGGGGCAAAAGTGTGATGTGACGTGTGACGGACAGACAGACTGACTGACTGACAGACAGCCGGTGAAGGTTTGCTGCGTCCTGATGGTCGCAAACAAAGCTCGAAAAGCGACGCAAATTGTAGACCAGGGGACTTTGATGATGGAGAGGGCCACTATATTTCCACACTCCAGACTCCAGAGGGCCACATTGCATATACTGTCCGGCAGAAACCTCTTATCTCTGTATTTTAACGTAGGCCTACATTAATTCCCTACTTCGTCAGTCTATGTCACACAAAAGTAGCAAAAATAGCCGATCTACAGGCTCAAAACGCGCCTGTTGACCTCTTAGATTTGCTATTCTTGAATTGGAATCCTGAATAATTATTTGCTATATTTGAATTGGAATCTTGAAAAGTAACATTTTCTTTTTTTATTATTTCAAATGCATTTAGTTATACTATAACAATCTGAGTTCCCAGAGGTTCTTTAATACTATAATAACTAAATGCTTAGTCATTAAAGCTACTAGTATACAGTAGACTGGTCATGTTTTCATATTTGGAATTGCTCTGCTACTTTTGTGTGACACTGTAATATGACAAAGTGGGGCATTCATTTATGAAAAATACCTAAAAAGTAACACACATAATATGGATAAGAGGTTTTTCCCAACGGATATGTAAAGTCAGATACAGTGGCGTTAGTTCAGCAAAAGCTAGGGTATGGCAACAATGGGAGTCCTCATGGAAAAGAGGCATTACATTTTGTATAACACGGTTCTATTGTGAAAATAGCCGATCTACATGCTCACAACGCCTCGTGCTGCGAGGCGTTGTGAGCATGTAGATCGGCTATTTTCACAATGTCTGAAAAAAAAACTATATATTTTTTTTTCTTCAGTTTTTTACACAGGTTTCTACAGTTTCTTGGGCTGGATATGGCAGCCTGAAATGTTTGTTAGTAAATGTGCCACAATTAACAATAATGCATTGCACCTGTGCAGCTGACCTGCGGAACCTGGGAATATACCATTTTGTCAAGATGGGGAGAATACAAGTCTGGAGAATATAATCATAATACCTTGTTAAAGTGACCATTATGTAAAATTTGTAGTTATTTTACTGTAATTTAACAACATAATAACCAGCGCAGATAGACAAAAAGACATTCATGGATTCATATTTAAAAGTAACTTTTATTCTCCCCCCCTGGACCCAGGGTATGGCAGCTGCATACCCCTGCCATACCCAATTGACGCCCCTGGTCAGATATCATTGTAGTGGGGAGGGAGAGAGAGGCAGGCAGGTCATACTGTTGGAAGGCGGTATGTGTATGCAATCATATCTAAAGTATGTTCATGTGTGTGAATGCAGTCAGCGTATGCACCGTAGTTTCTCCTATCTCTGTATACATATTTGTCTTGGCCTGGCGAGACCTCCATCCATGTGCACACTATAATCCAGCCATGCCCCTTTGTAACCCTAGAGAAAAAAAATGAAAATGAGTCAGCCGGCAGTCTGGGGCCCTCTAGTGGCCGGTTTGACCCACACCACACAGCCTGTCCATCATCATGCTGAATAGGGATTTAGGTGGATTAGATATTTAGGGAAATCTCTCTTGTGGCGCTGTAAATAGACAGATGGCGCGAACCCCCAAACACACACACGGACACACACACACACACACACACACACACACACACACACACACACACACACACACACACACACACACACACACACACACACACACACGCTCACACACCATGCTAGTGCACAAGCAAAAACAAGAAGACACTGGCAGATGTTTGTTGTAGCCTATTATACAGTGAATTCTCTTTTTATACCTTTCTGTCCAAATGACATATCCGCCATTTTGAAAAGAGAGGCACCTACAAATACTAAAGCTACTCTCAAAAGCATAGTAAGCTACTGTTTACTGTTTATTTTAGCTTTTTCACCCCAATTTAGTTTAAGCAAACTATTTCCTCCCCACACACATGTGTGTCACTGCTGTTGTATCCTACTGGCTCACCTGCCAGTGAGGAGCCTCCACCGGGAGGACGTAGACCACAGATATAAAGAGCTAGATGCCTCGTTCGCCTCAGTTAATTGGAGCGATGTGCAAAAGTTCTAGTCCGGACTTCCTGAAAAAACTAAGGGAACGCTGTCAGTCAAAGTGACTACTGGCCAATCACAGCGTGTCTTTTCCGTGACTTATCCAAGGACCACAATTCAATTCAACAGAGCCAGTTCCGATGTTGCGCTGCTCAGCTGTTCTTATAGGCTGCATATGAAAAGACCAGCCCCCACCTGCCTCTGATTGGCTTTCCGACTTCCGTATGTGTGACGCACGCGGAAGCAATGAACACGGAAGCGACGAAGATTCCCTTAGTTGCTCGATGCATACATAGATATATATAAAGGCTAGATAGCTCACGCCCGCTGTTGGCCAATGGGGACTGACGACGCTACAGGTCGGCCATCTTGGGACAGGACCGATCGCCCAGTTTAACATTCATTTCTATAGTGCATGAACTATTTAAATGACCAGAGCTTGCTCAATTTTCAACCTATTTTGAAACGGATTGGTTTGTTATAAACCTAAGAAACGTAGCTACGTTACTGTATACTTAGAATAATTATAACCATGGATTTCCATATGAAATAACATTAAGTATATAGGTAAAGTAAAGCAATTAGCTATACACACTATTTATATTGTAAATATAACATGTAATAGTTCCATTATTAGTAATATTTATATTATTTAATACATTATGTATTAAATGTATCAATGTATTTATTTAATATAAAAAACTGTCTCATTTGGCTTATATTTATTTAATATAAAATAGTCTCATGTTGCCATTCTGTAAAATATGAGATTAGAGATGGGGCTTCAAGATTATTTTATTAAGGACATAACAAAACCAAATAAACCTCTTTTTTAACTAAAATAATACATTTTATTTCAGCACTGCAACTGCAAGTCATTTCCCAATCAGTAACATGACCAATCCTCCCCTCCCTCTGAAATCAGACCACTAACAGCTAGACGAGTACATACATAATATATACCAACTATAGTCATAACAGCAATAATCATGATATATAATAATCTTTTTTTTTTTGTGTTAAACCCCATGCTGCACAGGTAGCTTTTGGTGGCCCTTGATATTGAAGTAGGCTACATGCAGTACACCTGTTTGAAGGTTCAATGGACCAATATTGTATTGAACAGCTCAACAATGATCAATGAGGTTGGGGGTTAGACTGGAACTGTTGGGGGCTGTTGAGAGGGCGGTGGTGTGGCAGTGTAGAGAGACAGACAGGATTTACCATCATCAAGTATACCTGTAGCATTAACTGAATAGCAAAATCACAGTGGGTTCCTTTTCTCAGATGGCATTCAGTGCACTACTCATGGGCTCATACGTTCTTGCTTGGAGTCAACTTTAAATGTAAAGCCTAAAAAGGAGGTAAACCAGACTCAAATACATTCATTGGGGGAAAAATTACCCATTATTTAACATCTGCATTACTTACAAGAAGACTACACAATTATAGAATGTAGAAGAATGTTTTATTTGATCATTGTTTGCCTGTTATCTCTCCTATGGTACCAGATCAATACAGCATGGAATTGTGGATGAAATGTTTCCATACATATATATATATATATATATATATATATATATATATATATATATATATATATATATATATATATATATATACAGTATAAACCACTGAGGAACATTGGCTCGAAGCCAAAATTAGGCTTCCGTATGTGCACACAGAGTTTGAGCGAATGGCCTTTAAAAAGGACTGTTTTGGGTATTCATTTTAGCAATATGGTGCAGCCTCAGCTTAAAAAACAGGGACATAACTAACTTCATCAGTGTATGGTGGTGACTGTCAATGCCTGAGCAAAAACACATCCTCTGAACCTATCCTCCTATCCTATGGGCTGTTTTCATCTGGATTCTGCAGATGCCTGGCGAACGACCCACTCTGCTGCCTTCACCATGCCTTCAGAACAGATGGTATCACCAGACCTCCATTGCATTTCAGGGTCAGCAGGTGGTAGCTCTTGTCCTTACAGGCAGATTCAGCATCGGTCACAAGGCTGGCCCGGCAGACATCACAGGACAGCTTCTTCAAAGAGCGTCGCACAACAAATCCGGAAATTAGCAGTAGACAGATTATTATAATATTATTAATATTATTATTACCCCAATAAATGTACCCCCATTGATTCCGGAAGGGGACCCAAATGCATTCGTCCCCATCCGGAATCAATGGAGGTAAATTTACTATAATCATTTTTTTGTGAAGAATGTGACAAACACAAAAAGAAATTATTGAACTCAAGTCTCCATGGTGTGAATAATCTATATAAAAAAAGTCGTTTTGGGGGTGAACTACTCCTTTAAGGATTTATGTAGGATGTATGTAGGCCTATGTACACTATGTATGTATGCATGTATGCATTAGCCTATGCAAACTTTGAGAATAAGACAACCACAATAAAAGAGTTAAAAAGTGTGTAAACAGGTGGTAGAAATATTTCTAAAAGCCAGGGTCAACAACACTCTTGCAATGTTATTATCTCACAGCCCTGTTGTTCCTGTGAAGCAGAACTTGTATTGTACATAATGATTATCCTAATTATAATATAATATTGTCATATTTGTGGCAGGTGATCCCACAGGTTCCATTTGGATAGGCCTACTCCTTTCATTGGAGCAGCCATAGGCATTAGGCAGCAAAACAATCAGGCATCTTCACAACAGACTTAAGTTCACATACAGTAGCCTAGGCCTATTTCTGTAAACAAAAAGCCAGCAATTCCCTGTATCAATGTATCTAAATGTAAGATATTTTTAACAAACCAAACCGCTTGGAAATCATGTAATTCTGCCTCTCCCACCATTGTAACTTTGCTGTCAACTTTGTAATAAGATTATGGTCTAGCTCACACTCACAGCCTCTTTCTTGTCTCTTAGCCTGCAGCTAAAAAATACAACAATATCCACACAAAGAAATGTAATTTAGACAAAAGATTAGTTGTCATGAAATCGTTATTGGTCTCAGGAAAACCTGATAATATTTGAAAATCTCGATTGTTGTTGTCTTGATGAACTTGTGCAAGCAGCCATGTCACTTAACTATGCTGCATGCTCTTTTTTCGAAATGAAAAGCTTCAATTTCAACATGTCAACCAGCCTGAGCTCATAGCCACGCTAATAATGTTTGTAATAATCCAAACCGTTAGTAAATCGGTCAAGATTTCAGAGAGTAAAGAGTATTTAAGTGTGCAGATCACTCACCTTACAGGCACAATACAACGGCAGGACGCGGGGGATGGTCCTGTCCTAAGATGGCCGCCAGTGAACGACGCCGCCGACTCCGCCTTGCGCCATCTAGCCTTCTTATATATATCTATGGATGCATACGCCCCCTAGCCGAAGGAGGCGTCTACCTTTCTATGTCTATGACGTAGACCTTCCTCCGACTCCTCCTGCCCAACACTCCCTGCTGACAGGTGCTGATATCACCCAACCCGCCCGGTGCACCCGGTGGATTCGAAGCCACAACGTCCGTGGTGGTGGGCAGGCACTTTGGCACAGCATCACCTGAGCGCTTATAGTAAGTTGTTACTTCTTAAACCAGGGGTCTTCAACGTTTTCAGGCCAAGGACCCCTTAGGTGAGAGAGAGAGAGAGATGAAGCAGGGACCCCCCACAGCCTCTTCATAGATTCCATATAGTTTCATTGTTTGACAGCACGATCGTCATTGTATTTTGGATTGGACCCCCTGTAGTAACTCTGAGGACCCCCTAGGGGTCCGGGACCCAGTGTTGAAGACCCATGTCTTTAAATCATGTCCATATGTACTTAATTGACCGGAGTCCCCCAGTAGTTTATACTAGCCCCCCCCTCTCTTTGATGCATTGTGAGATCCTCTATTTTCGCCGAGTGTTCCACCCAAGAATAGGGACGCTAGGGTTGACAGGACATAGGTGAGTGTATATGGATCAGTGTTCAGCTTCATATCTGAGGGCTGCTCAGACAGTTCTGATGAGTGCTCAGCAGTACGGTTAAGTGTCTTGCTCATGGACACATCGCTGGGGCCGGGAATCGAACCAGGGACCCTCTGTTTCCCATATATGAGACCTTTCGACCATTTTACAGCTGATATGGCCACCTCTTTGTATTTCGTTTTTTATTTAGTTTTCGTCAGTGAAAAAGGTTAGTCGACGAACATTCTTCATCACAGTCAACGAAATCAACACTGGTTGGCAATGGGAGGGGAGGGGGGAATGGTTGGGGGGACCTGTTGGGGGGAGGCTCTCTCCATTCCGACATGCTGCCACTCCTACAGTGACTTCTTATGGGATAGGATGCCCCCCCCCCCCCCCCCCCCCCCCCCGGCCTAAAATGAAGGCCGGATTAGTGCCTCTGCTACACACACACGCACGCACGCACACACACACACACACACACACACACACACACACACACACACACACACACACACACACACACACACACACTATCACCATCACTTTCCAATTCCGACGCCATGTCTAGATTAAATTTCTCCAGCTATGTTTTTATTGGGGCATCAGGGTTTTAGGATAAAGACCCCTGCAGTGCCACTGTGTCCTGCTTATCGGTGTCACGATATCTGGACAGAGGTGTGATATTTTCTAAGGACACGACGGAGCCCTTTTGTTTAAGGATGTTTTCATATTATCTGTCCCCGCCTCATCATCTCTTTTGATCGAGAAACTGATACTTTAATTCCAAGAAATCTCTTCCGTTCCTTGGAAACGCACAGGCAAAGAAAGATGCATTTAGGATTTAAAAAGCTGACAAAACTTTTAAAGGGGTATTTCACTTTAAAAAAAACCTTGACTCAATTTAATAAAGCTTTTGGGGAAATGAAAAAATAAAATGCAACAAAAATATTATTTAAAGTAAAATAAAACACTGCCTCCTCACGTATCCAGAGGGCAGTATTAGTCACAAGAACCAAGTTTGTTGATGAATCTAACATGGTTAAGAGTTTCTGGACATGTAACATCATTTACCGTTAATACTGGATATGATTATACTAGTGGAACGTTGACTTTTTTTAATAACACATTTATTATTTCTGATGAATGTGTATAACAAAATTAATTTACTTGGACATTTTCAAAAGGATTATTCGGCTTAATCTGACAGACTGACAACTGACTTAAGCCCTATATATTATTGTATACTTGCCCAAACATGACATGCCCAAAATAGGGACTCCAAATTGAGAGAGGGTACGCAACAGTACTACATTTAAGTATTTTATATTTTTTAGTAACTATTTATTTCTCCTGATTTCCAGTAGATATCATCTCTTGGTCATCTGCACTATGATAGAATATTGCAACGCCAAGTGACTTGACCTGACATAAAGTGATGCACTAGTGATGACGCTTTACTCTTCATTCAAATGTCACTTCCAACAAGATGCTGTTAGTTGACGGGAGCTACCAGGGCTTACATAATAGCATTTAGCCATTTTACTCACATAATCTACAGGCTGGTGATTGCACAGTTATGATTGCATGTCACCATTGATGTCATGAGCAAATATTCTCATGAAATGTTGTGTTTGCGGACTGATCTACTTTCAAGGGCACATTGGGCTACCATGTGGACATGAGTTTAGGGCCATTTTATAGGATGACCGCCTCAAGTCCAACTCCCTGAAAAGACTGGTCTGTTGTGTAGATTTATTTATTTCATTACGAGAAATCCCTGGACAGGAAGCACTTTCGTTAGTAGGACACTATCGGCGTGGGGCGTGGACTTGATGAAAGAAGAAACCCATGATCAGCTTGGGATGCTGTGGCGCGAGTGTGTGTGCGTGTGCGTGCATGCATGCCTGTGTGTGTGTGTGTGCAAGTGTCAAGCCAGGCCAGCAGAGGGTGTATGAGTGAACCAGAACAGGGGTGGGAAACTTTGATGATGGAGAGGGCCACTATATTTCCACGCTCATTCCAGGGGGCCACATTGCATATGTCCTTCTTTGTCATTCTAGTATAGACCTACATGTCATACAAAAGAAGCAAAAATAGCTTTTGAGCTTGTAGATCTGCTATTGTTGCTTCTTTTGAATTGGAATCCTGAATAATGTTTTTGTTATTTTTTCATTGGGAATCCTGAAATGTAACATTATGATTTCATTTCAAATGCATCTAGTTATACTCATGTCATGAACTTAAATACAAATAAGTTGGACATAAAAAAGACTAACATTTTAATACTACTATACTAGTCCCTAAGCTACCAATATAAGCAGGTCATGTTTGCAAGTTTGGAATTGGAACAGCTGAAATCAATAATATCAGTATTCCAATATTAACCTGTGGGCCACATTAAGTGAAGGTGGGGGCCACATGTGGCCCCCGGGCCGCCAGTTGCCCACGTATGAACTAGAATATCTCAGCCTTTCTCTCCCTTTTTTTCCTCCCCGATGATGTTATTCACTGCTATTACATAATGAGTGACTGTGTGTGTGTGTGTGTGTGTGTGTGTGTGTGTGTGTGTGTGTGTGTGTGTGTGTGTGTGTGTGTGTGTGTGTGTGTGTGTGTGTGTGTGTGTGTGTGTGTGTGTGTGTGTGTGTGTGTGTGTGTGTACTCCCTCCTGTGGCCCGAGGGTGCTGTCGGCTAACATCAGCATCGGGGGCTGCGTCTCGCTCCAGTGACCACGAGCCACGCACACGCTTTGCTGCTGCCGCCGCAGGGCAGGCCCTCACCACCCATTCTCCCACAGAATACTTTGAGCCTATAAAGTTTCACTCGGCCGTGCGCCGTGCCTCGCACCCGGAAACAGCAGATCTACAAGATCACGACGACGCATCACAGCACCACGCGTCGTGGGCTTGTAGGCCGGCTATATCCGTCGCGAGACACCGACTCACAACGAAGTATAAACGAGTTGTTACAGAAGCACAGCATCCAGACACAGCAGGCCGTGGACTGACAACACGTGAAACACTGAGTTTACACATAAACATAATGATAAAAACATGGTAGGCCTATGCTAGTTTTGTAATGAAAATTAATGATAATAATAATAATAATGATAATTAATAATAATAATGAATACCTATACTATCCCGCGGGGGAAATTTAGATATCGCAGCCCAACCCAGCTGCTTTTTTTATCAGCTTTGACCCAGCTGAATTCAACCCAGTGATGCCCACAAGGAGCGCAAGGGGGAAGGGGAGCAGTGGTAGCTGGAGTGGGGAATCGTACCTGCGACCTCTGGGACTGGGGCCTCCGGAGTCCTAGGTGTGGACACTAACCACTCAGCCACCACTGATGCCGGGTTTATTTTCTGCTGATGTGAAGTTGACCCAGCATCTAAACTGGACTTAGTTTCGACTGCACTAGCCTTGGAATCAGGCCAATCTGCCATTGGCTAGGACTGCACAACTGTGTTTTGTGTTGACATCCCTGCTCTTGACTGGCAGACTGACACATAGTCTAAATGTACATAATTGCGACCGTCAGGGAGCAGTTTACTATGAAAACCTCCACCGGCCGTCCGTCCGTCCGTCCGTCCGTCCGTCACACCTTTGTGACCATCAACAAACGTCACACCTTTGTTGATGTTTAAATCGAAGAGTCTTGGTCAAATACTTCTGTTGGTTTCTGCACTGATCATTTATACAATTCAGCTGTGTTTGCTCGTGTCATCATGATGAGGTCATAAATCAGCCATGCCCAAATATAGATTTTACGGGTTTACATGCTTACTCAGTTATTCGTTATGTGAAAGTCCTATGACGTCTATGATATCTGACATCATCATACATACATTCCCTTTTATGCCCATAAATGGAGATCCCCTCTGTAGAACCAGCCACTGACATCACTGTAATGTCAGGGGAACCAAATCCCTTTTATGCCCATATATGGAGATCCCTGTGATGCCAGGGGAACCAAATCCCTTTTATGCCCATATATGGAGATATGGAGATCCCTGTGTTGCCAGGGTAACCAAATCCATTTTATGCCCATATATGGGGTTCCCTGTGATGCCAGGGGAACCAAATCCCTTTTACGCCCATATATGGAGATCCCTTATGTCATCAATATTAAGCCCATATCTGTGAATATCTTTGGGTACCAGATGTCTCCATATATGGTTAAATGGTCCGATATACATCACTGGCCAGAAGACCAAGAAATGGTGCAACCTCGCCCTTTGCTTTTCTCCCTATAGGCATCTTACTGGTAGGTAGTTTAATGAGGAATGCAGTATGGTGGTAGGTAGGTAGTTATGGCCTTTGATGTAAGATTTTCACTTTCTAGGATAACTATATTTGCTATTCCCAGATGATGCCCTTTTAGGGTACCCCTCATGCCCATATATGGAGATCCCCAGGCTTTACTAATTAACATAAGTTTTATGCCCATATATGGAGATCATTGTCCCAATGTCATCAGATATATGGGCATAAATGGACACAGGCAAACTAGATGGGCTGTATGGATATCCAGATGTGTGATGTGTTTTATTCCAAATGTGGCACCCCACAGACATATTTCCAGAAACAAAATCCCTTTCATGCCCATATATGGAGATTTCTGATGTCATCAATCCCAGGCCCTGTAAAAAAACATGGTTGCTATGGTATGAGCAACTTATGTCTCCATATATGGAGATTCAACTTCAATGAGTAACCATGGCAAACTGTCAACTGCCCGTATGTCTTGATAATTGGTAAAACAAACTTTTGGCCTATTTGTGGAGATAAGCGACCAACGGTCGCTTATCTCCCGATTAGGGAGTCTTACTGGTATAACTGATGAGCAGTTTGAAGGGCTGATTACATAGAAACATGTTAAAGGGGTAGTTCACCCCCAAAATGTATTTTCTATCAATTACTCACCCCGTGCAGACTTGAATTCATGGATATTTTTAGGTTTTTGTCGCATTCCTAGGCCAATAATTTGAGGAGACTCTTTGTGTCTCCATAGGGAACAAATCAGGCTCTTTGTTGGTCATCAAATTTCGGCTTGGAATGGGACAAAACTAAAAGATATCCATGAATTCAAGTCTCCATGTGGTGAGTAAAGGATAGAAAAATATTTTTTTGGGGGGGTGAACTACTCCTTTAACAGGGTAAGTGACACAATAAAGTAGTGAAGTGTGACGTAATTTACATATCCTACCTGGTTCGCGGTTTTCTTCCCCCATTCTGAATTCCCATAGACCTTTTTCATTTCACGTCATATAAGAACTGTGTTCCAATTATAAACAAATGATCTCAGCGGTTTGACTCATATGGATATGAAGAATCAGCTGATGGTGAAAAAACGCTAATGTTACTGTCGCCGAATTAGTTACATTTTCGGCTAGAAACAGGCTTTATCACTTATGAGTGACTGACTATCATAAACCATACAGAGCCACCTCGCCGACAATATCGCAAAGACCGTTTGTTTATTTTTGGACCACAATGCTTATATGAGATTTAAGATGATCCAATGTTATTCTCCATAGAGAATTACTTCCGTGGAACCGGGGGATGAGCGAGTCACGTCATGACTTCACTGTTCTATGCCACACTATTGCGACCGCCAGGCCGCAGTTAGTATGAAAAGTCCACCCAGGCGCGTAGATCCATGAAAAGCATAGGGGGGACCATAGCGCGCGCGAAGAGAGCGTCTCCGCGCGCGCTTTTGCGCGCGCGCGCATCTGTGCGCGCGGATTTTATGATGTATTATTTATTTACTTATCAAGTTTTCACTACTGCAATAACCAACACAACCAAAGCTTACACGAAAACACACTTCATCAGAAACTTACCATTGTTGCTTGTTGTGGTCAACTTGGTCCTTCCGAAATGTACATAGTTCTAACTTCTAGTTCTGTAGCAACTTGGGACAGCCAGGTCGTGAGGTCGGTATCCATTTAATTCCAATAAACGTACATAGCATCAAATGTCATTGTCCAGATCCAGAAACAAGTAATTTAATTGAAACCAGTGAACCAGTCAGTTCTCTAGTCACAGACACAGCCATAACAAGTTGCCATATTATGACGTCATCACGCCTACTACAGCTGTGGAGTTCAGACTTCAGAGAAATGGGCGTTGCTATTTACTGAGGGCACTGGACCGAACCATTTGGGGATTTTAGATGGGGGGGGGGCTTAAACATATCGCTCGCGTTTAGTGCGTGATTTTCAGAATTCAGACCCCTAAAAGTTTGGCTTGGGGGTCCCTGACTGGGGGGGAAGGGGGGGTCTTCTGGAAGTGAATGTAGGGGACGAAATTGGACCTGGAAGGTGACGAAAACCCCTTGTCACCCCCGGGATTTTCACCTCATGTCCGTCCATCAGTCCGCTTGTCAGTCAGGGTGTGTTACTTGTATATACAGTATGTAGGTGCATGCGTGCGTGCGTGCGTGCGTGTACAGACACACAGAGAGAGAGAATAAGAGTTGGGAGCATGACAGGTATTGCTTTTACTTGAAGGAGTAGTTCACCCCCAAAATGACTTTTTTCTATTGATTAGTCATGCCATGGAGAATTGAGTTCAATAATATTTTTTTGTATTTGTCGCATTCCTAAGATAAAAAATTGATTATAGTAAAGTTAACCCCATTGATTCTGAATGGGACCCAAATTTACCCCCATTGATTCTCAACCACATGCATTTGGGTCCCCAATCCAGGGCCTTGTATTTGGGTCTCCATCCAGGCCCATGCATTTGGGTCCCCATTCAGAATCAATTATGGGGGTAAATTTACTATAATCATTTTTTTGTTTTAGGAATGCGACGAATACAAAAAAAATATTATTGAAC
Source organism: Nannobrachium achirus (assembly GCF_963921795.1). Lineage (NCBI taxonomy): Eukaryota > Metazoa > Chordata > Actinopteri > Myctophiformes > Myctophidae > Nannobrachium > Nannobrachium achirus. The sequence goes on from NC_137825.1 coordinate 54,021,333, forward strand.
TCAAGTCTCCATGCCATTGGCATCATTGGCATAACTAATCAATACAAAAAAGTCATTTTGGGGGTGAACTACTCCTTTAAGTGCAAAGTTTGAGTACTTTTTGTCCACCACCACTGCATTCATCATCAACGCTTTGATATGAAAATGAAATTGATGACTGCGGCTGCACCAGGGCTGCACACACACAGCTGCAGCCCATCTCTCTCATCATGCATCATTACTACGCCCATCCCAGCGTGGGCGGGGCGTCACCTTTGTTGTGCTCTAGGCGGGCTCACTGTGATGCTGTACTAGAAGATGGGATTTATGGTTCTCTGAAGTGAGCTGGATCTGTGGGATCCGTTCCTTTCAAAGAGCCGTTCAAAAGACTGTGAGGCAGTCTTTTAGTTACTGGTGACTTGGTAGATTTTGATTTATGATTGCAAATCACTTCAGCTCTAAATGCCAGTATACCTAAACATTTTTGGCCATAGGATACATTATGCCATTTGAAAATAGCCGATCTACAAGCTCACAATGCGTCGCAACGAGCTTGTAGATTGGCTATTTTCAAATGTTTTCAAATGTTTGGTTTTTTTGCCCCTACATTTTATTCATTGGAAAACTTGTGAAATGGGACATTTAGCATTTTGCACTTTTTTAGACATTTTAATTACAAACTTCTACTTGTGGCAGAGTATTTCTAGATTTTCTACATTGCAGCAGGCCACAACTGTTCATTTAGAAAGCAACGGCTCCCTACTGTAAACCGGATCCCATCGCTCATTTCAAAGAGCCGTTCAAAGGACTCGGTTCGTTCGCAAACGTCCCACCCCTTTGCCGTACTGCTGCTGGCTGGGACTGGGAGGGGAGCAGACAGTGCGACTGCAATGTTGACAGGACAATAATTGGAGAGTTTTCATTTTTATTATATTTTTAAATTTTGTATTTTGTTGCAAAAAACACGCAAAAAACGCTGCCGAACTGTCCAATGAATGGAGTTGCTTTTTGCCTTGTTGGAATTCCTCCCCACTCTGACGACGCCGAAGTAAGTGCGCTCTCTCTGCCTCCTCCTCCCATATAAGTGTTGTTTCGTGCTATTATGAATTATGAAATGACATTCGTTCTTTTTGTTTATTTGAGGTGTTATTGCAAGAGAACGCTCGCTGAAGTTGTTGCGCTTTTCAGCGGGCATTCCTCGGACATTTCGCATAGGCTTTTGAAGTTGAACCATCTCAAACACCTCCCTAAATCTCCCCCAAAGTGGGAAATCATGGAGGACAAGATCGATTTACTGAAATCCATTTTTTGATATTGGTGCATTAATTTCCCGCACGTGTTTGCTGTACAGAACGTAATTAGCCCATGTTGGTGTGTGTAGTAAATGTCCCATCTTGTCCCAATGTCCCACAGAGTCGTGGGACATTGTTTTGGTTTGGTTCTCATGCACTTGACCGTGTCTTACGCCCCCCCCCCCCCCCCCCACCTCCCCTCAAAAAAAGAAAAAAAGAGAGCTGTAGCTGGTCTATTGAAATACATAATGTAAAACATGAATAAGTAATCATCTGAAGAAGTGCAGTTTAGTTTGAGAGGGAGAGCCTAGGCCTACCACCACAACTGAAGAATGAACAGCCATTAAATAGCTGTAACTAAATTATGTAAATTATGACTGTCACAAGACTTAGTAGTCTACTTATTAAAACCTGTTAAACATTTTTTTTTGTTCCTTTTTTTTTGTGGGACCAATTTGACATGTGGACCATCAAATCGTTTTTCGACCTCCTCCTTGCTGCAAGCATTCTGCAAATAGCTGTACAACTCCCCAGTGACTTAAGGGAATGTGCCACATATTTGTGCTGTGACAGTTTACACCCCCATGGCAGAAATGCAGCACGGTTGGCTGGGTGGGAAGAAAGACAATAAGAAATTGGGTTCGAATGCCTGCATTTCCATATGCCAGCCCACATATTATGCAGAGTCAATGACAGAAGACACATTGTAACTGTTATTATTCTCCTCTCACACTGTGATGCAGAAAACAGAAGTTTCATTCCAAACTCATTTGAAATGATACTTATATCTGCTTGCTTTTTAACGGAAGCAACCAAACTTATAATGTAACACCCAGCATTATCTAACTTTTCCTTACAAATACAATAACCTCTATGGCAGGCACGTGCACACATAGATATCAAAGGGTCTGTAAAAAGTACCCTCTCCAGACCATGAATGCAGTTTTTACTATGGTGAAAGAAATGAAAATTCCCTCTTTTCCATGCCATACCTGAAGGCAGCATTCAAGAGAATTGCCTTGTCCAAACTCAGCATCTTATCCTCTCTCTGTGTATAAATCCATGCCATTACGCCACATCTCCGGTATTCACTTGCTTATGCTTAGTTCAGTGTGGTATCAAGCACTGAAAATAGCCGACCTCCAAGCTTTTGTGAGCTTGGAGGTTTGTGACGCGTTGTGAGCTTGGAGGTCTGCTATTTTAGATATTTCCACCAAAAGGCCCTTTTAGACATTTCAACCCCTGCACGTCCCTGCTCTATGGGATGGGAGCCTGTCCCATAGCCAATAGCCAGTTATATGGGACAGTTATAGCCCACTTAACATTGGGGTTGTGGCCCGGCGGGTAGATCAATAATATGAAATTGATAACTGCCTGCTTGGTGCAGTTCACATTCAGTGTTTCCGGTGATTAGGCCTGACCATTTGGCATTGATTTACATGGCTGTCAGTAAGTGCTAATTGTTACGGGTAGTTTATAATGCACCTATGGCTGTGGTTTATTTTTCAGAACTAGGTCAAAACTAACAACGCTTGGATTTTGCATTTAAAGGAAAACGATCGTGTAAGTGGACAGTTACAGATACATTTCAGTCCTTGCTACTCAAATGGTGCTACTCTTCCACTCTCAGACCCTCTTGTCTAGTCGAGGGGTCTTCAACAAGGGGTCCGGGACCCCCTCAGAGTTACTACAGTGGGGCCTCCACATTTTTGTGTGATAGATACTTTTTTTCCTCCTTTTTTATATTAACTACTTGAACCCTATATAACTCTAATTTACAGAGTGGGTGGGGTGCTGAGAGGTCTCCCATCGCGGAGAATAGACTTTCAACAACGTAAAACTAACTTTGGTTTGGTGAGTAGTGAAGTAGTTTAGTTTATTTTGACTGAAGTTGAGCCGTCGTAGGGGTAGGGGCTGAGAAATCCTGGTCTAGTCTTTTAGCCAGCAGTCTGTCAGAGCGTCAGTGCAGCTGACGCTCTGGACCAGAGCTAGCAACTTCCCATGACGTCTTCCACTATTACCACTACTACGTTTCCAAATTCAGTGGTGTTTCCCAAGACCTTGAGTGGAGCCATCAGTCAGATGCTGAGCGGTGCTGAACCCAGTGTTTACACTCGTGCCATGCTCAGTGGTAGACATAAGGCGGGTTTGCCAGCCAGAAGCCGTGGTCAGCACCATAAGCTCTTTCCAAGCTGGCACATTAACTTGACTATGTACTCATGAGAAATGCCCTCGTCCTGGAAAGCTATAGACTGGAAGAGTGTGTTGTTGGTTCTGTTCACTTTGATTGAAGACTTTATCAGTCAGAAATGTAAAACAGCATGTGGTTGTGGTACAGTAAGACATTGAAGCTAAAAGGATGACCCCCAAAAAAGTTGTGGGGACTATGTATGTTATCTACTGTATGTATTTTGATCAACATGGCATACAAAAACTAACACAATAATACATATCATATCATCAACAAATACAAACACTACATTAAGTACAAAAGAGATGTAAAAAGTATCCCTCTTGGTCTCCTGGTTTGGTGATTTTTCAGGCCAATTTTGAAAGAAACCAGTGTGTTGTCATGTTTCTCAACCTTTTCAAGCCGCGACCCCCAAAATAATCATATTTTAACTGGGGACCACCCTACTCCGACGAGAGTTGAGGCATTACATTTTGTATAACACGGTTCTATTGTGAAAATAGCAGATCTACATGCTCACAACGCGTTGTGAGAGCAGTAGAATGAGAACTTTCCCATGTTTTTTTCTAAATTTGGGTGGTACCAGTCTACCAGATCATGGTCGCTCCCTCTAGTCTTGTGGCTGTGGGGTGTCACTCACTTCGGAGAAGTAGTTGCATGTATGAGGTTATTGAGGGCACCGAGGGTATCATTTTGTTTGGTTTGTTTAATGAGATTTTGATAGAGTGAGGAAAGGCTGCGGATACAACAATTGTGTCTTATGTGTCTTGGTTTGCTCTGGTTCTGCACTGTCCATGATTATGTTTTTGTGTGTGACCTTTATTTTGAAGTGCACTCATGCTTCATCATGGTCTTCATATAGTGCACTTAACTGCACATTTCCAATACAAATTAACTTTCCCATAGATGCAAGGCGTCACAGAGAAGCATTTTGGGATCAGGTGGGTACAGCGGTACCAGCTTAAATCACAGCATCAGATATTGCAGCGAGGAAGCTGACTTGATTTTCTATCATTAGATTAGTACATCTCTTGTTACATCCTGATGTCCAAATCTTATCCATGTAATGGATAATGTTAATGCTATTGTTTGACCAAACTAATGGATATTGCTAGTTCAGTATACAAATTGAAGACTTCAGTAAAGTAAAGTCTCTTTACAACTTGGGTCAACAACAAGCAAATAATTCATGACAAGCTGTGACAAGCTATTATAGGTTTGCCTTGAGGTTGCATGCATGAGTTAGGAGGTAGCCCTGTACAGACTGTACAACATTACATTTAACTAGAAAGGGACGCTCAGTTAGGGCTGTCACAATTATGACATTTTACATGACGATTAATTGTCACCCAAATAATTGCGATTAACGATTTAATTGTGTTTGTCGTTGACAATTACATTTCTGTTTGGCTTGTAGGCTTTGAAGTTGAACATAGATAAGACACATAACCTAAATATAAAAAAGAGATTACTGACATATTTGACAACAAGAACATTGATAGTGGAAATAGATTGTAGATCTGCTATTTCCACTATTTTTGAATTTCTTCTTTAAAATCATTTTTCAACATGGAAACGATTATGACGATTATGTCAAATAATTGCGATTAGATGTTTATGTAATAATTGTGACAGACCTACGCTCAGTGGAGCACACAACTAAGCCAGGAGGCAGGCCCCTACCTCCCTCCATCGTTGTGTCCTCTGGGTGTTGTGTCACCACTCACCAGTGCACATGGGTAGGGCTGTCACGATATGACATTTTACATGACGATTAATTGTCACTCAAATAATTGGCGATTAACGATTTAATTGTGTATTTGTCGTTGATAATTACATTTCTGTTTGGCTTTTAGGCTTTGAAGTTGCATATGGTAGATATGACACACAACCTAAATATACAAAGAAATTACTGACATATTTGACAACTTACTACTTAAAAAATAACATTGATAGTGGAAATAGCCGATCTACAAGCTCACAACGCGTCGCGATGCGACGCGTTGTGAGCTTGTAGATCTGCTATTTCCACTATTTCTGACATTTTTCAACATTCACGATTATGACAAAATAATTGCGATAATGTCAAATAATCACGATTAGACGATTATGTAATAATTGTGACAGCCCTACACATGGGTGTGGCTTGTTTTGATGCCGTCACACCACCAGTGTTGTTGAGAACTGCCTCTTTGATTTATAGCGGGGTTGAAGTGCATGTTATTTGATAATGGGAATATTTAAATCGTCTCAACCCACCCAACAAACAAATCTTATTCGCTATTCGTTAATGCTGCTATTCTGTGGTTCGCCAGACTCGCCACTCTGTCTGGTTTACTGGTTAGCAATAGTAGGGTCTCAACCTGAGGTTCTGTGGCCATCCTCTGGGAAGGATGGTTTGATGATTGATTTGACCTCTATGGACCCTTTATAAAATATTTAGCCCCCAGGTCCCTCGCAGAAATGCCGGCAAAATGTTTGACAGCTAGGGTAATTTTCAGTCTCATTCACTTACGTAGGTCTGTCACAATTATACTACACTATAAAGGCAAAAATGACTCCCAAAAAATCTGCTTTAAGTGGGATGTGAGGGGTCAAAATAGGGGTGTTTAATTATTCTGAATCCATTGGAAGCATTTGTTTTGCATGAAAAACATTCCTTGGGCCCCAAAAGCCCAAGGAATGGACCCCAAAAGACTGTGAAAATTGATGACTCATCATTAAACCATAGATTTGTTGGCCGTTCTTAGTCCAAGGAATGTTTTTCATGCAAAACAAATGCTTCCAATGGATTCAGAATAATTAAACACCCCTATTTTTACCCCTCACATCCCACTTAAAGCAGATTTTTTAGGAGTCATTTTTGCCTTTATAGTGTAGTGTATTGTAAGTGAATGAGACTGAAAATTAACCTAGCTGTCAAACATTTTGCCGGCATTTCTGCGAGGGACCTGGGGGCTAAATCTTTTATAAAGGGTCCATAGAGGTCAAATCAATCATCAAACCATCCTTCCCAGAGGATGGTCACAGAACCTCAGGTTGAGACCCTACTACAACACTGGCAGCTAGTGTCGCTTGGCATGGATTACTACAGCCTCATGAAAATGGCATTTCTATGAGATTCTATTATTCTGATTCAATGTTTCACATTTTGTACACCGGTAGGTTAGAAGTGAAAGTGCTTTTGAGATATGTCCTATAGAGGCCCTGCAAAATGTCATTGACGTTTTGGGTTGATTGGATGTTGCGTTGATGATATGGTGTTTTTACATGGAAGAGAAATGGGTTGTCTGTCTGTCCATGTGTTTAATAGGCCAATACAAAGTGGCTGTTGTAGCGCCTGATTTGAAAGACAGACAGACAGGTGAAAACATAATTTCCAGCCCTGTCTTCAGCCTAGTGGAAGGGTTGCTCGCGGATACCAGCACGTCTCCTATCATCTCCCCACCAATCCCATCTGTTCAAATGCTTTTTAGTGTACCATTGGCATGTATGACCTCTCTTACCCCATGGCAAATAGAGCCGCTCAAGTGGAAGTGTGTGCATATATAGGCCTATTTTGGGGGTGGGGATGCGGGTGAATGCTTAATGAGCGCCATAAACCAAATTGGCACGGAGCGGATGGGACTGATTGTTGTGGCGGTGCTGTTTTCTGTTTCAGCAGGGACACAGGAATGAGAGGCTCTCTTGCCTCAGTTCTGTGTGGTGAAAGGGGCTAGTAGTGGGGCGGGGGGGGGGGTACAGGCTGAGACTTGCTGTGAAATGCAGACGTGACAATGAGGCTCTGTGAAGCCGCTGCTGTGGTGCGTGTGTGTGTGTGTGTGTGTGTGTGTGTGTGTGTGTGTGTGTGTGTGTGTGTGTGTGTGAGGGGGGAATGAGGTGGGTGGATGTTGTGTGGGTCAAGGTTGAAAGGTTAGTCCAGGGGGCCTGATACTCCCTTGTTTAACACACTGATAGCTGTTGGTTTCCACCTCAGTCTGGTGGGGAAAGGTGCATGTTTGTGTCAGTGTGACTGTGGCGTCGTTCAGAAAAAGCTAAGGTATGGCAACATGTGTCTTGCACGCGCGCCTGTCTTGCACGTGTGTCTTGCAGTCATGTTGCCATACCTTAGCAACAGGCATGATTACATTTCTATGGTTTATTGGGCTGGATATGGCAGCCTGGAATGGTTGTTCAAGTGCATTGCACCTGTGCAGCTGACCTGCGGAACCTGGGAATATACCATTTTGTCAAAATGGGGAGAATAAAAGTGTGGAGAATATAATTATAATACCATGTTAAAGTGACCATTTTGTAACATTTTGCATTTGTAGTTATTTTACTGTAATTTAACAACATAATAACCAACAGAGATGGACAAAGAGACATTCATGGATTTATATTTAAAAGTAACTTTTATTTTCCCCCCGGGACCCAGGGTATGGCAGCTGCATACCCCTGCCATACCCAATTGACGCCTCTGTCAGTGTGACTGTGTACATGAGAGAGAGAGAGAGAGAGAGAGAGAGAGAGAGAGAGATTTACTTATCAAACACTAGTCCATTCTTCCTGCAGCAGGTGGGCTGCACAGGAATGTGTCAATGAAAGAGAGGGATGTTGATTACAGCGCAGCAATGGAAGTGTGTGTGTGTGTGTGTGTGTGTGTGTGTGTGTGTGTGTGTGTGTGTGTGTGTGTGTGTGTGTGTGTGTGTGTGCGTGTGCGTGTGCGTGCGCGCACTAAAGAAGAAAAAGAGCTGTCAGATATAAAAACCAGAGGGGATTGAAAGTGAGGGGAAACTGAGGGGGAACATTCTGGCAAACGAGTGTGGGTTGGATAGAAAGTGATAGATGAAACAGTGAAAGATAATAAAACAAGATGAATGCTGAGGAAAGTGAAAAGAGTGGAGGCGGTGGACGTGGGGCTTCAGGTGCATTCAACAAAGCCTGTTCACTGCTACTATTTCTCTTCTAATGCATGTGCGTCTGCCTGCCTTTGTGGTTGGCTGGGTTCCCCCTTTTACACCCTGTGATCCAGAAAGCTCCATCAAAATCTCTCTCTGGGAGTGTGTGTGTGTGGTGGGGTGGGGTGGGGGGGGGGCGCATCTTGCCCCATCTGGACACCCAGCTGCTGCCCAGTGCTTTTGGGATCAAGTACTGTGACACGACCCGTACACCCACTGTCCTCCCTCCATAGGTGTCCCAATCTCCCCAGGAGCCAGTCATTGCAATTTTTTTCATTTTCATTTTTTCATTTCATTTGAAAGCTGGGGATCATAGCTACAAAATGATATATTGGTTGTGGAGATTGACCCAACAGTTTTGAAGATATGGCTTATAGAATGATGCCATGCTGAAATAGTACTTTTGAGATATTCAAGTTTTAAATAAATTTCTAACCTGCAATGACCTGACTCCGCCACATGGGGAGCAATCTTCAATTCAATCTTCAATTCAAAGAAGCTTTATTGGCATGAGAACACAAACGTTTACACAGTGGTGGAAAAAGTACCAACATTTTATAATAAAGTAAAGTATCAATTCTGCAATGTAGAATCACTCTGTTACAAGTAAAAGTCCAGAATAAAAAATGTACTTGAGTAAAAGTACAAAAGTATTGGTATCCAAATGTACTTAAAGTACCAAAAGTAAAAGTACAAAATGTTTGAAAATAGCAGATCTACAAGCTCACAACGCGTCGCACCGCAATGCGTTGTGAGCTTGTAGATCGTCTATTTTCAAATAGCCTTGGTATAACATAGGGCTAAAGTGGTTTATGTATGTTTTAAACTTTAGTTATTGCTCTCTAAAAAGATAATGCCACAACAGCATCTCAAGCATTATTGGGCTAAATGTAAAGACGCTACAGTGCGCCAACCGTGAAGCAGTTTAACCAATTTGCTACATACGTCTACACAAACGGTCAGATTACAAAGATAAATTGCTTAGTGAAGGCTCACAGATGTCACCATAGGGTACGCTCCAGCAGAATGTCCCGTAATGATCGTATTATTTAATGAGGAGCATTTTAATCCGATCGGTCGTCGTTTCCTTAAAAAGGTATTAATGTATCTAAGTGCAGTACACCTCGCAACCGATGGGGTCGCATGGCTGAAAAACAACAGAAAATGGCATCTGATCGGATTAAAATGCAGTTTATTAAACAATACGAAAGATACGGGTAATTCTGCTTGAGCGTACCATACTGTGACATCTGTGAGACTTCAGTAAGCACGTTATCTTTGAAATATGAAGGTTTTTGTAGACGTACGTAGCAAATAGGATTAACTGCTCAACACGAGGTTGAAGTGAACCTATTACGTGTGCAACAGGGCTAACTGTGCTAAATGTAGCATAATCAGTGTTTGTGTAACTTCAGCCAGAAGGATTATTTGACCTGATAATAAAACACAATCTACAGGCTTAACCGCCTCGCGTTGTGAGCTTGTAGAAGAGAGCAACAATAGAGTTGGGTCACGTTTTATTTGTTTATAGCCTGCAGCTAGCGCTGCAGCTAGCGCTAGCTAACGCTAGCTAGCGTTAGCCGTTAGCCACTCATAGCCAGTCAACCAGAATAGTCTACTCTAAAGTCAACTTTCCGACGGCGAGTGAACGATTGCATTCCATCCATGTTTTCTTGGCTGTCAATTTATTGTCCAAAAAAACAAACACCCTGAACGTTAGAATTAGATAGTTTAGGACGACACTGATCTATTCAATGCTAAGCTAACTCAGTGACAAAGGAAGCTTCCGCACCGGAGCATACGTCACAGACGTCTCCAGGCCGCTCCAGGATCATTTCACCAGCGTAGAAGAAGAAACAGCGGAAGTCAAGAACGGCGGAAGAATAATAAATAATAATACACAAAATCATACATTACGTGGTTAATAATTGTTCATTTGGAACACACGTGGCATTAAATTAATGGGATAAATACTGTGGGTTGCTTCGCTAAGTAATGGAGTCCCGATATTACCGCATTTGGCTACAAACGGCTAACAAAGGCTGGCTAGTTAGCATTTTAGCTAATATAAACTGGGAGGACTAACAGAATTATGTACCGATCTCTCACATTAATTAAAAAAAGTCTTATTTACATGCAGAGTTAAGCTCTGGCGTTTAAGTGAAATGTAGCCTAGATATTATGAGATGCTGTTGTGGCATAAAAAAAAAAAGAGCAAAAAAAAAAAAAAAAATCATTTTGGCTACAGGGAATAATGACAGTCCCCGAGATGACTAGCTGCTGGGGGTGCTGGGACACATAGTGTATGTTCTCTGTGCAGCACTTACCTGTTCATTATTTAGCTAGCATATTAGAGTGTGGTGCTGATAATGCCAAGGTCTGGGTCTGCGTGTTTTAGAAACAATATACTTTTTGAGCAAGTCACACTGAAACCCCTAACTGCTCTCGATAAGCAGGTTGGGTTTAGTGCTTGTATTGTAAAGACTCGAGCTTGGTAAAAAGGCAAGGCCCTATATGTGATTTTCTTTTTTGTTGTTGCTGAAACTTCAGTCCATATTGTATGTGATATGAAATGTAAGCTTATCATATGATGTAACATCAATAACAGTCTTCCGTCGTATGATCATGGGCTTATGGAGCAACTAAACTTAAGTTGCTCGTCGTCAGATTATCGTCACATGCAAGGCGGAGGAACCGTTACTAAACACTAGACCGGCCTACTCGGGAACGATACCATTCGGGAATGATTGAAGTTAGAAATGCATGCCAGACCCAGTTATGCAATAACTGTTGTACATGTCTGTCTGTGTCCCTCTAATGCCCATACCATACGTATATGGAGTTCTGTGTTAGGCCCAAATATGGTGTCCAGATTGGTCTTATCACGTCACGTCAGTAATGTGACACTGGTGAAGACTGGATAGCTCTTTGCGAAGACATATGGAGAGATAAAATAAACTCACTGATCTTACCACTCTGAGTGTGATTATTACCCAATGTCAGTAATTTATGATGTCATCAGTAGGAGAGCTAAAAGGTTAAACAACTTTTAACAATTTAAAACACTCAGATGGATTTGGAAATGTGATTCCTTTCCTCTCCCAAGACGAACCTTTGAGTAGATGTTTTCCTCTTGGGTGGACAGAGTCATAAGATAAGGATACTATTTTGGAATATATGCATTCAAATCCTCAGTGTTAATTTATCCTTTTCTACCTCTGAGTTGATCAACACTCTGGGTTTTACTGTGACTACTAGCAGGGATTCCTGAATCGCTGCCCTCCAGACCCTCCTCATCTAGCATCAGGGTCTTGAGTTCTGCAGCATCAGGGTATTGTGCTGTACAGTGTCACACACCTCAGTCACACCGCAGTCAGTGTGTCTATGTATCTACCAGTAAGACTCCCTAATCAGGAGATAAGCAACCGCCACGTCGCATGCACAAACTTTAGAAGGCAGTCGTTGCCAATCAGGAGGGGACAGCCTTTAGGTTGACTACGGTAGGTTGAATTTTGGCACACTTAGATGTTCTCCCATGGTGCCAGACAGGATTGTGTAATCCCATAAAAATCCAATGAATCCAGTAGAAGCAATTTCTTTACAGAACAGTATTTCTTATGACTTCCAGCTCATGCTATTGAACAGGCCGTCTACAGAGATATTGTAATCATCAGTTGTCTACTGTTATGGCTTGTGTTTCCTTTCTAGTCAATTCCTTCCTCTAGTATATTGCTTTGAAATAGACACACACACACACACACACACACACACACACACACACACACACACACACACACACACACACACACACACACACACACACACACACACACACACACACACACACACACACACAGTTTTCTCCCATCACCTCCTCAGTCACACAGGACCCAGTGTCTAATGTAGAACAATGGGCCGATTTCACAGCTGCGTTGGTCAGACTGTCGGGTTGGCCTGTGGTCAGCTCTGGTCCACGCTGGAGACTGGTGTCCACTGAGGGCTGCACTTGACCAGGCTGATCTCAGAGCAGCTGTGTGTCTCAGCGGAAAGAACAATGCTCGGTCTTTGGGACCGGCCGTGGTTACGGAATGTCCCCGGCCCGGCATCAGTGAATGGTGGTCACGTTGGGTCAAACGACCAGGGCAGGAAGCGAACGTTTGTAGCCACAAGTGCCTGATTCATCCAGAGGATTCATGTACCACACTAGGGCTGAACAATGTTGACAAGAGCAATGAAATTGTCATTGTTTCATGTAATGTTGTGATTTTAAACTGTGATTCATATCAAGGTTTTCTTGTCATACATTTTTTAAATGGTCAAAACAGACATTTGGCCACACAAGTGTTTGGCTGCCTGGTGTACATAAATGGTGCAGTGGTGCCCTTTCGGGGCGTGGCCACTGCTCGGAGCAGGCCCGTTCTGGAGAAAGGTGCTCATTCACTTCACACTCGACACTGCACTTCCTTAAAGATGGGGTGCCATGATTTGTTCCCCCTCTAAAACATGATTATCTACTATTGTGATTATACTAGGAGGAAGATTTTTTCCAAAAAAGTGTACAGAAAGAGTTAAAATGATGTTTTTATGTGGCCACACCCACCAGTTCATTGGTATGTGTGGTTGTCATGGTGGGCGGTGACCCAGCTGAAGTTAGCCACACCCACGTATGTTGGGTGAATGGTAATTAGGGGAGGGGTTGATTCTGTGGTGTAATAAGTATCTGTGTTTTTGGACCGGCACGTTTGACCCCACAAGGTGGCAGCCTCCAGCTAAAACCCAAATAGAAAGTCAATACATAATTGCTCATAACAACCACACCAGGGGGTCTAATGAAGTACTGTCAACCTCCTAGACACATGAAAACCAGAAAAAGTACAAAACTATGGCACCGCCTCTTTAAGTCCTCAGCACAGTACAGTAAAGTAACTAAGTGTTGTGTACTTAAGTCAGTATGTCAGTGGTTCTCAAACCTCTTCATGTGAAGGACCCCCAAAATGATATTTATTTGGCCACGGACCCCCATTCAACATATTTAGTTCCAGGGACCACCCAGAAGCAAAATGTGAGTTACAAACGTTCGCTTTGAAAATACATATATTCAAAGATTTGCACACATTTTCACGACTTTTTCAAAAATAGCAGATCTACAAGCTCGCAGCGCGGCACTCGGTGCCGCGCTGTGAGCTTGTATATCTGCTATTTTTCACTGGTTAAAGCATTCAATAATTCTAGGCCTAAATTAATCTTTAACTCACACCAATTATTGATAAGGACATGCTGAAATCTACTACATACTGTAAATGGGATTATAGGATAATCTGAATATCATGTGATGCACCTCCCAATACTATTATCTCGGTGCCCTGTCTGGCTAAATGAGGCTCAGGTCCTCAGCCTGGCATGGAAAGTACTTATGCATTCAAGCAACAAACTAAAATGCCAAACATCAGCATAATCCTTTAATAGCACCAGCTCAAGAGCACTGTTTCACTCCGTCTATTTTGAACCGTAGCCCAACACTAAATCATGTCTAAAGTTTGACAAGAAGCTTGTCAAATTGCTTTTTTTCCCCACACTGTAGCTACAAGTGGATGGTAAAACTGTGGGGTGAGTGTGTTTGTGCTTGCACCAGTGTCGGTGATGTATGTTTGTACACTAAAGTGCATGTTATAAGGTTTGTCAGTTATTAGCAAGAGGTCACTTTTTTCAGATGAGCCCGTTGGCAACAGCTGTGGTCGGCCTCAAGGAAATGCAATGGAGAAATGGAAAAATATAGTATTACGTTTATTTGAGGTCAGAACCATTTTCACAGCTGACAAGAAATGGGTCAATTAGCAGGCTTCCCTTTGCTTAGAGAGATTATGAGCGCACGTGTGTGTGTGTGCACTCACCGTATGTGCTAGGGCATTCAACAAATATTCTAATATTCGAACATTCGAATATCAAAGTCACTATTCGACGTTCACCGAAGTCGAATATTCGCTTGTTTTATTTTATTGTTTATAAAGCTTGGCTAGATAGGAAGTCATAATAATGAGTTGTCAATGCCCCTGGTGGATGAATTTGTTAATGCTCTATACCAGGGGTTCTCAAACCTTTTTAGGCTGTGACCCCCAAAATAAACATATTTGAACTGGGGACCCCCACCCTGACAAGCACTTGGAATTGTAGGTATTACATTTAATGTGACTCTGTTCCGCAGTTAAATATTGTGAAAATAGCAGATCGGCTATTTTCACAATGTTCGCCTCTTGCTTACTCGACTATTCGAATACTTAGAGGGCGAATAATTCGAATACTAAAAATCACTATTCGTGAATGCCCTAGTATGTGCAGTGTGATATCATGCCACAAACAGAATTGGCATACCCTCTTACAATATGTTTTTGACTGGTTTTGATTTTCACCCAGTCTTCTATTGTTCAGTATTTTCCCATTGAGGAATCTGCAACAAGCCTATTTGTTAAACTTTGAATACATTTTGTCTTCTTAACCGTACTGAAGTTGTTTGAAAAAGAAAATTCAAAGTATGATCATATTTCATAATAGGGCTAAATGGGAATAGACTGATTTACTGACTGACACATATCCATGTGCCTGCCAGTCAATTAATCCATCAATGAATCATGGAAATAATGTATTAGTGCAGAAACCATCCTCCTGGTACTGTAATACCTCTCTATAATGTAGTGCTGCCCACTAGTGGCTACATGGAGGAACTTGCACTCTGTACCTCTCCACTTTGTCTTCCTTGCTCTGTGTTGGCTGTTGTACCATGGCTTAAATATTTAATAGTGCGGGACTATGATTTGTGTGTGTGTGTGTGTGTGTGTGTGTGTGTGTGTGTGTGTGTGTGTGTGTGTGTGTGTGTGTGTGTGTGTGTGTGTGTGTGTGTGTGTGTGTGTGTGTGTGTGTGTGTGTGTGTGTGTGTGTGTGTGTGTGTGTGTGTGTGTGTGTGTGTGTGTGTGCGCGCGTGCGCTCAGGAGAGGCCTAGGTTCTTGACCTGTCCAACAACTGTCGAATTGACCCCGTCAGGTTCCCCTGATTTATGTTCCCCTGTTTTTTCTCTTTCTCACACTCCCTCTGTCACACACACTCACACTTCTCTCTCTGTCTCTCTAATGTATCTCTTATTTCCTTTTGCTCTGTCTCGCTCCCTAACGGCTCTTATGTATTTTTTATGACTAAAGTTATTTGGATTCTCATTCTCCCATCCGACTGTTTTGCCTTTGACATTCTCTCTCTGTTGTGCTCTGTCTCTCGCACTCTCCCCAACTTAAGAGCTTATTTGACCTCCAGCTGCAGAACAATAGCTTGAACGTATTTACAAAGCCAATCGGAGCTGTACGCAGGGTTCGATTTGCTCGGGGGGGGGGGGGGGGGGGGGTAATCCATGTGTCTGCGTTTGATATCCACCTAAATGTAATGACATTTTTCAAAAATGTTTGGGAATAGTGAGGGGAAAAAAGCATCACACTTGATCATCTATTTTCACTATTTGTTTTATGCCCAAGTACATACAGTATATAGAGCAAACTGTGGTTAAGAAAATGTTCTCTGCTTTCATCAAACCCTGGCTATACCCAACATAAAGAAATGGTTCTGGGCTGGCCCGTGTTACTACCTTCTGCTGTAGTATCCAGTATGGAAGACAGCCAGCCCCTCTGTGCATGGGGTAGGGTTGCATGCTACTGACAAAAAAATCCAATAAAGTCATTTTGAGATGGACGCTTCTCTTCCAGGGGTTATGTAATCAATCCAGCCTGATGTGATTTGCAACGTATTGGGGAAAGTAGGCAAGTGCATTTGTTCCACAGACAATAAATGTGTTGTATATTTCACATACTATAGAATAGTTCATATTTGTGTTTCCAAATGAACAAAAAAAATCTAAAGTTTTATACCCGCTTTGATCCAGGGGATCTCACTGCGCTCCTCATATAGATGTGTTTTTACGCGTTGAGTTGAAAAATGTTTCCCATTTAACTCTTGATGCCGGCGGGCTTGAGACGAGACAGATTGCTCGTGCTCCCTTTACCTGAACTCTCACCTCTCACTCTGACCTCTCCTTGAAAATTAGTCAGTCGCTTCCCATTTGAAAAGGCCTTTACAATGCGGCGAGAGAGCAGAGCACACCGTTCGTATTCAGAAATCAAAAGGGCTGTAAGATTTGTTTTAGCGAAATACAGTCATTTTGCTTCACCCAGAGGGCAATAGAGGGGTTCAGAAAGTCAGAGTTTCTGCATGTTGGTGACTCTTCTTATATCGAGTAGGGATGGGACGATATTATCGTTTATCGAGACAAAAAACACTCACAATAATCGTATCGTGGAGATTTAATTTATCATGATATCGTCCTCCGTCATGCGCTGGGATCAATTCACCTTTTATTTGCCGGGCTGCATATCCGGTACCACTTAAACCCTCTATAATTGGTAAAAGGTACTTACTAATAACATACATACTCGATACAGTCTTTTTTTCACTCTGTCAAATGTCTTTGCCAAAAAATAGCCGATCTACAAGCTCCCAACAGCTTGTAGCTTATAGATCTTCTATTTTTTGGCAAATGTTCCGCCCCAGGATAATGGATTTTGATTATTGTGATAATATCGTAAATCGCGATTTCTTTTGTCACAATAATCGTGATATGAAATGTTCATATCGTCCCATCCCTATTCCCTAATATAGAGCGGCATATAGTGAGCAAACAAACATACAGTATATTCACTGCAGCGATTCGTTGTCAGCAACTTTGACAGTCACAGGAAAACCCGGAATTGAACCTGCGACTTTCTCACCCAAATTACATCTATAAAGGGGTTCTATAGTACCTTGAACTTGGCTCTCTGTGCCCTGCCCTCATACATAATATCCAGGATATTTTAATTATACCATTGTGCCACGCCTGCGGGAACAACCCCTTATGAATTTGCTATTATGCCACATCCCTGGAATCAACATGCAGACCACCCCCACCCCAAAATAAATACATGAATGAATGAATGAATAAATAATTATTATAATTAGATCCATCCATCTTCAACCGCTTATCCGGAATCGGGTCGCGGGGGTAAAAGTTCCAACTGAGACCTCAAGATTTCTTTACTTCCTCCACTCCCTCAGGGAGTATACCGAGGCGTTCCCAAGCCAGTTTGGAGATATAATCCCTCCATCTGGTCTTTGGTCTGCCACAGGGTCTCCTCCCAGTGGGACGCGCATCGAGGACCTGCCTAGGAAGGCGATCGGGGCATCCGTACTAGATGCCCGAACCACCTAAGCTGACTCCTTTCCAAGTGTAGGAGCAGCGGTTCTACTCCAAGTCTCTCTCGGGTGACTGAACCATCTCTAAGGGAGATACCAGCCACCCGTCTGAGGAAACCCATTTCGGCCGCTTGCACCCGCGACCTTATACTTTCGGTCATGACCCACACTTCATGACCATAGGAGAGAGTAGGAACGAAGATTGCTCGGTAGACAGAGAGCTTTGCCTTCCGGCTCAACTCTTTTTTTCTTCACCACAGTGCGAATTAGATTTGCAATGTAAATCTGGTAACCTAGTTTTGCCATAATGTTACAATGTAGGCAGTGATAGAATAAAGGTTGTGTTCTGTGAAAACTTTAACAGCGCACGTGTGCTTGTCGTTACTTACTGAGCCTAGAAGCTCGGTTCAACTGTATTTGCCTCCCGTCATTCAAGGAAGCAAATAAAGCGATAAGACTGTCGTTTTCAGAGGGAAGCGAGCGCGTGTCAGGGACAACCCACTACATCATATATGTATAAATTGTGTTGCATATGTTTATTTTACTTGATCAGAAGCTTTCAAAGCTTGCTTGCCATATGTAGTGCTTATGGGCCCTATTTTTGTCAAGCTAAACCCTAAAACCCTAAACTACTTTTCCGTTTTTTTTACTATTTAGATTTCTTTTTTAATAGTTCAAATAACTGATCTTCAAGCTCACAACGTGTCTATGTAGATCGGCTATTTGAAGTATTTGAAAATGTTTTTCAAAATAGTAAAAAAGGGCAAAGAAGTTTAGGAGTTTAGGGTTTAGCATGGACGAAAATAGGGCCCCATGTCTCTTGCCTCCAAATTATTCTGCTGGTTTGATGCCCCCCCCGTAGTATCTCTGAGGACCCCCCGTTGAAGAACCCTGATGGTTATTTAAATATAACATTTTAAATAACCATGTGGCGATAATATAAAGAAAATAATAAATGCTTTATATTTCTCACAGATAGCCTACACTCTTACCTGGGTTGACTTTTCCCAGACAAGAAATGTTGGTAGCGGAACGGAAGAGACGAGTAGAGGAGAAATAGGCAGGCAGCGGGGTGCATGGGAGATGGCGTTTGTGTGCATGTCAACCCGTCTTAGCATTTCCACATTCACTCCTTCCTTTCTCTTTTATATTCTCTCTGAGCGTGGCACACAGGTGCCAAAGAAAAGTGTACCGAGGCTCTGACAGTGAAGGTTTGAATGGGACGCACACGCATGCACGCGCACGCACGCACGCACGCACGCACGCACGCACGCACACACACACACACACACACACACACACACACACAGGGAGACAGGCTTTTTAGTGTCGGTGTGTACTCCACTGTCAGTGAGCCAACAGCAGAGGCAGCAGTCAGGTTCTGAGTCTAAAAAGAGGAGACAGTCAGAATACACACACACACACACACACACACACACACACACACACACACACACACACACACACACACACACACACACACACACACACACACACACACACAGAGAGAGAGAGAGCACAGAACCATTGCTCTCTGGCCAACCAACAGGCTGGACTGGGAGGCAAAGGGATGGGAGGGATGGAAAAGCGGGAGAGCGAGGGTTTGTCAGAGAGCAGCAAATAGATTCAAAGGAGAGTGGAAGAGAGAGAGAGAGAGAGACAGAGGGAGAGCAGGAGGTGGAGAGAGGGAATGAGAGAGAGAGAGAGAGAGAGAGAGAGAGAGAGAGAGAAAAGAGGGAGGCATTGCCCGTGCTAAGAGGAGTGAGGTTTCTATACATAGACAGCAATAAAGCCAGTCAGCTACGGCCAGGGCCAATACTGCACTACAGGACAGTGTATGTAGAAAGGCATGCTGAACCTAACATGGGATTGCGGGGGGTTACTGTTGTGGACTAAAATGTGATTCAGCAACAGCCCACGGTTTTCAACTTGTTCGTGTTCAATGCTGGTCCTGGATCTGGAGGAGAGCCTGAATCGACCCGAACCGCATGGCAGGAGAATGAGGGAGCCACTGGTGCGCGGAACTGACAAGGGACTAATTCTGTTTTCCGAATCTGTGAAGACGAGGTGATGGACTCGGGGGATTTAGTTGATGTCGTTTAAGTCAACATGGGACTGATGATTGATGTCATCTCTTACCTGGCACAGAAGACTTGGCTATTAGACGCTAATTCCAAAGCTAAACCTGTGAGGAGTAATCAGCCGAAGGTGAGAGAAGGGGAAATTGATCAGTATGTGGCCAACAACCTATAACTATGGATTATTCTTCTACTGCAGATTAGGATAGTTCTATAATCACAAAACACCATGCCTCGCGTTGCTGTTGGACTGAAAGAGTCCGGTATACGATCGAGAAAAGTCTTGACGCAACCTCTGATATCTGGTATTTGAGGCCTGTCATGCGCCCCCCCTCAGAGAGAGGAGTTGCGATCAGCTGCCCAAAAGGATGATTGATACCGCGTACAAGGACGGAACCTCAAACCAGATCCACCTGAAGGATTACAAATACAAACCTAAACTTGGATTTTCTGGGTCGATGCCTCAGTTTGCAGCTGGACACCCTGTTGAGCTTTGCCTCTACGTTGTGTGCCGTGGTTACCCGCCGCGCGGCGAGCAGAGATGGCGTATAGGTGACCAAAGCTCTCAGATGCTGGGGCAACTACCTTAGGCCACCATGCAAGTGTGAGTGTGTGTGTGTATAGTAGGGCATTCACGAATAGTGATTTTAAGTATTCGAATAGTCGAATATTCAACAGGACTGGCCAAACTGTCAAATATTAAGTAAGCAAGAGGCGAACATTGTGAAAATAGCCGATCTACATGCTCACAACGCCTCGCGTTGCGAGGCGTTGTGAGCATGTAGATCTGCTAATTTCACAATATTTATCTGCGGAACAGAGTCACATTAAATGTAATACCTACAATTCCAAGTGCTTGTCAGGGTGGGGGTCCCCAGTTAAAATGTTTATTTTGGGGGTCACAGCCTAAAAAGGTTTGAGAACCCCTGGTATAGAGCATTTAACACGTCCACCAGGGGCATTGACAATTCATTCTTATGACTTCCTGTCTGGCCAAGCTTTATAAACTATATATATGTTTTAAAGAAAACAATGAAAAAAGAAAAATAAGTGAATATTCGACTTCGGTGAACAACATCGAATAGTGACTTTGATATTCTAATATTCGGTGAATGCCCTAGTGTATAGAGTACACGCACATGTGGGCATCCAAGTCGGGTGTTGCACCGGCTCCGTCGGGTCACGAGTGGTGTTTCCGTTGTTCGGTGGGCGTGGACTGCAGCGATCCGGAGCCGCGATGCATCTGGCTGGCTGTGTTGCAAGGGGTGTCGTCCCGCCCCTCACCCCTGGTGACCCCTATTGCCTCTCCCAGAAGACGGGGGCCCCGGAGGCTTATGCAACGCCACCGCCTTCACTGGGTAAGAGGTGGAAATTACAAGAAAAGTGATGAAAACGCAGATTTTATTTTTATTTTTTTATAAAACTCCATTAACTCTTTTACTGCTTCGTACGTTCCCTTTCGCCCCAATTTTGACCCAAGCATGCTGCCAATACGGCTCGTTCTTTTTTTTACCTTGTCTGATGACTGTAAAGCTGATGAGGGGGTCGAGCCGCCGTGTACAGTTAAAACATCTCCCGTAACGCTGCTCTCAAAAATCCACCACACGTAAGCAAGTCCCAAATCACTTCCTGGCTGTTTTCCATGGATCTGATCTAGAAAATGCATTTCTATGCTCTGAATGAATGGCAAGCGGAGTGGCCCAATTCACATAAATTCTTTGCATAAGGCTGCCCTCTGCCGCCAGCCCGGCTAAAGTACACATATGTGCGTCCACTCCATTGTAAAAAGAATTAGTTTGGAAATAATTAATAGATAATTTTGTATAACATCGCAAAGGTAAGCTGCTTTTTGCTGGCACCAGCCCCAATACATAAATAATAAATCTTGCAGTAGAACTGTTAAGGTAGGATAAGTGATTTCATTTAAGTTTCTGTTTCAGTTTTCATGTAGGTGACAGGCAGGTGTCTTCCTCCAGTCACGATCAAGTGGGGGCGGGCCTTGTGTGCGTAAGGCCCACCCCCACTCAACCATGATTGGAGGAAGGCCCCACTCTATCCTGATTGGAGGAAAACTTCACCGTCACCGTCACCTCCACCAAAACTGAAACTGCTTTTTTTTCTCCTCACAGGGGATAAGGCTGAAGTCCAAACATGGACCAAACACTCCATAGTAACTAGTACTATCAGAACATAGACCCATTTTTGTTATTATGTGAAATCACTTACCCTACCTGTTCTAAAAACCCTACCCAAATTTACATCCTTTAGCCTAAATATTAAGCTAATTTCCTGGCATCAGCCCAGTGTCCAATACCAGCATCAGCTTGTTCATTCATAGATAGATTGACTGGTCTAAAAACAGCCATTGCCGTCAACAGTCTTGCGGGGCTTCCTCTGCCATCATCCCCCTCCTAGGCCTAACTGATCTGATGACAGCAGACAGGTATTATTCCACCGTCTTACTTCAACCTTTCGCGTCCGCCTCGATCAGTGTAGGTGACGCAAGAAAGACGTGATTGTTGACTGTACAGTACCTCTCCTTCCCCGCTGATGATGTAAACCAGGGGTCTTCATCGTTTTCAGTCTAAGGACCCCTTAGCTGAGAGCGAGATGAAGCAGGGACCCCCTCTACATATTGTATAAATGTGTGATGGAGATTTTCATCGATTTCATAGATAGATTCATAGACTTGTTTGACAGCACTGTCATCAGTCTATGTTGGATTCATGTTAATGTGTATTTTCAGACACTCAACCACTTAAATCGTCAATATTTTGTAGACTTGATCTCTCACTATGTACCTCTACGCCAAACCTAAAATAGCAGATCTACAAGCTTTCAACGCTTCGCAGATCGGCTATTTTAGGCAGTTCTCCTCGAAATAGGGATGCATGCGAGGGTTCAAGTTGTTCATTTAAAAAGTTGTCCTATCGCACAAAGATTTGGCGGCCCCTCTGTAGTAACTCTAAGGACAGCCTAGGGGTCCCGGACCCCCTGTTGAAGACCCCTGATGTAAACATTAATCTCAAGGACCCTCATCATACCTCAGAGAGTTTGAGAACCACAGATGTAAACCATTCAAAAAAGAGAAACAATGTAATTCTCCACGGTTGCTTTAAGGATTGTATAATGTTCTCGCGCAATGATCTCATGCATCTTTCCGCTTCTTTCAGCTTCATTTTGCAACCTACACATTCACAGTGACTCATGCATTGTTTTTAGCTATATGAGCGATCTGCCTGTAACCTTTCGTTACCCCCCACACAAAAAAAAAAAAAAAAAAACTTCAGTGGAAGGTTCAAACACTCCTTTATGAGTCGAGCTATTTTCATCGCCCCGTGAGAAGCACGCAGCATTTTAAATGCAAAGGTTTCTCGTCAAAGATTTGCTGTCTGGTCATCTGCAAGTAGAGAGACCGATTGAGAGTGAGAGATTCAACACTTGCTGTCTTCATATCGTGTGTGTGTGTGTGTGTGTGTGTGTGTGTGTGTGTGTGTGTGTGTGTGTGTGTGTGTGTGTGTGTGTGTGTGTGTGTGTGTGTGTGTGTGTGTGTGTGTGTGTGTGTGTGTGTGTGTGTGTGTGTGTGTGTGTGTGTGTGTGTGTGTGTGTGTGTGTGTGTGTGTGTGTGTGTGTGTGCGTGCGCGCGCGCGTGAGTGTATTTTTGTATATTGATACAATATTTATGGTAACACGTTGTTTCTGAATACTGTAGTAGGTATTATATAATAAATTGCAAAAGAAGGATGCTGACTACAGTAGCTAAAGGGAGCTGATGCTCTCACCACTTTAGTGTGTGTGTGTGCACAGTATGTGTGTGTATCTCTAGCACACAGACACATGCGTGCGCACACACACACACACACACATACAGTGTATGTGTGCCTATGTAACAAAGAGAGAGAGAGGAGAATTCAATGACTGTACTGTATGTGTTCATGTCATGTCATCGTGTCATCTCTTGCAAGAGATTCGTCATTTGGTTCGTCGGTATGTTTGTGTACATGCATTCAGTGGCGTGTGTGGCTGCCTGCCCTGCAATATTCTATTCTATACCTATGCATCAGAAAATATAATCTCTGTCGTCTGTGTGTGTGTGTGCGTGTGTCCGTATGTGAACTGCTAATCTCTGGCACCACTGGACCGAATGGTGTGAAAGTTTGTATGCATACTCCCAGTAGGCCAAGGAAGAACCTGTGCCTCAATCTTTGTTTAATCGGCCCTGTGGTGGTGCCGCTTCACATCATGACCTATAACTCTTGAACCGTACGTCGAACAATCAAACATTTTACTTTTATGGATTCCACATCCACCTGACAAGATTTCCCACCATTTTTGTGTTTACTTCAAAACACGCTTTCTGCTACTGCTATCTCTGTGGTCACATGTTTTGTAAACTGTAATGTAAACTGAGTAATGTTATCCGGGCTGGGCGGCTGCACAACAGAAAAGTGAAGCTTTTGGTCATGCTTCACTTGACAGCACAATAAATGATATAAATATTAGGACAGAATTCATTTCCCAGTGGATTCCTCGTGACTCACGTTAAAGCAACCACACTTGCAATTTCCCAGAATTGCATCTTTCTAGTTACTTGTGCCAGCAGAGCACACAAGTAGGGTGATGAGTGGGTATGTGGCTGACAGTACAAAGGCCGGGCCTTTAGCCAATGAGGGAGCAGCGTTCTCGGTGACGTCACCACCAACCAACAAGCGTCGTCACATACCCACATACCCACAGACAGCTGAGTGTCAACATTTGTAACCCCCTCCCCCCATTGTTTCTGTATGCATATACTAAAAGGAAAGGAAAAAAAAAACACAGTACTAACACTTAATTTTTAGTTTTGAGTTCCTTGGCCTACTGGCTGTGTGCACAAGGCAGTTGATTCTGATCAGTGTAGTGGTTTGCGAGATTACACTACACACACGAGTGGGTGAATACACTGAACATAATGATTTTTGAGGGTGAATTAGGCCTAAGGCAGTGCAATACACTGACTCAACGTGGCACCTCTATGAACACTGAATGTGTGTGAAAAACAGTTACCAAGAAGTCATTCAATGGTTATTATTCATCAGATGTTTTATTTTACACCATTTTAGTGTTATTTTGTCACAGTCGTAGTACAACGTGACTGATTGACTGATTAAAACAACAAAAAGATGATTGCTGATTAAAAAAAACAAGAAGTGCACTGACTCCTCGCTTGGTTACAATAGGCTTTGCTCACGGATAGGTTTGGTATTAGCATGATAGAAACATATTGCTGTTACACAATTACACATACTGCCTCGATCCATTTGCCATAGTAGTTGATACCGGGGGTTAGGTGCTGGGTTTCTGTACGCTGCTGTCCGAAGGGCGCGATTTAATATAGTACCATAATAACTGTAGTAAGGTCATTAAAGGTACACGATGATACTTGAGCAATGGAAAAACACGACAAGTGCGTTATGGGCTGCTAAGCCTATAGCTGGGCTATGCTTGGACCTGGTAGAATTTAGGCCAGTGTGTAAAAAGTGAGACACTGGCATTGTTGGCATTTCACACCAGAGATGGAGGGAGAGGGGGAGGTGGAGTGAGTAGAGTTGTCAGGATAGCTGACACTCCAGCGTTTGTTTACATACACTTGCATGCAAAATGTCAGGTGAAAGATGACGAGGAATTTTAACATGGAGTCATCCCATTTAACCCGACCCACACGTTCCCATCCCACACACCGGGTTTTTATGGGGCATACGGCTGTTAGTGATGTACAGTAGTATGCATACTGTACTTCCATATAGTGCCTGGTTGTAATGCAGGTGGAGTGTTATTGCTGTGTAAATGTGTGACTGTGAATGCACACACGCACACGCACACTAGGTCATTCACGAATAGTGATTTTCAGATATTCGAATTATTTGACCTCAAAGTATTCGAATAGTCGAATATTCGACAGGACTGTCCAAACTGTCAAATATTAAGTGAGCAAGAGGCGAACATTGTGAAAATAGCCGATCTACATGCTCACAACGCCTCGCAACGCGAGGCGTTGTGAGCATGTTGATCTGCTATTTTCACAATATTTATCTGTGGAACCGACTCTGTGTCAAGTAATACCTACAATTCCAAGTGCTTGTCAGGGTGGGGGTCCCCAGTTCAAATATGTTTATTTTGGGTGTCACAACCTAAAAAGGTTTGAGAAGCCCTGGTATAGAGCATTAACAAATTCATCCACCAGGGGCATTGGCAAAAAAAGCGAATATTCGACTTCGGTGAACAACGTCGAATAGTGACTTTGAATATTCAAATATTTGGTGAATGCCCTAGCGCGCACGCCCGTGCACACACATGTTTGTATGCATGCATTACGGGGACCAACCACAAACGCACACACGCACGCATGTATGCATGCATTACGGGGACCAACCGGGGACCAAGTCCTTGAAAGAAAGTCCACCATATGGGCTGACTTGAAGCCAACGTCATTGTATGCAAATATCTGACCTGTGATTGGCTAGTAGTGTGTGAATCTCTCATTCTCCCATTCTCTCACACACTCAACGGCGCATGCTGACACTCACACACAAACTGCAGTACCAACTATCGTCTGATGGGGGCTGTCCCCACTGTTGTGTGTGTGTGTCATATGACATGAAAACGCGAATTGAGGGACTTGCTTAAAAAAAACACCAGACACTTCAGCAACACTGCCCCCTATCTTCCTGAATGATAACATTATGGGGACCTACGATTTTGTCCCCACTGTGTCAGACGTCCCCAGCATGTGAGTGTGTGAACATGCGTATGGTCCCCATAAGTATAGCTAGACAAACGCACACACACGCACGCACGCACGCACACACACACACACACACACACACACACACACACACACACACACACACACACACACACACACACACACACACACACACACACACACACACACACACACACAGTCAGTGGTACTGTACAGTATAGTCGTCAGAAGTGATGTGATGTAGGAACGTTCTGGGGTTATTTTCAGTGCGTTCCTGAACCCATGCCTAAAGTAATATCCTCGGTAGAATAACATCCAGTCTTTGTTTTTGTTTAGTTTTCTTATTTAGGCAGGGTTCACGGGTGCTACAGCACTTGGGTTGATATTTTCAACAACCATATCTAATGATGATGCAAGGAAATCAGTCCTATTCTGCCTGGCTTGCTTGGACGGAGTTATGTTTTATGAAGTGTTTGTGTTCGTTGGATGTTTGTTCAGTGGCGTCAGTTCAGAAAAAGCTAAGGTATGGCAACATGACTGGTGTCTTGTGTGTGTGTGTGTGTGTGTGTGTGTGTGTGTGTGTGTGTGTGTGTGTGTGTGTGTGTGTGTGTGTGTGTGTGTGTGTGTGTGTGTGTGTGTGTGTGTGTGTGTGTGTGTGTGTGTGTGTGTGTGTGTGTGTGTGTGCGCGATTTCCATCAGAGAGCGTGAGCTAGCATGTGTGAGACTTACCTGACAGATTTGAGACCGTAAAGACCCCTTAGCTGAGAAAGCAGGGACTCAGTGGTGACACCAGTCATGTTGCCATACCTTAGCAACAGGCATGATACATTTATTTTAAGAAGTACATTTTATTTTGTCCCCCGTTTCTACGGTTTCTTGGGCTGGATATGGCAGCCTGGAACAGTTGTTCAAGTGCAGCTAAACTTGGCATGTTAGTAAATGTGTCACAATTAACAATAATGCATTGCACCTGTGCAGCTGGCCTGCGGAACCTGGGAATATACAATCTTGTCAAGATGGGGAGAATAAAAGTGTGGAGAATATAATTACAGTACCTTGTTAAAGTGACCATTTTGTTAAATTTTGCATTTGTAATCATTTTACTGTAACAACATATTAACCAGCACAGATAGACAAAGTACCCAGGGGGCAAACCAGCCTTTTTTTTAGGAAACCTGCATTTGCCCCGACATAAAAAGTTGTCCACCAGAAATATTATCTATGACCCAGTAGGATCACAACCTATATGGACAACCCGGTCAATTTGTACAACAAAGTCCAATATGGCCGCCTCAATATTAGCCCCTATTAGTTTTAATGGGGGGTGAATAGGACAAAATTTTAAACTGAGGGATATTTCCACGAAACTTCACAGGTTGATCAATGGTATACATATGAACATTTTTTGTATTGCAAGTTTCCATGAAATCCAATATGGCCGCCACAATATGGCTGCCATAATGTAAGGACCCAGAAAATAGGTTTTGCCTCTAACTTCTGAACCAGATGAGCTAGAAACGCAAACTTGGTGTCTATTTCATGGTGTCTGACCATGGGAGACTCAATGGAATAGCTAATTTTATTATTGGGTGTGTCTGGACCTTTATTGTGCATATTTGCAAGATGGTGGATTCCCAAAATAGAGCTTTAACATAATTTCTACCATGATTGTTGACTGCTTTTGCAAATACAAACAATATGAATCCATTTGCTAAGATTTATGGCACAGAAGGGACTATTCTTGAGTTTGCATGTTGTCAAAATGGCTGTAAACGAGATATTATATTTCCTGTCCGATTCTACTGTATGTAGTTGTAGCAATGACTTCAGATAAAATCAGAGACAAAAACAATGTATCTTAGAAATTATTTTTTTATTTAAAAAAAAAAGAAAAAAAGAGAGAGATTATCTCAATGAAATGAATGCAACTGCCTTTTTGGGTCTTTCACACATAGACATGCACATGCTTTCCAACAACTTCAGCTTCAGGGAAATTATAATGAACACATGACTAAAACAGGCTGCATTATAATGCAAATAATTGCTAGTCACTATCACTGTCATGTGTACCTATCCTGCTGCATCTTGTCTCCAGTCCTTGGCAACGACACCCCAAGTAGCATGCAATTCCCTTCTTCGCACATGAACAGTTTTTCTGGCAGCCTTTGATACAGCTACATGATATTGCCTTGTCCATTGATATAGGCCAGGCTGGCTCTGTAGATGGACAGGGGACTGCCTTCCCATGGCGGCAGCATGATATAGGCATCTATATCATGCTGCCACCCACCTCCTAGACCTTCCAGAGCTGTGGGTGAGAACAGAGCAGGATGCATATCTTCCTATCCATCACATGGTCTCAGCCCTTGGACTCGCACAGTGTCGTACCCTGCCCTTTATTCACAGCCTGAGTGGCAGAGATACCACCAGGCACCAGCTATCCCTTTTTCACTGGAAATAAGGCATGGTTCAAGACCAGCATGGGTCTAGATCTCCCTGCACTTCAGGAGTTTGGTGAGAATTCCTCTTATTCCCTCTCAGAGGATGTCAAGAATCAGGCTAGAGACTTCACAATAGCTGTATATGCATCAACAGCTGACCATTCGGAGGACTTTGACCTGGCAAAGCTGAGAGTGTACAAGTTCCTAAATAACCGATCAACCCTGTTGAAGCTGCTGCCACCTACAGAAAGTGCCTTTGGCCTGCACCTGAAAAGAGCTGCTCTTGCACCCATAATAGATAAAACTGCACACATCGCGAAGCCAGACATCCCTTGCTTCACTGAATATGGATGGTCTCTCAGTGATGGGAAGGCAGTCCCCTGTACATCTACAGAGCCAGCCTGGCCTATATCAATGGACAAGGCAATATCATGTAGCTGTATCAAAGGCTGCCAGAAAAACTGTTCATGTGCCATCCATCCATCCATCCATCTTCAACCGCTTATCCGGAATCGGGTCGCGGGGGTAACAGTTCCAACTGAGACTTCCAGATTTCCTTATCCTGCGCAACTTCCTCCACTCCCTCTGGGAGTATACCGAGGCGTTCCCAGGCCAGTCTGGAGATATAATCCTTCCATCTGGTCTTAGGTCTGCCACGGGGTCTCCTCCCAGTGGGACGTGCATCGAGGACCTTCCTAGGAAGGCGCTCGGGGGGGCATCCGTACTAGATGCCCGAACCACCTACCTAAGCTGACTCCTTTCCAAGTGAAGGAGCAGCGGTTCTACTCCAAGTCTCTCTCGGGTGATTGAACTTCATGTGCGAAGAAGGGAATTGCATGCTACTTGGGGTGTCGTTGCCAAGGACTGGAGACAAGATGCAGCAGGATAGGTACACATGACAGTGATAGTGACTAGCAATTATTTGCATTATAATGCAGCCTGTTTTAATCATGTGTTCATTATAATTTCCCTGAAGCTGAAGTTGTTGGAAAGCATGTGCATGTCTATGTGTGAAAGACCCAAAAAGGCAGTTGCATTCATTTCATTGAGATAATCTCTCTCTTTTTTTCTTTTTTTTTTAAATAAAAAAATAATTTCTAAGATACATTGTTTTTGTCTCTGATTTTATCTGAAGTCATTGCTACAACTACATACAGTAGAATCGGACAGGAAATATAATATCTCGTTTACAGCCATTTTGACAACATGCAAACTCAAGAATAATACAGGTATAAGTCCCTTCTGTGCCATAAATCTTAGCAAATGGATTCATATTGCTTGTATTTGCAAAAGCAGTCAACAATCATGGTAGAAATTATGTTAAAGCTCTATTTTGGGAGTCCACCATCTTGCAAATATGCACAATAAAGGTCCAGACACACCCATTAATAAAATTAGCTATTCCATTGAGTCTCCCATGGTCAGACACCATGAAATAGACACCAAGTTTGTGTTTCTAGCTCATCTGGTTCAGAAGTTAGAGGCAAAACCTATTTTCTGGGTCCTTACATTATGGCGGCCATATTGTGGCGGCCATATTGGATTTCATGGAAACTTGCAATACAAAAAATGTTCATATGTATACCATTGATCAACCTGTGAAGTTTCGTGGAAATATCCCTCAGTTTAAAATTTTGCCCTATTCACCCCCCATTAAAACTAATAGGGGCTAATATTGAGGCGGCCATATTGGACTTTGTTGTACAAATTGACCGGGTTGTCAATATAGGTTGTGATCCTACTGGGTCATAGATAATATTTCTGGTGGACAACTTTTTATGTCGGGGCAAATGCAGCACACCTTCCTTTGCCCCCTGGGTAAAGAGACATTCATGGATTTATATTTAAAAGTAACTTTTATTTTCCCCCTGGACCCAGGGTATGGCAGCCGCACACCCCTGCCATACCCAATTGACGCCCCTGTGTTTGTTAGCCTTGTTTTTTTCATGTCTGTTAGCATACTTTATTTATGACTATATTGTTGTGCTATTGTATTGTAATCGCATTAACGTGTGAAAATGTTGAATTGATTTGCTTCCCCCCCCCACTGGAAAATATGTGGTCCCCTCCCTGGTGCTGGAGCTATTCTTAGAGCCGAAGGCTTCCCCGAATCGCTGCCTGCACCAGGCTCTCTACAATCCACTTCCTGCCTCGAGACTCGCGCTTCCTGTTGTTTCTGTAAGGGTTTGGGGCCTGCCAGGTCACCAACTGGCTGAGTAGGGTGTGTGTGTGTGTGTGTGTGTGTGTGTGTGTGTGTGTGTGTGTGTGTGTGTGTGTGTGTGTGTGTGTGTGTGTGTGTGTGTGTGTGTGTGTGTGTGTGTGTGTGTGTGTGTGTGTGTGTGTGTGTGTGTGTGTGTGTGTGTGTGTGTGTGTGTGTGTGTGTGTGTGTGTGTGTGCGTGCGTGCGTCTGTTTCTGCTGCATTTTTTCTTTGCTTTTTGAAATCCGCAAAAAGGCCAAAAACTCCTTAGCTGAGAGAGAGAGACAGCTGCGAAAAACAAGAAAGAAAAAATAATACGGGCGGCAGAGTGCAAACATGATTGACATAACGTGCTCCTATATTCGGCCCGAAAAAACGCAGCAATGTGCAAGGATAATGCAGAATGATGATGATGTGTGCATAGGGATGTGTATACCTTAGGTGAAGCCAGGCCATTGTGGGTGTGAATAGGAACAGAGCTGTTCGTTCTCTTTATTAACTCTAGTAAGATTATAGGAAGTGGCTACTTGTTTTGGATGGAACCTGCTGTGTATCTTGCGAGTGGACAGTCAGAGGATGCAATATGTCTCAATAGCAAAGCCTTAGTGGATGGAGTGTCCATACTAGACTAGAAAACGTGTATCTGGTGTGTCGGATTATCTATTTAATTAAAAAGAATAATGCAATTTTTTACACATTGTCATTGCCAGGCCCTTCTAGCAATGTTACAAAACACAATAATACAAAACAAGAAAGACCTGGGAATAAATAAAATAAAATAAAAAATAATAAGGTGCAAAAACGGCACCGAGTAGATCTGCTATTTTTTTAAATCGTGAAAATTTGAATTTGGACCCGATTCTATAAGTGTCTTTTGAATCCTTCTAAGATTTTTTGAAAAACCTATGTTGCTATGTCAGTAATCTGGCTAGCCATCGTCAAAGAAAAGGTCCTTTTCACTTAACTGGAGCTCAGTTAGTCTGTTCTTGAGAGACTACTATGTCAGTGGTTCTCAAACTTTTTCATGTGAAGGACCCCCAAAATGATATGTATTTGGCCACGGACCCGCATCTCAAAATATTTAGTCCCAGGGACCACCCAGAAGCAAAATTTGAGTTACAAACGTTCGCTTTAAAAATACATAAATTATATTCAAAGATTTGCACACGTCTTCACGACTTTTTCAAAAATAGCAGATCTACAAGCTCGCAGCGCGGCACTCGGTGCCGCGCTGTGAGCTTGTATATCTGCTATTTTTCACTGGTTAAAGCATTCAATAATTCTAGCCGTAAATTTAAATTGATATAGTATATTATTTCCATATTTGTGCCTTCGTTCTTAGTGACTGTGCATGTCTGAAGTGCTGGCTGAGCGTTGACTCCCCCACATCCAGTACATCCTGTTGTAGTTATTCTGTGTAGGTGTGTGCCCGCCGTGACCGTGTATTGTTCACGACATTTTCCAGGTGTCTGTTTATAAGGCCTAATAAAGTTCTTTTTTGTTCTATAAATGTTATTAACTCATCTGGTGCCGATCCCGAACTAGTTCGGCTTTATTTCAATCCAATACAATCTTTTTTTTATTAATTCACTTACCCCGAGCTGCTTGTAGAGTCGTGGGTGGTCCTGGCTCGCTAGCCGCTAGCCAGCTAGCCGTTCTACTCTGTCCGACGATATATTCCATTAAAAATGGTTTAAAATACATTTTTGAGCTCCCCAATGTTCACCCGATGTTCGGCGCCGCTTCCGATGAGTACACGAGTGTGCCGATCCCGAAGTAGTTCGGCTTTATTTAATTAAATGAATAAAATGATAAGAGGCCTTCTGAAGCCTGGCTTGATTTTTGTAGCTACTAGCCGAAAGCTAACAACGTCCCGGCCGGCCGTAATTTGCGAACGCAATCGCCAATCTCCGCCTAATCCAATGAAAGACCGCATCTTTAAAGGCTTATATCTCTTTTTTGTGTTTTAGGAAAGCGGCGCGAGGTTTATTTACGGCGAAATCGCCCAAAAATGATCTTTTAGATGACAAAATGGGAATAGCCATTCTGTTAGCATCTTCATCCGGGACATTTCCATGCCGTGCATGAACGTGAGCACGTCAGGTCCTGGAAGCTGAAGTCCTGGAAGCTAAAGCGCTCGCCTATGAGAGATGCACTGGCATTCTTTGGCCCCTAGAGGGCGCTGGCGCTCAAAGAGTTAATAGCCAGGCCTGTGTGTATTTTTAACTCTGCCATTGTTGGCTGGAGGCAATGCATTTTGATTATGGGTGAGGTTGTTAAAGAAAATAGAGCTTGCTTCTGAGAGAGGGGAAGTTGCTGCAAAATTCCTGACATTGGTGGAATTCTACTCAGGTGGGGTTTGGGTTGAGTTCTTGGCACACACACAGACAGACAGACCAGTGTTGTTTTTGACAGTACATTTTGATTTAGTTTTAGTCATAGTCTTTTGAATAAAATGTAATTTAATTTTCGACGCGTTGTGAGCTTGTAGATTGGCTATTTTCAGCACGCAACACCTGAGAGCAACCAGACATAAAATTACTCTCTTCTCCACTAGTCCCTCCCTAACGTTTTAGTCTAGTTTTTATTTAGTTGACAACATTGTCAATATATTTAGTCTTAGTTTTAGTCATCACAGCTTAGTTTTTATTTTGTTTTTATTTAGTCTTCGTCAGTGAAAAAAAAGCAGTCGACAAAGATTTTTCGTCATAGTTTTAGTCGACAAAATCAACACTGAGACAGACTGACTTCCCTCACATTTATGCCGTTAATCTATGGATGAACACAAACACACAAGTGCAATGAGTACACTGGCACTCTGAAACTTTCCTCCTGAATACCATTCTATGCTCTCACTTTCAACCTCCACCCTGCTCTCTCCCACCCGTGTGAGAATGCTGGTCGTTAGACTGGTGCCACAGTTAAGCATTCAACAGAACTCCCTTGTGTCGTTCAAGCTTGTTACCAATCTCAGACATCTAGGACTCAATGAAACCACATGCAACCGAGTCCTGTATTTCCTGACGGACAGACCCCAGGTGGTGCAGACTGGGGATGGGACGATATGAACATTTCATATCACGATTATTGTGACAAAAGAAATCACGATTTGCGATATTATCGCGATAATCAAAATCCATTATCCTGGGGCGGAACATTTGCCAAAAAATAGCAGATCTACAAGCTCACAACGCGCCGCGACGCGTTGTGAGTTATTTTTTGGCAGACATTTGATAGAGAGGAAAAAAGACTGCATCAAGAACGAGTAACTTTTACCAATAATAGAGGGTTAAATTATACCGGATATGCCGCTCGGCAAATAAAAGGTGAATTGTTCCCAGTGCATGATGGAGGACGATATCACGATAAATTAAATCTCCACGATACGACTATCGTGAGTGTTTTTTATCACGATAAACGATAATATCGCGTATCGTCTCATCCC
This sequence comes from Nannobrachium achirus, assembly GCF_963921795.1. Taxonomy (NCBI): domain Eukaryota; kingdom Metazoa; phylum Chordata; class Actinopteri; order Myctophiformes; family Myctophidae; genus Nannobrachium; species Nannobrachium achirus. The sequence continues at coordinate 54,055,906 of NC_137825.1, forward strand.
TAGTGCAGACTGGCACCAGCACCGCCTCCACACTGACACTGCCGCAGAACTGCCCCTGGAGCCCCCAAAAGGGGCGGCTGTGTGGCCACTCAAACGTCATTATAAGGTTTTGCGGACAACACTGCAATTACAGACAATGATGAGACGGCTTACAGACAGGAAATGAGAAGCCTGACTTTGTGGTGTCAGGATAACAACCTCCATCTCATCATCAGCAAAACAAAGCAGATCATCTTTAGGAGGCTACAGGGAGCACTATTTTGGCTATGGCTATTTTGTTTACTATTCCTTTATTATTACTACTATATTATTTCTCTTATTTTATTGTTGTGCACAGTTCTGAGACTGGAAGTGCAAGACTGTCACTGCCTATAATGCTGCTTGCTGTATTGCCGTACAGTATGTATTATATCACAATAAACTCCTTGAACCTTGAGTTAGCAGTACTAATTCGACTTTTAGAATATCAGCCACGGCTCCTTGCCATAATGTTCTCTAATACGAGCTTTCATATTCATTGTAAAACTGACACTAACACACACTTTAGTTTGTGTGAAGGTGCAGGCTGATGTGGTTTGCTCACCTGCATCATGTTCACACAATGTTGAACACAATGGCTGCTACTAGCTTAGCCAATTTGCTGCTACTAGCTTAGCCAATTAATTGATGCATAATATGTACACTAGTCCTTGCCCGAGGGGTGTGCACAGTATATGAGAGGAATTGAATGTTGGAGTCTCGGAAGTAATGTTGGAGAACCCAGACGTATCAGTGATAAGGGTCAATTTGGTCACTAACATCATTTAGCTGGGGACCACTGGTTGAAAGAACACAAGATGTATTGTGTAGAGCAGTGTTTCTCAACCACTGTGCCGGGGGACCTTTGGTGTGCCCCTGAGAAGGGTCAAGTGTGCCCCTTGAAACTGCCTGAAAGCCAGTATTGTATTTATCATTTTAAAAATGATTTAAACTAGTGAAAACAGCCGATCTACAAGCACACAACGGCGTGGTGTGCTTTTAGATCTGCTGTTTTCACTACTGTTGTGCGACAGCCTTGTATGATGAAGCAGGGCTTTACTTTGCGAAGAAACGTACACATTTGAAACTTGGATATACAAGGTTTCTTCCCGACAATGACGATATTCACTCCTCCGTATTATGTTGGTGTGCCCATGGATTCTTGGGACATGAAAAGTGTGCCCATGCAGAAAAAAGGTTGAGAAACACTGGTGTAGACATTTGGTTCCACTTGTTCTAACCCAACTAACCTGCTCCATCTTCTGTCCCGACAGACCAAAGGGCGGAGAGATGGCATCGTGTCGTCCAATGAGAACAGGCGCCGGCCTCTGTCGTCGGGCGAAGTGGAGGGCATGGCGTGGCATCGTGGCCCGCGAACCGTGCTCCTCCAGAAGAACTCGCAGGGCTTCGGCTTCACGCTGCGCCACTTCATCGTTTACCCGCCCGAGTCGTCCCTCCACACCAACATCAAGGTAAACGTAGGGGTCCTCACTAGGAGGACACTAAAAGAGCCCAAAACTGTATCACTTTAGATTTGAGCGACTTTAACCATTATTTTATGCTTTAACTATAAAAAAATAGCAGATCTACAAGCTCACAGCGCGGCACAGAGTGTGCAAGTCTTTGAATATTTTTGACCCGATTCTATAAAAGTCTTCTAAATCCTTCTTCTAAATCAGTGGTTCTCAAACTTTTTCATGTCAAGGACCCCCAAAATTACATGTATTTGGCCGCGGACCCCCATCTCAAAATATTTTGTTCCAGGGACCACCCAGAAGCAAATATTTGAAAAAATATATATATAAAAAAAATAGCAGATCTACAAGCTCACAGCGCAGCTCTCGGTGCCGCGCTGTGAGCTTGTCTCTGCTATTTTTCATTAGTTAAAACAGGGGTTTTCAAAGTGGGTGACGGGGCACCCTGGGGTGCCGCGACGGCAGTCCAGGGGTGCCACGAGATAATTTGATAATATTTGAAATTTATTTGGGCATATATTTAGTATCATTTTAAACTTGAAGTACAAAGTTATTTTCAGTCAGTTCTAACTAAAATGGCTATTATCTTGTTTTCCTCACAACAAAATTGCTATAATATGCTAGAAATATATGGTGCTGGGAGTGAAAATTAGGAATATAATAATGTAGGGGTGCCTCGGATGAAAAATATATTTATAGGGGTGCCCTGAGCCAAAAAGGTTTGGGAACCCCTGAGTTAAAGCATTCAATAATTCTAGGCCTAAATGGGTTTTAATTAAAGCACAGGCTTTAGCAGTAACCTTTTCATCAGGGATATGTGTGCAGGGGACTAATGTAAACTTGAGTGAACTTATACTGGATCCCAGTGAGTCTATTGCAGTGTTTCCCAAACATTTCAGGTGTAGACCCGAAAAAGAGATTTAGACATTTTGCCCGGGACCCCAAACTAGTGGAAATGGGAGATCTACAAGCACACAACGCGTCGCTCCGTGCCGTGTTGCGAGCTTGTAGATCGGCTATTTTCACTACTTCTTAATTTAAATTTATTTTTGAAAAATAAAAAAATCTTTTGAAATATATACTTATTTATTTTTTATGAAGGAAAAGAAAAACCTGAGTCGTAACCCATAAAAATTGGTCTGTGACCCACAAATGGGTCCTGACCCACTATTTGGTAAACAGTGGTCTGAAGTTCACACAGACATCGTAAATATAAGGCTGTTAGGCCTGTCGGGACTAATGAATTCTAATACAACTCAAACTCAACACACTGGCACAGCACACACGCACGCGCACACACACCATCTAGTAATGGACACTAGATGTAAGCTAATCTTATGTAATGAGCCGTGCTACAGCTAATCTGCTAAGCTAACCTTTCGTAGCTGCGGGGTTAAACCTGTACCAGCTGACAGGGTCATGAGGTCAATAGAGATCCTAGAGATCTTTGAGCCACAAAACTGCAGCCCCAGCAAGTTCCAAAAGACTTTGATCTTGTTGAATTTGCACTAGAGGCTGTTGTTGATCGGTTTTATGCAAACATCCATTCTTCTACTTTCACTGAGGCTTTCACAGAATTTCAATCTTTTGAAATGAGCTGCAATGATTTTATCGGGAAGATCTCAATGTCAAGGTGAAAGAAATAAATCGAACCCAAGCTTGAAGTGAGCTGTGTGGCTGTGTGTGTGGCCGTGTGTGTGTGTGTGTGTGGCCGTGTGTGTAGCAGTTCATTTCAGTATTGCAGCTGATGCTCAGGCTACAGACACACACACACACACACACACACACACACACACACACACACACACACACACACACACACACACACACACACGCACGCACAGTAACCTACACACACAGTCACGCTAAGGAGACGGTGTGACCACCGCTCAAAAACAATCATCAACCATTATAAACATGTGGAGCCCAGCATTCTAAAGTCTACTGGGTTGGTAAAACAATAAAATAAATAAATAGATAAACAAATAGAGGTACATTTTGGAAAGTAACTAAAACTGTGCCTAATAAACAAAACATAGTCTCTATTTTAATGTATTTTACTTGTATAACCCTGTTATGAACATCTTAACGTTCATAACCTTTGTAATAGGTGTCTATCTGATTCCATGGAACACACAGCCACACAGTATTGCAGTTTATTATTATTATTATGTATTTATTTACAGTGAGTCTCTCTCCAACCAGCCTGGACAGTACAGTAGCTGTAGCAGTTGTGGCCTATGTCACGATCCCTGGATGGCCAAAGCCCCAGGTCTTTGTCTGGACGGGTCAGGAATGAGCTAGGTCAGCGAAGCATCAAAGCCCCTCAGCTAGATCCAGTCAGTCAGACAGTCAGTCAGACAGACAGACAGACAGACAGACAGACAGTTCTTCGGTTGGTCAGACAGTCAGTTAGCCCAGTGGTTCTCAACCTTTTCAGGCAGAGACCCCAACATAATCATATTTCAACTGGGGACCCCCTACCCTGCACACGCACTTGGAATTGTAGGAGTTGGCATTACATTTAGTTTGACTCGATCTGTTCCATTGTGAAAATAGTAGATCTACATGCTCACAACGCCTCGCAACGTAGATCTGCTATTTTCACAATTTCTGCCTCTAATATTTGACAATTTTACCAATGTTTGACCAGAGGTACACTGTATATAAGAATGTGCTATTTTATCATGAACATTAGTGAGCTTGTAGATCGGCTATTTTCAAACATTTTGTACTTTTACTTTTGGTACCTTTACATTTTGATAACAATACCAACTGTTGTACCTTTACTCATTTTGAATTCTGGACTTATTATTGATACTTTTACTTAAGTAAAACATTTGAGTGCTTTTTCCACCATTGGTGTGTTTAGGTGTTATCAGTGTTGTAGGCCCGGTTAGTGTTCTGTTTGTATACTCGAGTTATTTTTTTTTATACTTCAGCTATTAATGAGCATTTTTAACTAAAATATTTGCTTCTGGGGGGGTGGGGGGTCCCTGGAACAACATATTTCGAGATGGGGGTCCACGGTCAAATACATATAATTCTAGGGGTCCTTGACATTAAAGACTTTGAGCACCACATATACAGAAACATATGTTTTTTTTTTCAGAAAACCATTAGGATTTAGAAGACATTTTTAGGTATTTTTCAGGTCTTAATGTGTTAAATTAACATTGAGGATTTTACAGTAACAATTGGAGTCCCAGAGATAGAAATCATAGCAAACGGTGGTCCGTGTCCTAATGCATATGCACTTGGGGTCCTTGAAATTGAAAAGGTTGAGGTTTATTACGTTTTTTTCCCCCCCTCCCAACATTGAACCAACTTCACTCCAAGTCCATGCTGTCTCAGGGATCGATAAAACTGTCTGACAAACAGAAGCAGGCAAAAACAGTTCAATGATTTATTAAACAATAAGCCGCTCCACTGTCACTGCTCCAAAATCAATTTGGTGAAATGAAAGAAAAGAAAGTGCTCCACGTGATAACAAAAAGCTGGTGCTGTGTGTGTGTGTGTGTGTGTGTGTGTGTGTGTGTGTGTGTGTGTGTGTGTGTGTGTGTGTGTGTGTGTGTGTGTGTGTGTGTGTGTGTGTGTGTGTGTGTGTGTGTGTGTGTGTGTGTGTGTGTGTGTGTGTGTGTGTGTGTGTGTGTGTGTGTGTGTGTGTGTGCACGCACTAAGCTATAAATAACACGTGCATTGATGTGTGTGTGTGTGTGTGTGTGAATGCATGAGTATGCTCAATTTAAACTTTTTGAAACTCAATAACTCAATGCAAACCACAATAGCAAAAGAATAAAGACTTGCTCCAAGAATAAAGACTTGCATCTTTTTTACACATTTTTTACGATCTATGGGTTTGCTGCTCTGACATCATGCTCTGATGTCACTGTGATGTCAAGGGAACCACTCTACCAGAATGGGTTTGCCGCTCTGACGTCACGCTCTGGCTTCACTGTGATGTCACACTAACAGAATCCCTTTTATGCCCAGCCGAGTTCCCTGATGTCATCAATATTAATGATGCCCTGTTAGAGAGATCCCTGTGATGCCAGGGGGAACAAATCCCTTTTATGCCCATATATGGAGATATGGAGATCCCTGTGATGCCAGGGGAACAAATCCATTTTATGCCCATATATGGAGATATGGAGATCCCTGTGATGCCAGGGGGAACAAATCCCTTTTATGCCCATACGTGGAGATCCCTGATGTCCACATCCCTGATGTCCACAACCCTGATGACATCACTGTGGCGCAACCTCTCCCTGCTTGTCGCCCTGAGGCGTCTTAACTAGTAGTTAGTATATTAGAGCTAGTTTCTCTGAGAGCTCTCACAAACGCCACCTTGTGGTCTGCTCTTACACTGTTCTGTTTCTCACACAGGATGAAGAGAACGGAAACGACACTGGGAAAGGTGAGTGTCCTTGGTTTCACCCAAGTCATTGCCTGGCATACCACTTTCTTTACAATATACAATACTGTACATCTACTGCAGGGGTCTTCAACATTTTCAGGCCAGGGACCCCTTAGTTGAGAGAGAGAAGAAGCAGGGACCCCCCCCCCCCCCCCCCCCACAACCTTTTCAGACATTCCATATAGTTTAATCGTTTGACAGCACAATCGTCAGTGTATTTTGGATTCATGTCGATTTGTGTTTTCAGATATTTAACCACTTGAACCGTCAAAATCTGCCAAAAATAGAGGCGTTGTGAGCTTGTAGATCAGCTATTTTTGGCTAAAGTTCTCTGGACGGTAGGGTTCAAGTGGTTAATATAAAAAAGGAGAAAAAAGGTTTTTATCACACAAAGATTTGAAGGACCCCCTGTAGTAACACTGAGGACCCCCTAGGGGTCCCGGACCCCCTGTTGAAGACCTCTGATCTACTGTATATACAGTACAACATACTGCCACCAAGCCATTGTTACCAGGTTCCAGGAATAAAATGAGGATTTGTCACTTCACTCACACCAGTTAGAAAGGAACTGCTTAATTCTGTCTAGGACGTCATTATGCTCTCCCATTGTTTTCATCTCTCTAGATGAACACGTAATATTCCTGATATAAATAACCAATGGCAGAGCTGTTGTTTTAATTCCTTTGATGAACGGGCACAGCCTTTGTGTTTTACTGTCTGTCCTATGCAAATTTGGGTACTGCTCATATTTTCCTTTCAAGGAAATGTTGTTGGCTCGCCATTGATGAGCATTTACAGTAAGAATAGGGACTGAATCACAAGACATTGTGTGTGTGTGTGTGTGTGTGTGTGTGTGTGTGTGTGCGTGTGCGTGTGTGCGTGTGTGGTAGCAGGTTGCCAGAGGTCTCGTCTGGAGCCAATGGACACCATCTTTGTAAAGAGTGTCCGGGACCACGGTCCTGCCCACCAAGCTGGACTGTGTACAGGTAAGACCGGGGGTGTAAAAAGTACTTAAGTAAAAGTATCAATACTCCAATGTAGAAATGCTCTGTTACAAGTAAAAGTCCGGAATTCAAAATGTTGTTGAGTAAAACTACTAAAGTATTGGTATCTAAATGCACTTAAGGCAGGAACACACTGCAAGGTCCGAGACTGTCCGAGACAGTTTGCCCTCCTGGTCCCCAAGCTGTGGAATAAACTCCCTGTCGCACATGGAACAACGGACTCACTTGCTAGCTTTCGCCCTGGACTGAAGACTCACCTTTTCAGACTCCACCTAAAACCATAGCACTACTGAAACACTCATTGACCATAAATGATGCTAGTTAGCATTAGTTATTTACGTTTTTTAGAATCCCTTTTTTCTTTACTGATTATATTGTTTTTTTTAGATTGATATTCATATGCATTTGTTATATTGTTGTTGATGTTCTGACATGTTATCTTGTTTATTATAGTGATGTATTATCTGCTATTGTAAGTCGCTTTGGATTAAAAGCGTCTGCTAAATGTCTAAACTGTAAACTGTAAGATTGAAGTGGTCGGGGAGTCATTGGGTTATTCAAGTATTTCACACTACACAAGGTTTTCTATGTCTTGTAATAAGTGTGTGTGTGTGTGTGTGTGTGTGTGTGTGTGTGTGTGTGTGTGTGTGTGTGTGCGTGCGTGTGTGTGCGTGTGTGTGTGTGTGTACTCAAGGGGACAGGCTGGTGAAGGTGAATGGAGAGAGTATCCTAGGTAAAACCTACTCTCAGGTGATCGCGCTCATCCAAAACAGGTGGGTAAAGTCTTATTACTCTTCTATCAGTGGTTCTTAACCCCTCAGGGTTCCTTGATGGGAGTTCTAAATGCACATGTTATGGGTCCATCCGGTTACCTTTGTACACTGAGTTATGGGCACCCTTGAAAAAAGAAATGGTTTTAATTGTCTCTTTGTTTGTTTTTTGTTGTAGTGATTATAATGACTTGTTGTCACTTCATTAGGTCTGAATTTAATCTCACCACTGTTTTGTTTTGCTTTTTGTAAAATGTAAACTTGAATAAACAGATTGTGGAAAAAAAGAAAAGAAAAAAGAAATGGTTGAGAACCACTGCATTATATATTTATTACACAACTTTATTGAATGCTTGTTTCTGAACGGTTAATCATAGCTTTCTGCAGACTTTTCTCAATAGCAGACTGCCGTTCTCATTAACAGAACATTGCATACAATTTGTAAGCTAATAAAATAATTGTAAAATCAGTAGTTTGTATCAAACTATTGACTTTGCTCGTAAGTTGCCCCATAATAAGTGGGTTAACCCATTTAGAACGGGTACACATTTTGTGTATCATTATTTTATGCTTTAACTATTGAAAAATAGCAGATATACAAGCTCACAGCGCGGCACCGAGTGCCGCGCTGCGAGCTTGTATATCTGCTATTTTTGAAAAATCATTAAAATTAGAATTTTGACCCGATTCTATAAATGTGTTTTGAATCCTTCTAAGATTTTTTGAAAAACCTATGTTTCTATGTCAGCAATCTGGCCAGCCATCGTCAAAGAAAAGGTCCTTTTCACTTAAATGGAGCTCAGTTAGTCTGTTCTTGAGAGACTACTATGTCAGTGGTGCTCAAACCTTTTCATGTGAAGGACCCCAAAAATTATATTTATTTGGCCACGGACCCCCATCTCAAAATATTTAGTTCCAGGGACCCCCCAGAAGCAAAATTTGAGTTACAAACGTTTGCTTTGAAAATACATATATTCAAAGATTTGCACATATTTTCACGACTTTTTCCAAAAATAGCAGATCTACAAGCTCGCAGCGCGCTGTGAGCTTGTATATCTGTTATTTTTCACTGGTTAAAGCATTCAATAATTCTAAGCCTAAATGGGTTAATACGTAGTGAGGCAGTCAGTATTGGACAATAAAAGCCTGCCTCACTGTGTGTTATCCCGCGCTAATGTGTGATCATTTCTTTAATCTCTTTATGCAGTGAGAATGCTCTGGAACTCTCCATTATGCCAAAAGATGATGACGTGTTGCAGTTGGTAAGTGTGAGTATTGGATTTCTTCTTCTTCTTTCTCTCCTTATCCCTCTTTTCACATTGTTATAGACCTAAAAACATGGCTAAAGTACTTAATTCTGCTTTGTCTTAGTACTTACTTACCTTTTTCCTGATTGCCCACAATGTAACCATCTCCTCCAAGTGAGCACGTACTGTATGTTGTGTTTCAATATACAGTAGCTGATAATAGATTCTCTGTTTCAGAGAATTGCACAACTATATCAAAAATACTATTATTTGATTCAGGGTAACAATCTGTTTGACAACAACAAAAAAGAAGGATACACCTATGACCTATATCATGCTAACGGAATAGCTAAGTCGAAGCCGAATTAAGTACGTCGGCCATGTTTTGGAAAAATGGCCTATTGTGTGCATAATGAGGCCATAAAGGCATGCTGCATGTTGAATCTGTTTGGCTGTCTCCTCTGACTTGTCAATTGCTCCTTGATTTTCCCATTAGGGCCGTCACGATCATGACATGATGATTAATTGTCACTCAAATAATCGCGATTAACGATTTAATTGTGTATTTGTCGTTGACAATTACATTTTTGTTTGGCTTTTAGGCTTTGAAGTTGCACATGGCAATTATGACACATCATTTAAATAGTCAAGGAAATTACTGACATATTTGACCACGTTATACATAAATAAGAACACTGATAGTGGAAATAGCCGATCTGTGAGCTTGTAGATCTGCTATTTCCACTACTCTTTCAAAAGTGTTTGAAACTATATTAACATTTCTCAGCGTGCAAACGGTTATGCGAAAATAATTGTGATTACCTAAAACAATCACGATTAGACGATTGTGTAATAATCGTGACAGCCCTATTTCCCATCCCTGTCCTCCTTTTTACATGTGGGCATGTGGCTCTCTCCTCAGGCATACTCTCAGGACGCCTACCTGAGAGGCAACGAGCCATACATGGGAGAGGCCCAGAACCTTCCCGAGCCTCCGCCACCCTGCTACCCTTTCTCCAAGCCCAGCCCCACTGCTCCCCAGCCCGGCCACAACCACCAAAGCCCCGTGGACAACTGGCACTGCCGACCCAGCGCCACCCACGCCACGTCCCCTCTGGACAACCGCTCCGCTGCCGCCTTCACCCCGACCTCCGGCTGGCCCGGGGGTCCCGCGGTGGAGGAGGACGGCGGCGGCAACCATTTCGCCTCGTCGGGGCGCCACCGCCGGCGCTCCTCGTCCGCCGTGGGCGCGCTGGACTTCCATTTCGCCAACCACAACGCCGCCGTCGCCTCGGCGACCCTGCCCACGCCGCGGAAGAGTAGCCTGCCGGTCTCGTCCCGCGCCCGCACGGACGCCCTCTGCCACCAGGCGCTGTCGGACTGGTACTACAGCCAGGCGGAGGCGGCCGAGCACATGTCCCCCCGCCACCGGAGCGTGTCTCAGGACCGGCTGGCCGAGCTGGGGCTGGGGCTGGCGCTCGGCCCGAAGGCCGCCCGCGGAATATCCGCCGACCAGCGGAATCGCGAGGCCCTCCTTTTCCACCAGCAGGCGGCGGCTGCCTCCCACGGCCACGACTCCTACTGGCTGGGAGGCTGGGGAGGCGTGTCCGGGCCGGGAAGCAGGTCGTGCTCGGAGAGCCTGCTGGCGGCCTACGCCGACTACGAACACAGCTACGGCCGCTCGGTGGAAACCCTGGCGCAGGCCTCCGCGCTGGTCCCGCCGCCGCTCGCGCACGCGGCAAAAGCCGGCGAGGAGAAAGAGCGGAGAGGTGGCTCCAACGGCCAGCATCACCACCACCACCAGGCCGCGGCCGTCGTGTCCCCTCTGGCGGCCGTTGTCGCGGCGCCTCCGTGCGGCAGGCAGAGTGGACAGCAAGTGGCCGAGCCCCAGGCCAGGAGGGTGAAGGAGGACGAGCTGGTGGGCTACAAGAGCTACAGTCCGTCCTTCTGCCGCAAGGCTGGCCACATCCTCCAGGGGGCGCACTCCTTCAGGGAGCCCGGCTACAGCAGCACGCATCTCCCCTGGAACAGCAGCAGCAAGAGCAGCCCCACGGACAGCGAAGGAGGTAGGGATTATATTACAGAATCGTCTAATCGCGATTATTTTGTCATAATTGTCATTATCGTGAATGTTGAAAAATGATCATACATTTTCAAACATTTTCATGTGGTGGTGGAAATAGCAGATTTACAAGCTCACAACGCGTCGCATCGCGAAACGTTGTGAGCTTGTAGATCGGCTATTTCCACTATCAATGTTATTTTTTGAGTAGTAAGTTGTCTAATATGTCAGTAATTTCTTTGTGTATTTATGTTATGTGTCATATCTGCCATGTGCTTCTTCAAAGCCTAAAAGCCAAACAGAAATATAATTATCAACGACAAAAACACAATTAAATTGTTAATCGCAATTATTTGAGTGACAATTAATCGTCATGTAAAACGTCCTATCGTGACAGCCCTAGAAGGAGGCGCGGAGCCCCGGCCCCAGTCCACCCCGGCCCTGCTCGCGTCGGAGGAGGAGGAGAGCGAGGCGGCTTCCCCCGCCCCCTTCAACCAGGACGTGATCCTGAGGCAAAAGCCGCCCTCGGGGCGGCGCACGACCATCCACGCCCTTCGGCACCCCCACCACGCGGCTGCCGTGGACTCGTACGAGCCCCTTCCCGGTTCCCTGCCGTCTCCCGGGGCGGTCGAAGCCCCGACCCCGGGCTCCGGGGGCCCGGGCGTCAACCGCAGGGCCAACGGTAGCTTGGCACCACACGCACACGACTCCCTGTCCTCTATACCCTTCATAGGTTAGTGCCCTCCTCTCTCTTGGCACCTACAGTTAGGGCTGTCACAATTATGACATAATCGTCTAATCGTGATTATTTGACATTATCGCAATTATTTTGTCATAATCGTCATAATCGTGAATGTTGAAAAATGTCCGAAATAGTGGAAATAGCAGATCTACAAGCTCACAACGCGTCGCGATGCGACGCGCTGTGAGCTTGTAGATCGGCTATTTCCACTATCAAAGTTATTTTTTAAGTAGTAAGTTGTCAAATATGTCAGTAATTTCTTTGTATACAGGTTATGTGTCATATCTACCATGTACAACTTCAAAGCCTAAAAGCCAAACAGAAATGTAATTATCGACGACAAAAACACAATTAAATCGTTAATCGCCAATTATTTGAGTGACAATTAATCGTCATGTAAAATGTCATATCGTGACAGCCCTACCTGCAGTATAACCTGAGTGAGTCTGTGCTACAGTATGTACTGTATGTTCTTGTGTATGTCATGCCTACAGCAGTTGATGTATTTTTTAGCAAGTGTTACTTTGTGTGTCCATGGCCAGTGTTTATGTGTAACTTAAAGGACAACTTCGTTTTTTTTACAACAAGGGTTCATATTTTAGATAGTAATTAAAGAACATAAAAGATGAGAGTTAAAATCTTTTCATTTACTCCTTTCTATCGTTTTAGAGATTTTAATTATTTTGATTTCAGTGGCTGGGGGCATGCGTACAAGTGGCTAAATATGTCTTTTTACACAGAATAAGCCGATTCCCAAGATGCACCGCAATCTTTCATGGGCAGATGTGACTTCTGGGGTTACTGTAAATAGCAATAAAGAAATTGCAGGCTTATTGTGTCTAAAAATACATATTTAGCCACTTGTACACATGCCCCCATGCGTACGCATGCCCCCACGTTTTAGCACGCTAAACGTGATAAAACGATAGAACGAAGTAAATGAAAACATTTTAACACTCACTTTTCTCTAATTACAATCTAAAATATGAACCCTTAAACCTGTAAAAAAAAACAAAGTTGTCCTTTAAGGAAATACCATGCCGATTTCAAACTTGAATCCCTTTGTTCTGATTTGAGATTGATAATATACTGTAGTGTGGCAAAACAATAATGTCTTCCATGTATCTCCATTTGAAATGTCGACAACGTCGTCAAATGCATACACTAGTTTTACACCGTTGGAGGCTTTCGACAAATTAATGTTTCGCCACGCTATATTGCACATTATGGATTATTGACCTCCTCACGTCAGAATAATAAGATTTAGGTTGGAAAATCATTGGAAGTTTCCAACCTTTTCAACTTTGTTTTTTTACAAGAAGGTTTCATATTTTAGATAGTCATTAGAGAAAAGAAAAGATGAGTGTTAAAATGTTTTCAGTTTTCTATCATTTTAGTGATTTTAACAATTTTGATTTGCATGCATGCCCACATATTTAGCCGCATGCATGCCCCCAGCATGCATGCAAGTGGCTAAATATGTATTTTTAGACACAATAAGCCCATTCCCAAGATGCACCGCAATCTTTCATGGGCAGATGTGACTTATGGGGGCTGGTGTAAATAGTAACAAAGAAATTGTCGGCTTATTTTTTTCTTTTCTCTAATTTACAATCTAAAATATGAACCCTTGTTGTTAAAAAACAAAGTTGTCCTTTAAATAACGAAGAAACTCAACCCCTTGTTATCCCCACTCACTTGTTGACCACCCCACCTCCCCACCACCAACAACACCCCCTCCCCCCTCCCCACACATTTGACCTCCACGACCCCCCCCCCCCCCCCCCGCAGATGAACCCAGCAGCCCTACTGTGGACAGGCGTGCCCGCCACGTGCCGGCCAGCGCCGTGGTGTCCTCCACCTCCTCCTCCGGTGCCCGGTCCCCCCCGACTGTGGCCCCCGCGCTCCCTTCCGCCACCGTCACCCCCACCCAAACCTCCTCCTCCTCCTCCTCCTCCCCCTTTGTCCAACTCCGTTTTCAGGAATGCAGTGAGTGAACACTTAACCGTCTCGTATCCACTCTCACCTCCGTAAACTAACCCAAAACTTCACCCCTCGCCTCATCATCGACCTCAAACGCAAAGGGATACAGTGACATTTTTGTGTTCAGGAGTTCTATTACAGTGTTTCTCAAACTTTTACATTTCAAGGTCTCCCTTTAACTCTGACAGTGTACAAATGGAACCAAATGGACCCGTTAGGGTCCATTTCGTTCCATTTGTATACTGTCAGAGTTACAGACTGGTACTAGTCAATTTAGACCCCCATAAAGGAACCCACAAAGTCCCTGGAATCCACTTTGAGAACCACTATTCTATTCTATTCTATTCAATTCTATTCTATTCTACAATATTTTTTCCCACCATTTTGTAAGTTGGCTACTGTCCTGGAGGAAGGAACAGGATTAGGTTAAAACATTTGTATAACTGGGCAGACGCATACGATATGAATGAACAAAGTTCCCTTTGTTTTGTTTCTCTAAAAGTGACTTGCTAGTAGGGCATTAACGACTTGTGATTTTTGCAAGTCGACTCAGTAAAAAGTTGAGTTGAAGTCGACTTTATCGTTTGATGATTAACTTAATGTGCAACATTGTTTTCTCACTCAACTGTAAACAAACCAACATAAAGTTTAAGTGTATAGACTATTAGAACAGGGGTAGGCAACCTTAGGCACGGGTGCCAACATTGGCACAGGGGAGGGTGATCGCCGGCACACTGGCAGAAGTTTGAGAGGATTTTTATTTTAAAAACAAAACTTTTTTTGAATGTGGTCAATTAAATGAAGTTAGCTAATGAATAGCTAATTACATCTTGCACAAAATTCTACATTCATTAAAACTCTGAACTCTGACTGGGGAGGGAGTCAGGGAGATAGGTGGTTTATTGCTCTGGGTCTAATGATCCTTATAACAATGTCCTGCCAATCAAAATATGTCAAAATATTTGTCATAAAAAAATGTAAATGTGGTCAATTAAATGAAGTTAGCTAATTTATAGCAAATTACATCTTGCAGATAGTACTACATTCATTAAAACTCTGAACTTTGACTGGGGAGGGAGTCGGGGAGATGGATTATTGCTCTGGGTCTAATGATCCTTATAACAATGTCCTGCCAATCAAAATATGACAAAATATTTGTCATTAAAATGTACCGTATGTTGACATGGCACACCGACACTCTAGAAAATAAAAACGTGGCACTTCATTTCAAAAAGGTTGCTGACCAATGCTATATAGGGTATCTTCACATTTCTAAAGTGCCAATTTAAGGACTTTTTAATACCTCTAAAATGACAAATTAAACATTGTCCAAATTGTCAAATATATCCACAACTTTCCCACGTCCCGTCGTGCATTGCGCAGAAGGTGTGCGTCAGTTTCCGGCGTCGCAGCCGAGAATGATCTACAAGCTCACAACGGTTGCATCTGTGACGCGACGTGAGCTTGTATGTCTGCTGTTAACCGGAAGTGTCCCACAGATAATTCTACAGTAAATTCTCGCGGAAAGAGGTGGATTGTGGCAGACATTATGAAAATAGCAGATCTACATGATCACAACGCCTCGCATCGCGAGGCGTTGTGAGCATGTAGATCGGCTATTTTCACAATAGAACCATGTTATACCAAATGTAATGTAGCACTGTAATATTGGATCATTCCGTTCTTGACAATAAGCAATCCTACTGTTTGAATGCTGTACAGATGCACACATGGAGCAAAAATAATGATAGAATAAAATACAAAGGATTTATTTTTTCAACTTCGACTTTCTCTGGTGGGAGTCGACTTGTGTAATGAAGTCGACTCAGTCGAATTGTCGACTTTTTCGTTGCCCTACTGCTAGTATTGTTCCCTTCAGTTGAGCCACAGATTTTAAATGTCACTGTATTCCTTTTAATATACATTTAACACCATAATCCCCTCTCTCTGCTCATGTCTTGTCTAATAATTCATCACTCACACTCCATAACAAAGCATCCTTAATTGTGTTACTAAAATTCACTCACATTTTGATCTATACCAATTTTCACTAACACGTTAGTCAATAACACAATATATCGTTGGTGTTGGGTGAAAACCTTGTTGGTCCAAAACCGTTATTATTACTTCACAAAGAATCAATAGTGAAAATAGCCGATCTATAAGACCACATCTACAATCTCACAACGCATTGTGTTGCATTGTGAGCTTTTAGATCGGCTACCTTCACTACTAGTATGTGACACTCAAGTACTTGATGTACTGTATGATCAAGTAGGGAATTAACCCAATCAGAACGGGTACACAGTATTGTGTATTATTATTTTATGCTTTAACTATTGAAAAATAGCAGATATACAAGCTCACAGCGCGGCACCGAGTGCTGCGCTGCGAGCTTGTAGATCTGCTATTTTTGAAAAGTCATGAACATTTGAATTTTGACCCGATTCTATAAGTGTCTTTTGAATCCTTCTAAGATTTTTTGAAAACCCTATATTTCTATGTCAGCAATCTGGCCAGCCATCGTCAAAGAAAAGGTGCACTAGTAAAAGCATTCAATAATAGGCCTAAATGGGTTAAATATGGAGATAAAAGGTCCCCGACAGCAACGATAATACAAATAGTTTAATGCTATAGTTTATGTCTCTATGTTTTATCCTTACCTCCTCTTGTTTTCCTTTCTTCAATACTTCTGGCTGGTTCAGGTAGTATCAAGGGTCGCCGTTCTTCCTACCTGCTGGCCATCACCACAGAGCGCTCCAAGTCATGTGACGAGGGTCTCAACTCCTTCAGGGAAGAAGGACGTGTCTTTGCGTAAGTTTGGACCGGACTTCAGTATCAGCTCCGAGGACTAGTTTGTAAATATCCCATGTTTACTTTGCAGGTTTGTCAGAGGGGAGGTTAACATGAAGCCTAGGTGTCCCACTTCTAGGCTAGGTCATTACTAGGTCAGGAGACATTTGACAAAAATAGCTGATCTACAACTTTGGATATTTTCAGGAAGGACACTTGATGTAGAGGGAAAAAAGAGGGTATCAAGTGTAGACCACAGAGGGATGGCAACAAAGTATATTGGGTTTAACTCATACCATGCAAAAAAAGACTCTAATAAAATCGTCTTTTTAACTATGTTTTTTTGGAGCGGTGAAAGCGCTCCCAATAGACAGGTATGTCTGTGGCTGGCTGGCTGGCTATGTGGCTGGCTGGCTGGCTGGGTATGTCTGTAGCCTGGCAATACCTTGAGTGGCCACACAAGTTAAAGGAGGGGCGCTGTTGTGCAGGCACAAACACACACGCACACGCACACACACACACACACACACACACACACACACACACACACACACACACACACACACACACACACACACACACACAGATTCACTGCTCCACTTCGAACCGAGGTTTGATTTTTTTTTTTTTTTTACAATTTATTTTTTGCTATTTTACTTACCCTGAGCTGCTAGTAGCGACGTGGGTAGTCCTGGCTCGTCCATCGCTTTCCAACGAGCCATGCTACATGTTGCGACGATTTATTCCATTGAAAATGGTTTAGAATAAAGTTTAGAGCCCCCCCAAAAAAACTCTATTTTTGCAAGACGTATCTGAGGTACAAAAACCGAACAATTTCGGTTTCTTTAATAAAATGAATTAAATAATCGGAGGCCTCAACGAAGCCCCGGTCTAAATCTTGATCCAAGCCGCCTACCGAGCTCTCTTTCCACCGGCTAAATAGCCTCCGATCGGGCTTCTAAAAAAAAAATAGACCATAGCTAACTGTTAGCTCTCGGCCTCCATTTCACGTTCAAAACACTGTTTGCAGAAAAAACACAAGCCACTTCTTCGTGGTTAACCGGATGTTACTAGGAAGCCTTATGGAGGAATGGCTGGCACTCTAGCGGCACCTTGTGGCCCCTGGCAGTCATTGTGTTAACTGTTCTGCTGCTGTTGACGACGCTCACCGTCATTGAAAGGGTTAATACCATGGCGCCGTTGACGGTGAGGACTGTCAATCTTACTGTATATACAGTAAAGATATTATTACTTACTGTGCGTCGCTCCGGTCCCGCCCGCATCGGTAATGTCCGCGATTTGTTTACAACGCACGTCGGGCGTGCACGAGAAGTGAAGCTCCTCCATAGTAAATCCATTGAGAGGCCCATAAAGACACTTCAATAACTCATAAAAGACATTTGTATACAAAGAGGGGTCTCCACTCTGCACACTCTAGACTCGGGATGGGCGCAGCCATGTTTCCCTTCTGGACCCACACTGTCATGTGACTAGATGACGTAATCGTTGCCGTCAAGTGATAATCCAAAAAAACAAAAACAACCCCCTTCCAGCCCTTCAAAATAATAGCAGCGGCCTATGGAGGAAACGGCGTGGCACCGAGGCACCAAGCAAACCTTCAGATTAAGAGGCAGTAGTTGTGTTAAGTAGTTTCTATCAATTTTAATAGTTTAATATATTACACTGTTGTGGCAGTTGAGACAATCATAGTATGTAACATTTGGGTCCATCGAGTATCTTTTTATACTCTGATCAGTCGGATGGAAACAATACAAACTGTGATGTGGATGAATCAAAGTCGTGATGAGCCACCAAAAACATTAGATTCTAGAAATGATTTTCTAGACCGCAAGAGCAGTGTGCTTTTCATTTGAATTTAATTCATCACCTTCGGGGAAGTTTAAATAAATTCCACATGAGTTATATTTGAGATGCCAGATATGGATTGTGTGCAACAAGCTGCCTTAAACACAAACCTTATTGTGTTAACTTTGTCTTGTTTGTTCTTCACAGGAGATTGCCAAAAAGGGTCAAGAGCTTTTTCACTGATGGGGTGAGTCCTCAATAGCATTGACTATCTCATGTTAACCCATTTAGAACGGGTACACAGGTTGTGTATCATTATTTTATGCTTTAACTATTGAAAAATAGCAAGCTCACAGCGCGGCACCGAGTGCCGCGCTGCGAGCTTGTAGATCTGCTATTTTTGAAAAATTGTTTTTCTATAAGTGATTTTATAAGTGTCTTTTGAATCCTTCTAAGATTTTTTGAAAAACCTATGTTTCTATGTCAGCAATCTGGCCAGCCATCGTCAAAGAAAAGCTCCTTTTCACTTAATTGGAGCTCAGTTAGTCTGTTCTTGAGAGACTACTGTGTCAGTGGTTCTCAAACATTTTCATGTGAAGGACCCCCAAAATGATATTTATCTGGCCACGGACCCCCATCTCAAAATATCTATTTCCAGGGACCCCCCAGAAGCAAAATTTGAGTTACAAACGTTCATGCCGTTAACCTCCCACATGGATCATGCCATTATCATCCATGAAGGAAAGAGAGTGTAAAATGCACCCAAATGGACATGTAACGACATTTAACATTATTTTACTGTGTGCTTCAGTCTATGGAGGTTACATTTAACATTATTTTACTGTGTGCTTCAGTCTATGGAGGTTACATTTAACATTATTTTACTGTGTGCTTCAGTCTCTGGAGAGCCTGCGGGTCCAAGAGGAGGCCAGGTCAAAGCGTCACTCCACCTCTGAACTGGGCACCATCACTTTCAGTGACGTTCGCAAAGAGGGCTGGCTGCACTACAAACAGATCCTCACAGAGAAGGGCAAGGTACCTGTAACACGCACGCACGCACGCACGCACGCACGCACGCACACACTCACGCACTCACGCATGCACGCACGCACGTGTAGTGTTAGCTAGCACCTCTGGTACACACATATCCTCACAGTCACAGAGAAGGGCAAGGTTACAAGCCAGTGTTGATTTTGACAGGAAAATCATAGTCTTTTGAATACAATTTCTGGTAGTTTTAGTTAATCTGAAAAGTTTTAGTTTTAGTCGACTAAATATCATAAGATTTTAGTCAACAAAATCTACAGACGATTTTGTTGAAAAAAAAAAGGATTTTGGCGGGTCTTGATGACGTCTGATTTTACACTTGGTTGCATGATCTGCTATTTTCAGAGCGTAACATCCGAGCGCAACCAAACATAAAATGACTTGTCTTTTAGTTCTGCTGCATCTCTTCTCCACTAGTTCCTCCCTAACATTTTAGTCTAAGTGTAATTTGTTGACAAAATATATTTAGTCTCAGTTTTAGTCCTTGTAGCTTAGTTTTATATTTTTTTATTTAGTTTTCATCAGTGAATAAAGGTAGTCGACAGACACACACACACACACACACACACACACACACACACACACATGTGTATAGTGTTCGCTAGTACCTTCTGATACAAACACATCCAGAGAAGGGGCAACGTATTGTAACACATACATCCAGTGTTAGCTGGTACCTCTTGTAGTCTTGTAGAGTCTTTGTTGGAGTTGTGTTGTCTAAACCTGTATTGTTGACAACGCTGCATGAGGAATACCATTAGGTCGATACGCGTCCGTTGATTCTGTCCATAAGAGGCAAATAAACCATGTGAAAAGGATATTCCTTGTGTGCTGGCTACTACCGAGTTAACCTGGAGTGTTGCAGGTTTTCTGCTGTATTGCAGTCCTCTCTCTCTCAGCAAACCCGTATTGTACCTCTACCACCAAAGTCATCTTAACCCATTCAGAACGGGTACACATTATTGTGTATCATTGTTTTATGCTTTAACTATTGAAAAATAGCAGATATCGGTGCCGCGCTGCGAGCTTGTAGATCTGCTATTTTTGAAAAATCGTGAAGATTTGAATTTGGACCCGATTCTATAAGTCTTTTGAATCCTTCTAAGATTTTTCTATGTCAGCAACCTGGCTAGCCATCGTCTAAGAAAAGGTCCTTTTCACTTCGATGGAGCTCAGTTAGTCTGTTCTTGAGAGACTACTATGTCAGTGGTTCTCAAACCTTTTCATGTGAAGGACCCCCAAAATTATATTTATTTGGCCACGGACCCCCATCTCAAAATAATTAGTTCCAGGGACCACCCAGAAGCAAAATTTGAGTTACAAACGTTCGCTTTGAAAAAACATATATTCAATGATTTGCACAAAAATAGCAGATCTACAAGCTCGCAGCGCGGCACTCGGTGCCGCGCTGTGAGCTTGTATATCTGCTATTTTTCACTGGTTAAAGCATTCAATAATTCTAGGCCTAAATGGTCCCGTTTCTATTTTTTTACCCGTCTTTTTTTTGTTTCCGCGTCCCTGCAGAAAGTGGGCGGTGGCATGCGCCCGTGGAAGCGGGGCTTCTCCGTGCTGCGCTCCCACTCGCTCTTCCTCTACAAGGACAAGCGGGAGGCGGTGCTGCACGGGGCGGGGGCGGGGCCCGGGCAGGACGAGCACCCGCCCATCAGCATCCGCGGCTGCCTGATCGACATCGCCTACAGCGAGACCAAGCGCAAGCACACGCTGCGGCTGACCACGCAGGACTTCTGCGAGTACCTGCTGCAGGCCGAGGACCGCGACGACATGCTGGCCTGGATCCGCGTCATCAGGGAGAACAGCAAGACCGACAACGAGGTCAGTCCCTCTCTGCCGCTGCGAGTGATGTGCACGACGGAATGCACGCGCACATACTGTATGCACATTCACCAAATATTTGAATATTCGAATATCAAAGTCACTATTCGACGTTGTTCACCGAAGTCGAATATTCGCTTTTTTTTTTTTCTTTTTTCTCTTGAGTATGTAGTTAAAGCTTGGCTAGATAGGAAGTCATAAGAATGAGTTGTCAATGCCCCTGGTGGATGAATTTATTAATGCTCTATACCAGACAGGGGTTCTCAAACCTTTTTAGGCCGTGACCCCCAAAATAAACATTTTGAACTGGGGACCCCCACCCTGACAAGCACTTGGAATTGTAGGTATTACATTTAATGTGACTCGGTTCCGCAGATAAATATTGTGAAAATAACAGATCTACATGCTCACAACGCGTGTGAGCATGTAGATCGGCTATTTTCACAATGTTTGCCTCTTGCTTACTTAATATTTGATAGTTTGGCCAGTCCTGTCGAATATTCGACTATTTGAATACTTTGAGGTCGAATAATTCGAATACTAAAAATCACTATTCGTGAATGCCCTAATGCACGTGCACATACAGTACAGTACGTATATACCACATGCTTTTGTACGTAATGTATGTACAGCACCGGTTCCCCAACACTGGGTCGGGACCCATTTGTGGGTCGCGGAATTTCTCATTGCCCCCACAAAAAATTAAAAAACACGAATAAAAAGAAATTACATGAATTAGAAGATCTACAAGCACACAATGCGTCGCTTCGCGCCGCGTTGTGAGCTTGTAGATTGGCTATTTTCACTAGTCAGGGTCCCGGTGGGCAAACGTCTTGATTACTAACACACTGATAACCGATGTTTCACTTTTGTTGCAGGATTTTGGATTCTCGAGGCAAGCACTCATCAATAAGAAAATGAATGATTACAGGAAACAGAGGTAGGTTTGTTGCCTTGCACGAATGGTGAAATGTATTTATCAACTCAGCTGTCGGGGGTCCTAATTCCCATCTCCAAGACCACCTTTGCTGCTTGTCACCCCCCGCAGCTCTCTCCCCATTTCCTGTCAATCTACTGTACACCTATCAACCAGTAAGACTCCCTTATCGCCACAAATAGGGCAAAAATGTGTTTTTCCAAAATCTTCCTGATCCATGTTGATGACATGAGTGTAGACATACTGTGTGGTGATTTTCGTGATTTTAGGGCAAAATCTGTACTAGGAGCAGTGTCCAAAAATGTGTTTTTAAAAATCGGCCTGAAGGTGGCGCTATATGGGACAGATTCATGTTGATGGGATGAGTGTAGACATAATGTGTAGCGATGTGCTTGATTTTAGGGCAAAAACTGTAGGAGCAGTGTCCAAAAATGTGTTTTAAAAATCGGCCTGAAGGTGGCGCTAGAAGAGGGCCATGTGAGAAATGAGGGGTGGGGTCTCCGCGTTGCCTTGGTGGACGAATAGGTACCGGCCCCGGCTCTCCCGGACGCTCCTAGCCCGAGTTACGGCATTTTATGTGAGCTGCAGTGGAGGGGGTCCTCCACTGGGGGCGCCACCACTTTTGCATCCGTTCTGGAGCACCAGGAGTGGGTGGTCCCCAGGAATTCCTCGTGAGCAGCCCCGTTGGGGTGGTCATTTTTGCACATTTGGTCATTTTTTACACCTGGGGGTCCCCCAGGGACCTGGGGGTCCCTGGAGCTCCGGGGGTCCTTGGAGGTTGTAGTTTGGCAGGTAAGGAGTGTGTGTGCAAAATTTGGCCTGGATGGGGGCAACGGTTGTGGAGATATGAGCAGGGCAAAAGTGTGACGTGTGACAGACAGACGGACGGACGGACAGACAGACAGCCGGTGGAGGTTTTGATAGTAAATGCGACCTACGGTCGCAATAAAGGCAGAAAAAGGCCCAAAACGATCTTAAAAAAAAAGAAGAATATAAAAAGGCAAACAACACACAACAAGGGCCAGGAATACACACTTACAGTTGAACACAAGTGAGTCTTTAATGATGGTTTTAAAAAGATCCAATGACTGAGCACCATGAATATGAAGGAGGAAAGCTGTTCCAAAGCCTAGGGGCAGCTGAGGCAAAAAGCTCGGTCACCTCTGCTCTTTGGCTGAACTCGAGGTTATGGTTGTGGTGTGTCGGCGTACAAGTTCAGGCGTGAGTGATGATCGCTAGATTTTTGAGTTGGTCAGACCAACTCCAACATTTAGGTGAGTTTGTGGCGCGACATACAGGGCACCTTTTGCCTATTGGCTGTCGCGGCCCGCCAGACGATGGGGGGGGGAAGAACTGCATTGATTAGGGCCAATGGCAGGCGACGCTCCTCCAGACTATGGGTTAAAAAGAGATGGGATTTATGGTTCTTTGAAGTGAACCGGATCTCTGGAATTCGTTCCTTTCAAAGAGCCGTTCAAAAGACTGGCTCATTTTAGTTATAGTTAGGCCTACTTTGTAGATTGTGTTCATAATTACACATGATTTCAACCCTATTTACATTTCGGCCATATACATTTTGCCGATCTACAAGCTACGAGCTTGTAGATCTGCTATTTTCAAATGTTTTAATACTTTTTATTATTTTTTCCTACGTATTCATTGGAAAACTTTTAAAATGGGACATTTTGCATAATAAGTAGGCTACTTTATGCATTGGTTTAATTGCATTTTGATTAATAATTTTGTACTTTTACTCAAGTGCATTTTAATTGCAAACTTCTACTATGTGAATGTGCTTGTACTTTTTCCACAACTGTTTATTTAG
Organism: Nannobrachium achirus; assembly: GCF_963921795.1. Lineage (NCBI taxonomy): Eukaryota > Metazoa > Chordata > Actinopteri > Myctophiformes > Myctophidae > Nannobrachium > Nannobrachium achirus. The sequence goes on from NC_137825.1 coordinate 54,079,865, forward strand.
AAAGGAACGGCTCCCTACTGTGAACCGGATCCCATCGTTCATTTCAAAGAGCCGTTCAAATGACTCGATTCGTTCACGAACGTCCCATCTCTAGTTAAAAACGGCAACGGGATTGAAGGGAACCAGAGAGAAAAGACTCTGCAGCAGATCGGCTATCATTCTTTGTGTTATGCAACCAAATGTTTATTATACAGAGAGAATCATACACCTTCAAACAGGTGTAGTAGCCTACACGGCTAATAGAACAAAACTATGGAACAAAACCGCAGAGGAATATTTGGGGAAAAAAGGAATGAGGAAGCCCCTGTCTGTTGGACCACAGATCGCCGTTTTTTATTTAAAAAAGTCGATTTAAATATGAATACACTGTGTTGGCTAAAGGCCATTGACCCATGACTACAACACCTTATTTGTAATGTAAAATAGCTACTGATAAAGTAGCCTAATGATGAATGAAAAACGCGAAGTGTTGACATGTGTGGAGGACTGCAGGTGCGTCACAAAAGGGGGGGGGGGGGGGAGAGTTACTAAGGCCCAAGGTGGAAGGGCCTTAATTATTTTATACTTTAGCTATTGAAAAATAGCAGATATATAAACTCGAGAGTGCCGCGCTGCGAGCTTGTATATCTGCAATTTTTTAAATCCCCAGATGAAGAACATTCATGTGGGCCCGCAGTGAATCCTTGTACCCAGGGCCCAGAATTTGGTGCGACGACACTCTTGTGTATTTGCGACTCGGAGCGGCTAAAACTTTTCGGATTCGAGACGTTTTAACGCCAGATATATCACATGTTGTAGATTTATAAGCAATCGGCATGATAAGAAACACGTAGGCCTAGCCTACATTTGAAGCAGTTTATTCTGGTTGTTTTGAAATAGAGAGAAATAGACAGCTGTAGGCTACTGTCTACCTCATTCGTCGCTATAGGCTGTTTAAACACCATCATCACAGATCAAATGAATACATTAACACGCAAATTCACTTGTAGGTATATTTATTAGGTTGTTGTCTTTCTTACCGTATGTACACAACTGTCCAGTCCAGTGATAAGTTGCTTTATATCAGATGAAGTAGCCTATTCCTTGGTGCTTCTTGATACAAACACATACAATGTGTTGTGTTGGTATAAAATGAGTCGTAGCCTACACATATTTTCTCATCTTGTCTCATGACAAGACTTGATGAAAGTAACTCACATTCCGCCCAGGTCAAGACAATAATATGAATCGATCTAAACAAATAAAGTCTGTGCTGATGATGATGATGTTGGTATGCTTATGGCTGTTAGGCAGGCTACTTAATAGATATATAGATAGATAGATATCTTTATTATCCCAAGGGGGATAATCAGTAGCTATTTAACATAACAAATAAGGTGTTGGTGTCGTCATGGTGGGCCATTTAGCCAATACAGTGTATCACACACACACACACACACACACACACACACACACACACACACACACACACACACACACACACACACACACACACACACACACACACACACACACACACACACACACACACACCAGCAGCACAATCCATCCATCCATCCATCTTCAACCGCTTATCCAGCATCGGGTCACTGGGGTAACAGTTCCAACTGAGATTTCTAGAGTTCCTTAATAATAATAATTAAAATAAACAAAACTAATGATTATAATTGCGACCGTCAGTTCACAGTTACTATGAAAACCTCTGTCTGTCTGTCTGTCTGTCTGTCAGTCTGTCTGTCTGTCACGTCACATCACACTTTTTTGCCCCTATCCATGTGAAATTTTCCACACACAATCCTTGTCTGCCAATCCACAACCTCCACCCTTCCAGGGACCCCCGCAGCTCCAGGGACCCCCGCCACATTTTTTAAAACACATTTTTGAATACTGCTCCTACAGTTTTTGCCCTAAAATCACACAAATCGCTACACAGTTCACCATCCACTGGGTGAAAAATGGGTTACAAAATCATGGGATAAAGGTTTAAGCTTGTGGCATTTAGTTTAACTTTTTCTGAGCTGAATTGTTTGTGCATCTTCTCTGCTGTGCTCCTGTTGTGTCAAATGTTGGCAAGATGTGGTTCGCGGCCTCAACAGGAGCGGATTTGGGACGGTCCTCGCACCAAGGAGCGGAGGAGAAACCTCTGGCGCATTTTAAAACTCGCTTGCTCGTGCTCGTATTCAAACATTGTATATTCTTATTCTTATAGGCCTACTCTTATTAAAAATAAAAGGCAAATAAGAACAGGTGATTATTCTTATTTATTTTTTGCACGTGAGAGTGGTGATAACCCACCCGCTCGCCTGAAAAGGTCTGATACGTTGGCACCGGGTCAGCCTGCGCAACACTAAACAGCACACCTGGTTATAGAACCATGATTCTATTTCAACCCACCCAGTACAACAGTTTGGTTAACAAGTACAGCCTACATACAACTGTCTTGCTCACTGCAATATACACCTGTCTTGTTCACTGCAATATACAACTGTCTTGTTCACTGCAATATAGAACTCTCATCTTCCTGCAATATACAACTGTCTTGTTTACTGCAACCTGTTCATGCTCGAATCTTTCAATAAAAAGAAAAAAAAAACATTACCTGTCGGATCTTTCTTTACAGGCTAATAATGACATGTCATTGTTCTTGTGTGTCAACTTGTACATCTGCCCTTTTCAATTGATTACATAGGGCTAATGTTAAAGGGTTCTTTTAGACTGTTAAATCTCCCCGCCTTTTTAACCCACATGCGACCAGCTCATATATTGACTGTGTCAATTCTTGTTTTATTCAATATATCGTATTCACAACTGCGTTCTGTTTTCCAAATTTGAAAAGTCGGTGGTTCTCAGTCCCTGCCAGAAATGTAAGAAATTGCATTAACTCTGCATCAATGGTTAAAACTAAGGTTATAACTATACTATAAAAATGGTCTTATATGTTGACCTAGTTAATTGTCACTGGGCCTGCAGCATTTCTGTGTGAAGTTCATTAATGAAAGTCAATATCTTCACCTGAGGAAGACCAAACTTGGTTGAAACGTAACCTCGCCTACCAGTCTTTCTGAGAGAAAGCCTGGTGTTTGTTCACAACAGGCTGTTTGGTTTCCGCCTAGAGCGCACGGAAACCACTAGAAGAATCGGCGTCGCTTTGATTTGGTTCCCTCCGTTTGTTTCCACAATCCCTATTAAAATGCTTGAGTAGCCTCGTGTAGTCTTGCCAGTCGCTAAAAGTTGGACTAAAAGATGCATATACCAAACGAATTTTTCAAAAGCAAAACTACTCCGCATCAAGGAGTTTATTAGGTAGGTATTTTGGGTTAAAACTGAATCCGGTTTGATCTTTCCGGCAAATTGTAGTCCTTTTAGTACTACAACATGACGTTTTGTGGTTTCCACTCCAGACCGGTTACAAACCCAAAAAGTGAAGTGATCCCAGACTAGTTGAAACGTGGTTGGATACATTTAAATACTTTTGAACTGCACCAGCGACTGAACGTATGGATGTGCATAACATTATGTTTTCAACATGAATTAGGCTGCCCCCAACACATGCTTTTCTATGGTATTTGTCGGGAAAACTGTCATCTTAACCGATTTAGTGCCATTCCCGAGATATCTTGTGAAAAGTAATATATTACTGTAACGGCGGTTATCCTACCGTGTACAATGGCGGAAGGTCTCGAGCCGATCTCCGTCGCTGATTTATCATCATCACGGATCCACGAGCACAAAATAGTAATCCCATAACATTGAGGCAGACGGGGGATCTCATCTTTAATGTCCATTAACTCAAAACAACACTTTAGAAGCGAAGATGGCAATAGATGCTCGCTTATAAAACACATGTTGAAAAGCATCGATCCGATCCGCCATGACACCACGTAAACAATGATCGATTCCGGTGAAGGACGCGATGACGTCAGACCGGAAGTGTTTACGCTGTGGACTTCTGGCCTTCAAAATAAGATAATGGCCGTTAATGGAGCCAGCGAGAGGCACTCTGGACATTATAATCCGTTAATTTCTGGGGCTCAGAATGGGTTTAAAACTGTCATTCACTACTACCTTGTATATTTCACATATAGATGTATTGTCTATAGACATTGCCATATTGCTCACGCTCTTTCACTGTGTGCAGTTCCACAGTCAACAAGCCGGATGCATCTCCCAGAGCTCATAGAATGATGCCTCCTTTCCTCCTGGCAAAGACAGACAACACCTCAATGAACCGCTCCTCCAAACCTGGTGGGTAGAAGAAGCAAGAAGGCTCAGGTCCAGTGATTATCGCTGGGAATTGATAAAACACTGGTTTACTCATTGACACATCTGTGTGTGTGTGTGTGTGTGTGTGTGTGTGTGTGTGTGTGTGTGTGTGTGTGTGTGTGTGTGTGTGTGTGTGTGTGTGTGTGTGTGTGTGTGTGTGTGTGTGTGTGTGTGTGTGTGTGTGTGTGTGTGTGTGTGTTGGGGGGGGGTGAGAGAGAGGATTTTTATTTTAAAAACAAATCTTTTTTTAAACGTGGTCAATTAAATGAAGTTAGCTAATTTAGAGAAAATTACATCGTGCACAAAATTCTACATTCATTAAAACTCTGAACTCTGACTGGGGAGGGAGTCGGGAAGATAGGTGGATTATTGCTCTGGGTCTAATGATCCTTATAACAATGTCCTGCCAATCAAAATATGTAAAAATAGTTGTCATTATTATTTTTTAAACGTGGTCAGTTAAATGAAGTTAGCTAATTTATATCAAATTACATCTTGCACAAAATTCTACATTCATTAAAACTTTGAACTTTGACTGGGGAGGGAGTCGGGGAGGTGGATTGTTGCTCTGAGTCTAGTATAATGATCGTTATATCAATGTCCTGCCAATTAAAATATGTAAAAATATTTGTCATTAAAATTTATGTTGACATGGCACACTGACACTCAAGAAAATAAAAACATGGCACTTCATTTCAAAAAGGTTGCTGACCCCTGGTGTAGGGCATTAACGACTTGTGATTTTTGCAAGTCGACTCGACTCAGTAAAAAGTTGAGTTGAAGTCAGTTTGATGACGTCATCACATCACACACGACCCCCAATTATTTTGTCCCCAGATGATCAACTTAATGTGAAACATTGTTTTCTCACTCAACTGTAAACAAACCAACATAAAGTTCAAGTGTATAGAGGGTATCTTCACATTTCTAAAGTGCCACTTTAGAAATGTGACTTTTTAATACCTCTAAAATGGCAAATTAAACATTGTCCAAATTGTCAAATACAGAGGCAGAAATTGTGAAAATAGCCGATCTACATGCTCACAACGCCTCGCGATGCGAGGCGTTGTGAGCATGTAGATCTGCTATTTTCACAATATATATATTTTTTTTTTGAGCGGTGGAAAAAAGTTTTTTTTTCAACTTCGACTTTCGACTTTCTCTGGTGGGAGTCGACTTGTGCAATGAAGTCGACTGAGTCGACTTGTCGACTTTTTCGTTAATGTCCTAGTGTGTGTGTGTGTGTGTGTGTGTGTGTGTGTGTGTGTTGCCCCTACTGAATCCACCTGTCTCTGTGTGCGTGTTCAGATGATAACAAGATGTTGTGGGGCATCAACCTCATGAAGAAGAGCAAGAAGAGCGGAAGTCCCAAGGCGTTTGGCATCAGACTGGAGGACTGTCAGCCTGCACACGACCACAAAGTATGCTCCACATCAACTCATCATTTATGTGTGGGGCATCAGTATGTATAGAAGCTGTGACAAATCTGTTGCAGAAACATGTCAATAGAATGTTTTAGAAGATAACCAATATCAGGTGTAGAAATAAGAAAGGAAAAAGCATGCGGTTTGGAACAAATTTGGCCTCAAAATAATGTCCAACTCCAATTGTGATAAAGCATGCAAGTTATCTATTATCTATCTTTTTTTATTTGATTTTCAAATGAAGCATTTAAGGCAATGAAGTGGTACAATAATAGGAGTAGCAGCTTCTTTTGTACAAACATCAAATATAAAACAGTGATAACTGTCAGTGTTCTAATCTAAACCGCTTTCAACTTCTAATAGTTTTGTTGAATAGCCGATTTGCAGAGGGCTGTGTCTGTACGTTAACTCATGATTGGTCCAGGCGCAGGATGACCACTTGATTATGCTCTTGTTTTTTTGTTTTACAAAAATTACGATCCATACATTTTCTGTCCATTGTCTACTGTTGTTAACAGAGGTCAATGCATAGAGGTATAGGCACATTTCTAAAGTGAAAATGTAAGGACTTTTAATACAAATGAAACATATTAAACAAATTGTCAAATATTAGAGGCAGAAATGGTAAAAATAGCCGATCTACGCTATGGGATTTATGGTTCTTTGAAGTGAGCCGGATCTCTGGGATCCGTTCCTTTCAAAGAGTCGTTCAAAAGACTGGCTCATATTAGTTACTCTGTAGATTTTGATTATGAATTTATGATTACAAATTAGGCTACTTAAACCCTATGTACATTTTTGCCGTATTTAAATTTCTGCCATTTGAAAATAGCCGATCTACAAGCTCACAATGCGTCGCGTTGCGACGCATCGTGAGCTTGTAGATCTGCTATTTTCTAAAGATTTTTCTAAATTTTATTTATTGGAAAACTTGTGAAATGGGACATTCTGTATATGAGTACTTTCTACAATTGGTACTTTAAGTACATTTTGATACCAATAGGCCTAGGCTACTTTACATTTTGAATTCCGAACTTCTACTTGACTTGTGGCAGACAGAGTATTTCAACATTGCAGTATCGATACTTTTACTTACTGTAAGTAAAATAATTTGAGTAGGCTACTTTTTCCACCACTGTGTTCATTTAGAAAGGAACGGCTCCCCACAGCGAACTGGATCCCATCGTTCATTTCAAAGAGCCGTTCAAAAGACTCGATTCGTTCGCGAACGTCCCACCTCTACTCACAACGCCGTTGTGAGCATGTACTGTATATCTGCTCTTTTCACAATAGAACCGTGTTATACAAAATGTAATGCCTCAACTCTTAGTGATCGTCAGGGGGGGGGGGGGGGGGGGGTCCCCTAGTTAAAGGACCTACACCATGAATTTTCACTTTTTCTATTTTAAAACCTTTTTTTGGGGTCCCACTGGCACCTTCTATCCTCACAAAGTCCTATTTCTGTACATTGTGTCTTTCTCTGGTTTTGGGAAGACAGAGATGAAAAGCTTTCCACGGGTTCTCAGAACAGTGCTGTTCTGAGAGTTGACGCATGTGACGTCACACGCGTTTCCCGTTTTTTTTTTCAGAGTAAAAAACCTTTTTTTCAAAAAACTTTTTTTTTTTCAAAAACTTTTTTTTTCAAAAAACTTTTTTTTTTCAAAAACTTTTTTTTTTCAAAAAACTTCTTTTTTTTTCAAAAAACTTCTTTTTTTTCTGGAAAAACTCCACTAACAGAGGCCGTTTTGGTATTGCAGCTGGAGAGCCTCATTATAGTAGAGCTAGAACAAACAAAAAGAATGGTCAGAGTGTTTGTTGAGGGTTAAAACCTGTATGTCTAAGACTCAATTTTGAGCATATATTTATACAAAAAATATAGTTTTAAAAGCATGGTGTAGGCCCTTTAAAATATGATTATGTTGGGGGTCGCGGCCTGAAAAGGTTGAGAACCACTGGTCTAGACAGATGCCAAGTTTGTCATTTCTTGTCATTGTCGCTACTTAGTAGCACATTCCATAATTCCTCCCCTCCGCCCTGTTGATGGTAGAACAAGGGTTCATATCTCATATTCTGAACTGGTATTTTCAAAGTCACTGCTGATAAGAGCGTCTGTAGGGTTTCCTTCTTGCCTTCCACACCCCCCTGACTATATCCCTCCCTTTCTCGTCTTCCTGCTTCTTTCCTTCCTTCCTTCCTTTCTCTCTCTCTCTCTCTCTCTCCCTCCCTCCTCCCTACCTTTCAATCCATCTTCCCTCTGTCCCTTTGTTGATTTTTATCGCCTAAAACGGACAAAAAAAATGCTTGTTGGCTACCTTTTTTTACTAAATGGAAACTAAATAGAAACTAAGCTATGATGACTAAAACTAAACTAAGCTATGATGACTAAAACTAAGACTAAATATGTTGATAATTTCGCCCACAAATAAAAACTAGACTAAAATGTTAGGGAGGGACTAGTGGAGAAGAGATGCGTCGGGTGTTGCGTTCTGTAAAATAGCAGATCTTCAAGCTCACAACGTGGCTATTTTCAGCATGCAACAACGTGTAAAATCAGGCATTACGACATCGACAAGGCCAGACAAAAAAAAAAAAAAAAAAGTCGACAAAATCAACTGTAGACTAAAACTAGTTAAACAGATGACTAAAATATGACTAAAACCAAATGGAATTGTATTCAAAAGACTATGACTAAAACTACATCAAAATGTGCTGTCCAAATCAACCTTGCTGTGTCCCTGTGCCTGCCGTCTTGCAGTTTGTCCCCCTGATCGTGGAGATGTGCTGTGGCGTGGTGGAGAACTCTGGTCTGGAGTACACGGGCATCTACCGGGTTCCAGGGAACAACGCCATCGTGTGCAACCTGCAGGATCACCTCAACAAAGGCATGGAGATCAACACCGCCGAAGAGGTACATGGTGTATCACAGTGGTTTACAACCTTTGTCATATAAAGGTCCATTATTTATTTGCCATTTGAGCCTAGAATTATTTATTGCATTAATTATTGAAAAAAGTCAAACCTCGGTTCGAAGTGAAGCGGTGAACCTTTATTCTATGTGTTCCAGAGTTATGAACTCTGGAACACAATGAATGAATTAATGTTTTTATCTGGAGGGCCGAATTGTCATGTGAAGCTTGACCAATCCTCAAAGTATCCAATCATCAGACCGGGACGGACACTACACACATATGACATGTCTGTCACCATTTAGGTGACAGACATTTTGTTTTTGATAAAACCTGTTCATTCTGGACTGAAATGACCATATATGGACATGGGACACACATTTTGTTTTTGATAAAACCTGTTCATTCTGGACTGAAATGTCCATATATGGACATGGGATACACAAAGCCACTCCTTGGAAGCGGCTTTCACCGCTTCAAAAATCAAACCTCGGTTCGAAGTGAAGTGTTCTAGAGCTATGAAATCTGTGTTCTAGATCTATACTTTCTATGTGCTTTAGTTTGTAACATTTGCTTCTTATGAATTCTGAATGAATGAATGATTTTGTCTGGAGGGCCAAATTGTCATGTGAAGCTTGACCAATCCTCAATTCTGCATGCACGGGACATGTACGGGACAGACAAAGCCACTCCTTGAGAATCTATGGGAATCCTCAAAAAAACATGTACGGGACAGACAAAGCCACTCCTTGAGAATCTATGGGAATCCTCAAAAAAACATGTACGGGACACAGACAAAGCCACTCCTTGGAAGCGACTTTCACCGCTTCAAAAATAGCATATCTACAAGCTCACAGTCGCGCTGCGAGCTTGTAGATCTGCTATATATATATTTTAATATATATATATTTTTTATCTTTGAATATATCTTTTTAAAAGCGAACATTTCTAACTTTGTAACATTTGCTTCTGGATGGTCCTCTGGAACAACATATTTTGAGATGGGTGTTCACGGCCAAATACATGTAATTTTGGGGGTCTTTGACATGAAAAACGTTTGAGAACCACTGATTTTATAGATTTATAGAATCGTGTTAAAAATAGACTAACACAAATGTTCACGATTTTTCAAAAATGGCAGATCTACAAGCTCGCAGCGCGCCACTCGGTGCCGTGCTGTGAGATTGCATATCTACTATTTTTGAATAATTAAAGCATAATACAATGGATAAAGTGGTTCAAATCTGAAGTGACACAGATTTATGTTCAGGCCTAAATGGCTTGTGCGCCATTTAAGCCACGGACCACCATTTTGATGAGATTTAGTATTTTCCGGACTATAAGGCGCACTTAAAAGCCTTTAATTTTCTCAAAAAACTACAGTGCGCCTTATAGTCCAGTGCGCCTTATATATGGATCATTCATTGACATTGACATTCCCTTTAGCACAGCTCCATCTGTTGGATGCATAACGCAACGGTAGCGTCTATTATGTGTGCCTTATAGTCAGGTGCGCCTTATATATGAAAACAGTTTGAAAATAGACCATTCATTGACAGTGCGCCTTATAGTCAGGTGCGCCTTATAGTCCAGAAAATACTGTAATCAATCATCCCGTGTATCTATTCTAGTTACTGTATATACATATATATTATTTGTACTTATTTGAATTACATTTCTTGTCATTCCCACAGAGATGGCAGGACCTGAACGTGATCAGCAGTCTGCTCAAGTCTTTCTTCCGAAAACTGCCCGAGCCTTTGTTTACTGACGGTGGGTCCTGTGTTGTTTGGTGCATCTTTCATAATGGTATTTATATTGGTTCAGAAAAAGGGTTCATTGCCAATGAAATTGAATGTACGTATATACTATATATCAGAAATCACAGGCTTTGCCTTGATTGTAGGGATTCTTGTGATGAGCTCCATATAGATATTAAAACCACAATTTGTACTTTTGATAAATAATGTGTCCTATGTTGTGTACTGTTCCTAACTGTCTATATTAGTATTTATTTTTGTGTTTTTATATAGTTGTTTTAGTCTGTTGGGTGTTGTACGTCTTTATAGTGCAATGGTTCCCAAACCTTTCAGGTCGAGACCCAGAAGAGAGATTAGACCTAATCTGGGTTCCCAGAAGTTTTTCACTTTTTGGCCACTAGGGGCGAGATTAGACCTAACTTGCCTGGGACCACAATGGAAACAAGCTTTGGCTTTTTCCTGTCTAATACATGTTGGCACTTTACCTTTTTGATTGTTAGTTTTAATTTAGGCCTAGAATTATTGAATGCTTTAACTATTGAAAAATAGCAGATCTACAAGCTCACAGCGCGGCACCGAGTGCCGCGCTGCGAGCTTGTAGATCTGCTATTTTTGAAAAAGTCGTGAAAATTTGTGCAAATCTTTGAATATATGTATTTTCAAAGCGAACGTTTGTAACTCAAATTTTGCTTCTGGGTGGTCCCTGGAACGTAATATTTTGAGATGGGTGGTCCGTGGCCAAATAAATATCAGTTAGGGGGTCCTTCACATGAAAAGGTTTGAGAACCACTGACATAGTAGTTTCTCCAGAACAGACTAACTGAGCTCCAGTTAAGTGAAAGGGACCTTTTCTTTGACGATGGCCGGCCAGATTGCTGACATAGAAACATAGTTTTTTTTTCCAAAAATCGTAGAAGGATTCAAAAGACACTTATAGAATCGGGTCAAAATTCTAATTGTCACGATTTTTCAAAAATAGCAGATCTACAAGCTCGCAGCGCGGCACTCGGTGCCGCGCTGTGAGCTTGTATATCTGCTATTTTTTTTATAGTTAAAGCATAAAATAATGATACACAATAATGTGTACCCGTTCTAAATGGGTTAATTGCCTGCCAATAAAGTATGCTACGGGATCTACCTACAGTATGTCTCAAATATACAATGTGTGTTTACAGATAAGTACATTGATTTCATTGATGCCAACCGGATAGAAGATTCAGCTGACAGACTGAAGACCATGAAGAAGCTGGTATGTGACATGAGCTGATTGATACGAGTGCAAAGTAAACATCACACACCTGCTCTCTGAAAATGATCACTGCTTCCCTATATTGAAATTAGATTCTGGGAGGGCCAAGCCCACGTCACTCTGACATACATAAGCCCGATACGCCCATATATAGGCATGTCACTATGACTCAGAAATAACCATAAACAAAGAGATGGGTTGTGAGGAGCCACAGATCCGACTGCTATGCCGCTATGCAGAATGTGCATATTATACTGTATGGGACCGACCAACTTCAAACTTGCCGCCAACTCGTTTGCATATGCGATTATCGAGAACTGCTCATCTGACCGATATAACCATATATTATGGGCATACGCTGATGACATCGAGGGTGTCCATATATGGGCTTAAAAGGGACACTGACTATGACTCAGATATATCAGTCAAAATTCTCAGTCAAAATTCTAATATTGAAGACACATGTACTGCTTTGGGCGCAGATGGGTTTTATTTTTTCTTTATTTTTCTATCATTGAGAAATAACTAATTAGCATCATTAAAGAATGTTTTGCAGTTTTCTAAATAGGTGCTCAACATTATTAGCACTGGTTGATCAGAGCCTGTATGATGGTAAATGTGCTCTGTTTTCTTGCTCCTCTCCCAGATCCATGACCTCCCAGACTATTACCACCACACCCTCAAGTTCCTGGTGGGCCATCTTAAGAAGGTGGCCGATAACTGTGACAAGAACAAGGTGGGTCAGCCTGGTCTCAATGGACCATTTTCACACAATGCTCTGGCTCTAATGTTTGGTGTGAGTCGAGTGAATAATGCATTTGTTGTTGTCGGGTGGAAACCTTGTATGTCCAAAACCGTTCGTTTTGTATTATACGTATTATACGTAGGGGTGGGCGATATGGTGATAATTATCGTTGAGACGATACAATGTCTCCACGATATGCCTTTTCAGAGATATCGTATGTATCGTGATACAATTGAGGGAGCCTTGTAAAAGAATCCTGTTTAATTGTTAATACAGAGATTCATTGCAGAATTCAATTTAAACCTGCATTTTGGTCTAAATCAGTAGTTCTCAAACTTTAAAATGTCAAGGTCTCCACTTAACTCTGACAGTATACAAATGAAACCAAATGGATTTGGTTTCATTTGTATACTGTCAGAGTTACATACTTGTAAAGTTCAATTTAGACCTCTCAAAAGGAACCCAGAGAGTCTAGTTTTTGTCAAGTAACTTGAAAATTAACCATAAAAACCAACGTGAAAAAGAATCGTGATAAAATCGTGTATCGTGATACAGCTTGGGAAAATATCGTGATATTGTATTTTTCCATATTGCCCACCCCTAATTATACGTTATACAAACACGCAATGCCTCGCACCGCGAGGCGTTGTGTGCTTGTAGATCTGCTATTTTCACTACTTTTGTGTGACACTCTTGTATGATGAAGTAGGGCTTTACTTTACGAACGAACATACTATTTCTAAACTTGGAGATACAAGGTTTCTGCCCGACAGTGCGCTTCTTCAGAAGAGGTATACTGTAGTATTACAGTTTTTACAGTAGTCCTAAAACCAGGAAGCAAGTTTACCACGGGTCTCGTGGTCACGTTAATTTCCAATGCTTTAACAGGGCTTTTGATTCCTTCAATTTTGATTAGAATTAACTGCATGTGTGTAATTATGAAAAAAGTGTGTTGATTTGTCTACATGTATATATTTACACGCACACGCATCTGCAGGCACTGTACTTTGTCCATGTGAAGTTAATAAAACATGCCTTTCTGTTGGTTGAGTGGGTGTACATAATTAACTCTAACGCTGCTAACAAGAACAGATGAAATCAGACGTGCAAAATGTGCACTGTCCACAGCTAAACAAAAGAATACATGCAAAAACCTATACTGTTCAATGTACTTCTAATTATTGGAAGTAGTTTGGCTTGTATTTTAGCGACATCTGGTGGAAAGAATACATTACTGCAGCTAGATGGAAGACTTCTAATGAACCACATAACTAGCACTTTGAGTCAGTTATGAGATAATAACTGCTAGGGCTGTCACAATTATTACATAATCGTCTAATCGTGATTATATGACATTATCGCAATTATTTTGTCATAATCGTCATAATCGTGAATGTTGTAAAATTTCAGAAATAGTGGAAATAGCAGATCTACAAGCTCACAACGTGTCGCATCGCGACGCGTTGTGAGCTTGTAGATCGGCTATTTCCACTATCAAAGTTATTTTTTAAGTAGTAAGTTGTCAAATATGTCAGTAATTTCTTTGTATATTTAGGTTATGTGTCATATCTACCATGTACAACTTCAAAGCCTAAAAGCCAAACAGAAATGTAATTATCAACGACAAAAACACAATTAAATCGTTAATCGCCAATTATTTGAGTGACAATTAATCGTCATGTAAAATGTCACATTGTGACAGCCCTAATAACTGCGCTTCAGTGGGGTAATTGTGCATTGTTCCCATTCTCCCTTGCCATTTTGAAATGGTTGGTGTCTAGATGGAGCCCAGAAACCTGGCTCTGGTGTTTGGCCCAACGCTGGTGAGAACGTCGGAGGATAACATGACCGACATGGTCACCCACATGCCCGACCGCTACAAAATCGTGGAGACGCTCATCCTGCACGTAAGAACCACACACACACCAAGCCAGAAATATATCTAGATGTAAGTCAGCATTCTTTACAGCACTTGGTTGATTTTTATGGGTCACTATTGAATCAATACCTCCTTATTTCTTTGTTTCTTACATTTCTTCTTATTTGTTAATACATTTTTCAAGGTATTTTGTAAGTCATTTCATGAATAAGTAATACATAAAATCAAAGAGATTCCATAAATTAGAAGAAAAAATAAACCTGTTTATGAAGTAGTTAAAAATAGGAGATCTACAAGCTCATAACTCAGCGCGACGCGGTGCGTGGTGAGCTTGTTGGTCTGCTGTTTTCACTAGTTTGGGTCCCGGGCAAGCGTAAAATTTGAGCTAGAACTTGAGCTAAAAAGTTTGGTTAACACTGCTTTACAGTACTTTACAATTCATAATTAATTTCTATCCTTTGACCGCATAAACCCTAGCGACATTTTTGGGCAAATATTCTGCAAAAAAAGATCTGCTCTACAAGCTCACAATGAGCTGTGAGCTCGTAGATTGGCTATTTTCAATGACGAGGTTTGGTGCTGAGGGAAAAAAAGGTCACAATGGGCTGAAGTGGTTACTGTATGTTTTGTAGGAACAATCTAAATCTAAAAAGTAACTAGTAGTGTTTAAATAAATGTAGTGGAGTAAAAGCAAAATATTTGGATCCGAGATGTAGTGCTGTAGAAGTAAAATATTGGAAATTGGAAAGTAAAGTGAAAATACCAAAAAATTGTACTTGAAGGCCGGGTGACACGGCCAAAACAGCTAATTAAGGCTATCAAATTATCATATTTTTTTGATGTCATGTACCCCCATGTTAAATTACCCAATCAAATTAATTTATTGTAGTTACTGCACTGAAAGTAGTACTTTCTGTACTGTACAGTAACTGCAATACATTAATTTGATTGGGTAATATGGGGGAGGGGTGGAGTTGAGCGGCGAGCATTATCTTGTGAAACTATCCCAACATAATTGTGCGGGGAGGAGAACATGTGACAATTCATGAACCGAATTTTAAAACAAGCAGTTCTAATGTTATAGAATCTGTTATAGAATCCACCCTAACCGCATACAAAGTACAAGTCTTCTAACAAAAAGGTGTCAGAGATTAGAACGAGGGTCCAGCGATCTCCTCCTCGGCAGCTCTGAGCCCCTTTTAGCAGCCATCTCTGTCCTGCTGTCTCACCGGAGCACAGCGGAGGCTCATACACTGTGTGTGTGTGTGTGTGTGTGTGTGTGTGTGTGTGTGTGTGTGTGTGTGTGTGTGTGTGTGTGTGTGTGTGTGTGTGTGTGTGTGTGTGTGTGTGTGTGTGTGTGTGTGTGTGTGTGTGTGTGTGTGTGTGTGTGTGTGTGTGTGTGCGTGCGTGCGTGCACGCGCGCGCACAATAGCTCTCGAAAATATCCTTGCGGTGCGGCGCTACAAGCTAACAACAACGCATCACGTTGTGCGCGGCACCGCACGACGGACGAGTATACATTCACTACTAACTGATACGGCCCCGCCTCCTTTTCAGACCGTTTGAAGAAAGACCACGTGGCCTACTGTATCATAAAGTTAAAGGTGATACACCATGAAATTTCACTTTTCCTATTTTAAAACCTGTTTTTTGGGGTCCCACTAGCACCTTCTATCCTCACAAAGTCCCATTTCTGACCGTTGTGTCTTTCTCTGGTTTTGAGAAGGCGAAGGTTAAAAGTATCCCACGGGTTCTCAAAACAGGCTGTCCAGATTTGCTGCCGATTGTGACGTCATCATAAAAAAAAAAACTAAATAAAAACCTTTTTCAAAAAGGGGGGTTGGGGGGGGTGGCGCAGTTCAGGCCAAAGGTGGTACTGCAGCTGAAATGCTCTGAGAGCCATTCAAAAATGAGAGAGGCTCTCTATTCAGGAGTGGTAATTTAGCCTCAAACCTTTTGAAAAACGTTTTTTGGGACATAAACAATATGACATAAATACTTTTTAAATGCATGGTGTATCACCTTTAATCTTTGGGGCGTGTCATCAGGCCTTTAAGTAAATCCACTTACTTTACACCACTGGATGCAGATCTACAGCACAAGCTCCCATCTAGTGACAACACTGTCTTTTTCTCATTCAACAGCATGACTGGTTCTTTGGTGAAGGAGAGATGGAAAAAGATGAAAAGGTACATCATCACCACAGTGGAACTGTCAACGACATGACTTATTGAACGGAATTGTCTTCACTCGTGTTTATACGCCATCATTTCACATTGTGTGTGCGTGTGTGTGTGTGTGCGTGTGTGTGTGTGTGTGCGCGCGTGTGTGTGTGTGTGTGTAGGCCCCGGAGGATAAGAGGGACTCACAGCCTGTACCCAACATTGACCACCTGCTGGTCAACATCGGTAGGGCAGGGATGCCAGGAGAGGCATCAGGTGAGAGACAGGACAGAGCTGGTTGGATCGCAAGTTGTTGTTTTATCGTTTAGGTTTTTTCAACCCATTTAGGCCCGAACACATTATGACGCAATGTTTTATGCTTTAACTATTGAAAAATAGCAGATATACAAGCTCACAGCCGCTGCGAGCTTGTAGATCTGCTATTTTTGAAAAATCGTGAAAATTAGATTTTTGACCCGATTACACAAGTGTCTTTTGGAATCCTTCTAAGATTTTTTGAAAAACCGATGTTTGTATGTCAGCAATCTGGCCAGCCATCGTCAAAGAAAAGGTCCTTTTCATTTAACTGGAGCTCAGTTAGTCTGTTCTTGAGAGACTACTATGTCAGTGGTTCTCAAACCTTTTCATGTGAAGGACCCCCAAAATGATATTTATTTGGCCACGGACCCCCATCTCAAAATATTTAGTCCCAGGGACCACCCAGAAGCAAAATTTGAGTTACAAACGTTCGCTTTGAAAATACGCAAGTTTTGCACACAAAGATTTGCACACATTTTCACGACTTTTAAAAAAAATAGCAGATCTACAAGCTCGCAGCGCGGCACTCGGTGCCGCGCTGTGAGCTTGTATATCTGCTATTTTTCACTGGCTAAAGCATTCAATAATTTTAGGCCTAAATGGGTTAATGTTGCTCTGCAATAGAGAGTCTTCTCGGTTTGACAGGTACTGTATATTCACAGCTAATCATTTCTACTATGTAGCCTATCCCACCTAAGAATTATCTTTTTTACAAAGATACGATTTCTATTGGTTTCGGTTTCAGCTAATTGTGTTTCCATGTGGTCTAAATACCGTTTCAAAGAACTTTCCAAGTAGTAGTTTCAGTGGCTAGTAGTGTTTCGCGGGTCCGGGCATATTTTCAGTCAGGAGTGTGTTAGTTAGTTAATGAATTAATTATTCTTTACCCTCCACTATCAGTACTCCCAAATATTGAATAGCCAGACGATCAGAGATCACTGCTTATTGATACATCTGGCGATATCTGAACTATAGAGGGTATGCACGTCCACTGGGACCCGCCCCCCTAATCTAGACTGAGTGGCAAAACATTGAGCAGCATGGAGCATTGGAGTTTGGAAGTGCTCGTTGCAAATCACTCAACGGCCCTGCATACCACCTGTTTCTAAATTGCACATAATGCAGGAGGGAGCAAGATGTTCTGTTGTTGAAAATGAGTGCTTCCAAACTCTGACACTTGGAAAAATAATCACCTGCACAGAATGTCTTCTCAGAAAGTAGCTCATAACATGCCTATGGTGGATTTTTATGAAACAAAAACTTTGCAGATAGAAAGAGGATAATTCAAGCTTTCAGTACTGCCGCAATTCTGGTGAGTTTAACATTATTTAATACAATCAGATAGGACTTTTCTGTTTGGATGTATGGGCTGTCAATGGCAGAAATTAGTTTTTTGCCACTCAGTAGGTGTTCCACATAACTTCCAGCAACGGTGATGTCACGCGCATACCCTCTATTCGGGAATAATGCAATAATAAATAAATAACAGCTTCACAGAGCCAACGCAAAGACTTTAGGGAGAGTTCCTTCATATGGACGACGTTTTCAAAGCAGTGGTAGGTTTGTTTACCGGGGGTCATGCCTATGTTCCCTCAACCCTATGTTCCCTCACTGAGGTTAGGGTTAGGGTTAGGCATAGTGGTTAACATTGAGGGAGCATGGACCCTGTTACCGCAGGTCCAAACCCTTTCATTGCGGTTAGATTTCGACAGATGCATCAGTACGCCGAGATCTTTGATCATCTGCCGATGAGAGACCCAGATTTATACTATATTTATTCTTTCGTTGCACAACCACGTCCCTAAAATGGTCCAATGAATGCCATGGCCCATTCAGTATTGACAAACAGTATGGCAGTGTTTCTCAACCACTGTGCCTGGGGACCTTTGGTGTGCCCCTTAGAAGGGTCAAGTGTGCCCCTTGAAACTGCTTGAAAGCCAGTATTGTATTTTTCATTTTAAAAATGATTTTAACTAGTGCCGATCTTAAAACAGCCGATCTACAAGCACACAACGCCTTGCGGTGCGAGGCGTTGTGTGCTTGTAGATCTGCTGTTTTCACTACTGTTGTGCGACAGCCTTGTATGATGAAGCTGGGCTTTACTTTGCGAAGAAACGTACACATTTGAAACTTGGAGATACAAGGTTTCTTCCCGACAGTGACGATATTTACACCCCCGTATTATGTTGGTGTGCCCATGGATTTTTGGGACATGAAAAGTGTGCCCATGCAGAAAAAAGGTTGAGAAACACTGCAGTATGGTGGGTCCACTTTCATTCTAGTGTCAACGCCCTTTTTCTTAGATCATTTCCTGCTGCACTTTTTCTCCAACTGTTCTTTCTGTCTGGATATTTATGATGTTTCCTACTTCTTCTTACTGTTTGCTTCGGGACCTTTGGACCCTCTCTTTCTCTAGCTGAGACAGTGGATCAACCCCTTCGGTAGGACCATGTCTCTCTTTTTGTGTCTGTGTGTTTGTATGTGTGTTAGGAATGGGACGATAAGCGATATTATCGCATGTCGTGAAAAAAAAACATTCACGATAATCGTATCGTGGAGATTTCATTTATCGTGATATCGTCCTCTATCATGCACTGGGTTCAATTCACCTTCTATTTGCTGAGCTGCATATCTGGTACCACTTAAACCCTCTAGAATCGATCTTTTTTTTTCACTCTCGAATGTCTTGCGACGCGTTGTGAGCTTGTAGATCTGCTATTTTTTTGGCAAATGTTCCGCCCCAGGATAATGGATTTTGATTATCGCGATAATATCGTAAATCGCGATTTATTTTGTCACAATAATCGTGATTTGAAATGTTCATATCGTCCCATCGCTAATGTGTGTGTTTGTTTTTTGCTAATTTCCTGGCTTTTTGTCTTGTTTTCCCAACCAACAAACTGTCTCCTTTCCATGGTATTGTTAAATTGCAAAGTGAACGCTGGTCATAACGTAGACTTGCACCTTTACTGAAAAACTAGAACAGTGATCAAGATGGTTTTATTATTATTATTATTATTATTATTTTTTTTTTTTACATTGGTGGCCCCAGTGGGAAAGAACTTTCAAGTTTCAACCATGCAAGTGTTTGAGTACACAGTTTTGCCCCTCAAAACTACATTCTACCAGAATCGTCCCTCATTGTAGTAGATGCGGTTTGGAATATTATGTTGCTTTTGCATAATAGCTGCTGCTGGCGGAAAACCAAACTCATTTTTTTCTAGGTTATTTTCTATTTAATTTGATTTAATGTCATTTCATTTTCAAAATGTGCATTGGTGTAGAAGGAATATTTGACTGTCTACCAAATAATAGGACAGTTCTCTATGGTTGCAGCTGTCAGTGGTTTAGGGGCTCTAAAATGTGAACTCTCAAGATATACAGTAATCCAAGGAATGTTGTCACCATGGCTGGTGTTCCCTTTTAACATTGCAGTTGTGCGAGCTGCTGTGATAAGCCTTTCATCTAATACTTTCATCTAATACTACTGATACTACTACTGCCACGACCGTTCTGTGCTGATAACACGATTCTATTCCTCCCTCCCACTTGCATACAGATTCCACCACCAGCGATTCAGTTAAGTCAAAGGTAAGAAACCTATTGCATCTTGATCATAGAGATGCTTTGCACGTCTGACATTTGCATAACTTCTTTGTTTCCTTGATGAGTCTAGTTACAGTAGTCGTCGTTAGTTATGATGTCCATATTATTATATATTGCATATCTCTGCTGTCGGACCGAAACCTCCTAACTCCAAAATGTTCATTTTCGGGAAAATGAGCTCAAGTGGAGTTAAGAGGTTTTGACCGAAGGGCTTTTTACTATTCATTGGTTCAATACAGTGCTTAATTTGTCAAGGAATAGATGCCGGATCCTGCACGCGCACGCACATGGGTTGGGTGCATAAAATGTCGCACGCATGACAATTTACCTTTTTCTTTTTTAAATATATATATTTTTGACCTATATTAACGCACCCAGTATAACATTTGCAGCAACAATTGGCACATGTGGCACATCAGAACACTGGTGATAAATCTATGAATTCCGAATGATCAATCTGAATAGCTGGCATGTTAACAAAATTCTATGACACCATGTATGTACCGGTATGTATATAGTGTAGCTTGTCTACTGTGTGTCACTGTCACCTACAGTATGAAGCAACACATCAGAAAAATTGAAAGAAAAACATGAAAATATAAAGTAAAGAAAATGCTGAAGCCAAAAAGTTCTCTATTTAGAAGGATGAAAACATATATAACCAAACAGCGCTATTTTGATTGACAGGGAAGGTCCCGGATCCAATGAAATAGGTGCCGGATCCACCGGTTCCAATGAAATAGGTGCCGAATCCAATCAGAGAGGTGGGGGAACATGTTCCCCCATGTTCCCCCACAAATTAAGCACTCGTTCAATATTATTTTAACCAACACACAGACGTAAAGGGTGTTCAATAGCACATATTCATGAAAAAAAGAGAGGGCCAATCGGGTGGAGTTAGCTGGTTTGGCAGAAAGTGTGGAGTTAGGAGGTTTTGTCCCAAGCACTTTTTACTACTTTCCATTGGTTCAATATTATTTTAACCAACACTCTGATGTAAAGGGTGTTCAATAGCCCTCATTTATGCCAAAAAACCAAAAACCTCAAAAATGGAGTTAGGAGGTTTTGGCCAGACAGTGACGATATTTGATATATCTCAATAACACCGTTGATTAACACATTTAGTATCTTATCTACCCCTCGGTATTTATTCTTCACTATATGACCACGAGATGATGACTGTGGGCTCTGCGTTTTCAGGTTTCCTCAAGCGCCAAGAAGGACCTCAATGCCAGAGACTTCCTCCCCATGTCGCTCATCTCTGCTGTGACCCGGAAACGTAAGAAATGCCCCAGCACCTCCCGCCCGGGTAGCAGCACCGACGAGGACTCTGAGCACGAGCCGGTCAAAGCCAGCAACTACGGGGCGGGGGGCGGAGAAGAGAGGGAGGAAGAGGAGGAGGATGGAGAGGAGGGTGTCGTCGAGAGAGAGCCTGCTCCTCCCAGAGAGGAAACGAGGGACAAAAGGGATACAGGGATGGAGGCTAGAGAGGCTACGGAGGCCAAACCATCCTCTGCCGGAGGGGAAGGGGAAATTGACCGGGGGAGATTTAACGAAAGGGGGGGCAACGGGAAGAACTTGGAAAAGGACTGGAGGCAGCACGAGAGCGCGGCCTCTCCTCGGGCGGCGCCCCAGCCTCGTCCCAACAGTTTCCTCTACTCGCATCACCCTCTCCCGGCTAGTGTTCGCGCCGCCTACCCAAGACCCCCGGTCGGGACCGCTCACGCCCCGCTCCACAGGTCCCACAACCTGGCCAAAGCGCGCCCCGTCGTCCCCTCCTGGCTC
Source organism: Nannobrachium achirus (assembly GCF_963921795.1). Taxonomy (NCBI): domain Eukaryota; kingdom Metazoa; phylum Chordata; class Actinopteri; order Myctophiformes; family Myctophidae; genus Nannobrachium; species Nannobrachium achirus. The sequence goes on from NC_137825.1 coordinate 54,101,962, forward strand.
TCCCCCACCACCAGGCTTCCCAACGCCTACCAAACCTCCAGCCCGCAGGCCACCCAGCAGCCCCAGTGGTACCAGCCGGTGCCCGTCCGCTACAGAAAGACCAGGGCGGCGAGAGCCAGGGCCGTCTCCATGAATCTGGACCTGGAGCGGGGGAAGAGCGAGGTCTGGGGATGGAGTGGAGAGAGGGTGGAGGTGATACGGGTCATAGAAGGAGCGCAGAGACATTACGGACACTTTGAGGTTCCGCGGGGATCCGTCGCGGGCCCCGTGTCGATTCAGCATAGATCGCAGGCCGAAGCGCTTCCTCGCTTGGCTCGGGAGGACCCCTCTCTCTCTCCCTCCTCCACGGGGTGGACGGATCAGGGGTCCCTCGGCTCTTCCGCCGTGGTGCTAAGGAGATCGCCCCTGGACGCCCGGGACAAGAGGAGAGCCTGGCGTCGTCACACGGTCATAGTTTGACCGGGGTCGTGTCCTCTCCATGCAGTGTTGAAGCACTTTCCGTTTACTCAAAAACACTGGAATGCTAATGTCACCAGGCCCAAAGCCCCACGGTCCCTAGGGTCATGGAGTTACAATGTGCGAATTCGCTTCAGCTAAAAAAGGTTCCTCTTGTCCTACCATTGGAACTGATGTCGTTAAGTGGACATGTTCATATGTTGATAAACATTTTTACAATTACAGAGTTTCATTCCAAAATTAGACCATTTCTAAGTGAATTTAAGCTACTTTGAGCCCTTAAATGATATTTTAACAATGTAAATATCTGGTTTTAATTCTCATCAATCACCACTAGGCATAATAATTTCCAAAATAATAATAATAATAATAAAAAAAAAAAAATCAGTACCATTTTGGAATGAAACCCTTACATTAGCTGAAGGATCATCAACCCAAAGGAGAAAATGAGAGGGAAGCGGTTTTAAACATCTGAGGTCCAGCTGAAGAGACCAGCACAGACGGAACGCATTATTACTTTAACCCATTTAGGCCTGAACACATTATGACGCAATATTTTATGCTTTAACTATTGAAAAATAGTGAAAATTAGATTTTTGACCCGATTACATAAGTGTCTTTTGAATCCTTCTAAGATTTTTTGAAAAAACGATGTTTGTATGTCAACAAATGGCCAGCCATCGTCAAAGAAAAGGTCCTTTTCACTTAACTGGAGCTCAGTTAGTCTGTCCTTGAGAGACTACTATGTCAGTGGTGCTCAAACCTTTTCATGTGAAGGACCCCCAAAATGATATTTATTTGGCCACGGACCCCCATCTAGTTCCTGGGACCACCCAGAAGCAAAATTTGAGTTACAAACGTTACGTTACAAAAATACATACATTTGAGTTACAAACGTTACGTTACAAAAATACATATATTCAAAGATTTGCACACATTTTCATGACTTTTTCAAAAATAGCAGATCTACAAGCTCGCAGCGCGGCACTCGGTGCCGCGCTGTGAGCTTGTATATCTGCTATTTTTCAATAGTTAAAGCATAACATATTGCGTCATAATGTGTTCAGGCCTAAATGGGTTAACCATTATTTTATGCTTTAACTATTAAAAGATGCTGCGCTGCGAGCTTGTAGATCTGCCGTTTTTGAAACATTGTGAACATTTGTGCAAGTCTTTGAATCTGACCTGATTCTATAAATGTCTTCTTAATCCTTCTAATGTTTCTAGAACCCCTAGAATTATGTATTTTCTCAAAATATTATGTATCAGGGACCCCCCCAGAAGCAAATATCTGAGTTACAAATGTTCACTTTAAAAAATATATATATATTCAAAGATTTGCACAAATGTTCATGATTTTTCAAAAATAGCAGATCCACAAGCTCGCAGCGCTGTGAGCTTGTATATCTGCTATTTTTCAATAGCTAAAGCATAACATAATTCCAGGTCTGCATTTAAGACTTCTTCCATTGCACAAGTACTGTTATCTTATCCATACTGGCCCTATTCTACTTCTATTCTAAAGTAGCAACCGTTGCAGTTTTCAGCTTTTCCAATGAAAAATACTTTAGAATCCCAAGCTACAGTTTACACGCCGCTTGTCATCACTAATGAATGATGTCCCTGCCAAATGGGGGAAGTATCAAATATAATTGGGTGCCTTAACAGCAAACCGAAGGTAAAAAACATGACATATTGTGCCAGTATGCATATGGTATGATACAGTGTGGTGGGAAAAAATCAATATGTCATTCAACTCTTGGACCCTTTTTATTGACCATTTAGTTCTTACAAGACACTTGGGTGGGGTTTCCCAACCCAAGTGTGACATAAGAGCCAAATAGCCATTGTGTGACTATGGACTGTTCAGTCTTCCCAAAACCTAGACTATATGGGCAAAAATACTGTCATATCTCACTGGTAAACTCTCTTGTTCGGAACGTTTTCTTGGCCACAAATGAGTAATTTATACTTTGTACTAGTGGGACTGTGTCACTTGCCGTCATGAAGTGATTTTCAAGCTAATAATGTGGAAACATAATGTGTCAGCAAGCATCATTGTCGTGCGATGGGAGTTTAAGTTACACCAGAAACTGCACGGGGCCATTGACATATCAGAAATATGCAAGGTGTTTTGACACAAATCTATAGTACTACTTCCCTGTGCTTGTGTGGGTGGGGAGCTGGGGATGCAAGGAATGCAGACCTTGAATGATACTCTAGCATGCCTCTGTTGTTGCACTCCCTATTCAAAATCGTAAAAGGAAATGGCAGATCTACTAGCTGACAACATGTCGCATTACGACACGTTGTGAGCTTATAGATCTATATTCCCTAACCTTTTGAATTCTTTCGAAAGTATTTGTAAAGTTTTGCCCGTAATGACATGCCCTAAATAGGGGACACCAGGTGTAACGTGGTCAAGGCAGCTGTGTTAGTCATGCCAAATTGCATTTAAACAAAGGGGTCACTGCACCATATCAGCATGGACATGTGGAGAGCCAAGAAAAGAAACAAGCACTTAGTTTGATACACGGGCGCTCAGCGAGGCTTCACCTGATACCATATCAGTATTACAAAGATAAGTATTTAAAAGGCTATCTGGACATACCTCAGTCCTCTAATCTTGGAATAACTTCCTTAAATCCAAACCATTTCAGTCTTATGGCAAATTTATACATTGTCATAATGACAATGTCGCTCAGCAGAAAGGAAAAAAAAAGTGTTTCGCATTGCTCGCTGACACGATCAAACGACAAAGTATATTATACTTCACCGGAGTGTTTTTATTTCTCTTTTTTTTTTATATTGTTTCTTTCCTATGCTGATGCATTTGCAACCCTAGTTTATAAAGCGGAGTCTGAAAGGAAGTGGAGGCCAACCAAACGACTACTGCCAACCACTCTCCTCCAACCAGACTCTGTGGTTGTCCTTATCATATCTAGACTCTCGTCAGTCCCTTTGTCTTTCTATCTGTGCCCCTGTGCATGTACTATTATGTACGTGGGTGATTGTGCGTGGACCAATTTTTGTAACAGTTGTACAAAACCTTGTTAAGTTAACCTATGTATATATTATACATAATATATTAAATTATTTGTTTTGAAAAGGGTTTGACCATTGATCACCCCGAAACACACACACACAGTGTTAGTTCTGAATTCAAGGGGGGGGAACTGTCGGATTTCAGGGACACATCGCAACATTCTAGACTAGTGGAGATTGTTTGCTTTATTTCATCATGCTTGTCATTTATCATACATGTACAGTAAATGTTTGGAAAATCTTTCTCACAACCTTTGGTGAAGATGTACAAATTGTATGTCAGTGCTCACAACCCCCGAACTGCAGGTACGGTACCAACGATGCCTGTTTGGAGCCAGCAACTGTCACAGTTCAGGTCTGTAGTACACTAAGGCCCCATTCTGTAGTTAACCCAATAAGATCGGGAACGAATCGGTGTCACGTAACCACTTTTTGATACTTTTGGCTATTGAAAAATAGCAGATATACAAGCTCATCGCGCGGCACCGTGCTATGAGCTTGTAGATCTGTTATTTTTGAAAAATCTTGAAAACTTGTGCAAATCTTTGAATATTAATGCAAATCTTTGAATATTAACGCAAACTTTTGTAACTCAAAGCTGTGCTTCTGGGGGTCCCTGGAACAACATATTTTCAGATGGGGGGTCCACGGCCAAATGCATATAGTTTTGGGGGTCCTTGACATGAAAAGGTTCAAGAACCACTGATGATAGAAGCATCTAGCAATAGCAGATCTGGCACTCGGTGCCGCGCTGTGAGCTTGTAAAATAGCTAAAGTATTATAAAATATTGGTTCAAGTGGTTAAAATCTAAAGTGACATGGATGCGTTTCCGGTCTTTGAGTTAACATACTTTACTTGAACGGACATTTAGAATAGACAATTAGCTCTCAAAGTGACAGATGCATTCACACAAAGACTCCGTGAATGAAAGAATATCTCCATGGTGAAACGAGTTGACCATCCATTCACTGAGACGATATTCTGCAGGTACAAGACATCGTATGCATGCATTTACATGCGCACAACATCTTGTACTGTACACAGCGCTCTCCCTAGAAATGATCACATGCCAAATGAAATGTGTGAATCGGAACATTTAAAAATGTAACCTTGGATGCCTTAAACCAGGGTTTCCCAATTAGTTTTCCCCAAGGGCCGAATTATGTCTAGGGTTACCAAGCCGAGGGCCACAACATTGCAGGGGGCGACGGTGGCATTCCCGCTACTCCAGCGACAGTTCAGATATCATCGTTGTCAGGTGAAAATCTTTTATGTCCAAAACTGTTCGTTTTGCATTTATCATTTAAAAATGATTTAAACTAGTGAAAACAGCCGATCTACAAGCACACAACGCCTCGCACCGCGAGGCGTTGTGTGCTTGTAGATTTGCTGTTTTCACTACTTTTGTGCGACGGCCTTGTTTGATGAAGCAGAGCTTTACCTTGCGAAAGAACGTACACATTTTGAGATACGGGTTTTCCACCCGACAATGACGAAATACTAGTTTTGTTGCTGCTCTTATACCACCATTATTACTGGGGTTGGTGGGGGCCAGACAGTGGCCCTGCGGCCCGCGGGCTGCCTATTGGGGAACCCTGCCTTAAACGAACAGTAGGGGAAAGAAAACGTAAATGCGATCGGATGCACATACCTCAGCATCTCAGATAATATTAGTACAGCATATAACTGGTATTTAGGTTTCACACAATATCGATAAACTCTGATCAGGTTTATTGTGAATGGGATATCATGTTAACAAGCATCAACTCGACACTGAATAGCTTCCCCCCCCCCCAACGACAATCACTCCCGTTATCAACTAAAATAAATTAATAGGTGATTATAATAGTGTTCCTGGAACCTGAGCTTTACAACAGAACCCAAAACGGTGGACAATGATTCCTAGTAAGTCCACTAACCCATTTAGGTCTAGAATTATTGAATGCTTTAGCCAGTGAAAAATAGCAGATATACAATCTCACAGCGCGGCACCGAGTGCCGCGCTGCGAGCTTGTAGATCTGCTATTTTTTGAAAAAGTTGTGAAAATTTGTGCAAATCTTTGAATATATGTATTCTCAAAGCGAACGTTTGTAACTCAAATTTTGCTTCTGGGTGGTCCCTGGAACTGAATATTTTAAGATGGGGGTCCGTGGCCAAATACATATCATTTTGGGGGTCCTTGACATGAAAAGGTTTGAGAACCACTGACATAGTATAGTCTCTCAAGAAAAGACTAACTGAGCTCCAGTTAAGTGAAAAGGACCTTTTCTTTGACGATGGCTAGCCAGATTGCTGACATAGAAACATAGGGTTTTTCAAAAAACCTTAGGATTCAAAAGACAATCGGCTAAAAATTCAAATTTTCACGATTTTTCAAAAATAGCAGATGTACAAGCTTGTATATCTGCTATTTTTTAATAGTTAAAGCATAAAATAATGATACACAATATAGTGTACCCGTTCTGAATGGGCTAAAGTCCTCTCCCCTCTGTCCTGCGCACGTAGAATTAGAGGTGACTTTGGAGGAAACGTTCCTATGGATTGATATCGGCGACAGTCCTTCTCTCTCCCACATGGCGATGAACTAGCGGTGCGTCCACACGGCGGTCGCATTGTCCACGCCAGGCGAGTTCACGAGGAGACGCGGCCTCTCCTCTGGGACCTCCTCAGAAGGAGCACCAGGCCCTGCGCAACAAAGGGCCACAGCAGCAGGAGGAGCGCAGTCCGGCCCGACACGTCAAAAGGCCACCATTTGTCCTCCTGTTGACAAACACAGGTAGGTGTGTGTGTGCTTTTAACCTCATAAACAAGTCAACACCACTGCCATTTCAGCAACTTCCCATACGCCTAGTTACTTTTCTTTATAGAACATACTTGTTTTATTAGCAAATACTCACTGCAAAAAAAAAGGGTTGTTTTTGCCCCTACCTTTGAAAAAAATCGCAGAATATTCTCTTTTAGTAATGTGAAAAAATTCTGCACGATCCTCTATGAAGAAGACTGGCGCGACACAGAGTACAGCATGCTATGAGCAGATCGCTCCATTCAATAACATGGGATGAGGTTTTTAGGAGCCTTTGAGTTTTTGCTTCCAGTTGTGTCATGACATCATACGTCCCCCTGAGCAATAGAGAATGCCCAAGAATCGCCTAGATTAGCAAAGATCGCCATCTAGTGCCGAAAACGTGTTAACGTCTTGGGCACAAAGTGTTAAAAGGGATAGTTCACCCCCAAAATGACTTTTTTCCTATCAATTACTCAACCCATGGAGACTTGAATTCATGGATTTTTTTTTTTTTTGTCGCATTCCTAAGCCAATAATTTGAGGAGACTCTTAGTGTCTCCATAGGGAACCACTGCTGGTCATCAAATTATTGTCTTAGGAATGAGACAAAAACTAAAAAATATATGCATGAATTCAAGTCTCCATGGGTTGAGTAATCGATAGGAACAAGTAATCGTGTGAACTCTCCCTTTAAATTGTTCCAAATAAGTGTTAATACCTTAGTTTAAATTCCCAAGGAATACCATTTATAGATTTTATTATCATAATTACCTCTTGATCTGAGGCTGCAGCTGCACACTGCAGACATGGTCTCCAATCTGCATTCTGGGCCTGATGGAAAAAGAACAGAGACAGTTGAGAAATGTCTCCCACTGAAGAAGCTCTGAAGGGTGAAATGCCTGAAGGTGTTTATTTTCATGCACATAGGCAGGCTGTATAGTTTGGCTTCGCCACTGAACGCCACATTGTAATTTGTATGGCTTCGCTCACAGACTACATAAGTAGTGAAAATAATAATTATAGTGCATAGGGCTGTCACGATATGACATTTTACATGACGATTAATTGTCACTCAAATAATTGGCGATTAACGATTTAATTGTGTTTTTGTCGTTGATAATTACATTTCTGTTTGGCTTTTAGGCTTTGAAGTTGTACATGGTAGATATGACACATAACCTAATTATACAAAGAAATGACTGACATATTTGACAACTTACTACTTAAAAAATAACTTTGATAGTGGAAATAGCCGATCTACAAGCTCACAACGCGTCGCGACACGTTGTGAGCTTGTAGATCTGCTATTTCCACTATTTCGGACATTTTTCAACATTCACGATTATGACGATTATGACAAAATAATTGCGATAATGTCAAATAATCACGATTAGACGATTATGTAATAATTGTGACAGCCCTAATAGTGCATAGCTTAAGGTCAACTAGGGAGGCCACAACGTTAAGACTCTTGGATGTGAGCGAGTCATATTACCAGAGTAACATTAGTCTGTCCATTTTCTCTTTCCACCACTGTACAGCCACTGCTCACTCTATATGGAAAGAACACTTTACAAACTTTTATCACATGCTACTCATACTACACATTAGCCGGATTTCAGCTGAAGCTCGAGTCTGAGCAATTTACAGGGGGGAGGGACTTTGAATTCCCCTAAAACCAATCACTAGAGATCAGCAGATCTGCCTACTTGGGAGTTGGGACACAGTGCTTGTAACCTCTCCTTCATCCGTGCGCACAACATTGCTGGCCAGGCATTAGGACACACAATGGCAAAAAGAAAGTGTGTGTGTGTGTGTGCGCGCGACTGCTTCCACACACAACTGCGATCAGAAACGTAATCAGCGTGGTGAAATCAGCGTGTGTGTGTGCAGCTGTGTGTGCGCTCTTCCTGAAATCATTTCGACTGCTTGGGCGGATTGCTTATTCGTTAGACCCACCCCCACCCACTGCGCTCATTGGAGCAATGCCATTTCGGACGGGATAAACTGCACACCAGACCAGAGAAGCAGTCCGCTCAGAGAGTCTATGGGCTGGAGCCAGGCAAACCACGCATGACAAGAAAAGTCTTTCTGATATATATTTTTTTTGTTCATCTGAATTCAAATCTATTCTTCTTCAGCCTGTGTGCGGTACATTAGTCTCTCCCTCACCGAATCAACTAAAAAGGTACTATGCTATGGAAAGCAGCTAGCATCATAATTTATCGGCTGTTCTCTGCCTCCCCTCAAAATCTAGAAAAGAATATGATGAGTAAAAGTTAAATGAAGAACCTATCGTCACTGTCGGGCAGAAACCTTCCATCTCCAAGTTTCAAATTTGTAAGTTTTTTCGTGAAGCAAAGCCCTGCTTCGTCGCTCAAGACTGTCACGCAAAACTAGTGAAAATGGCAGATCTACAAGCACACAACGCCTCGCGCCTCTAAAACATTTTTAAAATGATACATGCAAAACGAACGGTTTTGAGCATACGAGGTTTCCACCCGACAACGACGCTATGCATTCCACAGAGAGAACAGGCTTACGTTGACGGCGGCGAGCCTCTCCACCACCTCCAGCCTGTCCATGACGCTCCTCATGTCCTCTCGGAGCCTCCGCAGCGCCAGCACGATCTGCTGCTGCAGGTGCGTGTCCTGCTGCTGCCGCCGGTCGTCCCCGTCCTCAGAGCCGTCGCCTCCGCCGCGGCCACCTCCGCCTCCGCCTCCCATCGCCGGGGCGCCGCGAGCCGGACGCCTCGGACTGCCCGGCGGAACGCCCCCTGTGGAACGCGACGCGGGTCACTGTAGGTTCCATACAAGCAGTGGTTCTCAAACTTATTCATCATGTCAAGACTAAGAGCCCCTTTTTCACTGGTTCCTCTTTTTGGAACCAGAACTTTCCAGAACCTGAACATGTTTTTGGGGTTCAGGTTTTGTTTCCATAGCGCACGGCCCGGTTTCAGACAAGGTTCTGGGAGCCTTTTTGAGGTAGTACTAAACTTGAGTTCTGGGAACCTATAGGCGGGGCCAGCAGCACTGCTGCTCTTTTTTGGGACCTTCCCGGTTGGGTCTGGTTATATGGAAACGTAAGCTGAACTTGGTCCTGGAACTTCACGGGTTCTGGAAAATTCTTCCTTTGTTCTGGAAAATTCTGGTTCTAGTTCTGGTTCGGCCCTGTAGTGGAAAAGGGGCTAAGGACCCCCAAATTGACACTTATGAGCCCGCGGACCCCCCGTTGAAAAGATATGCCAGGGACCCCCCATATAAGAAGATTTTTTTACGGCTCTATAGCAGTGATTCCCAACCATTTTAATGTCAAGGACCCCCAGTTTGACATGCATTAGGCTACGGACCCCCATTCAATGGCATTTCCATCTCTGGGACCCCAATTTACATTGTAAAATCAATGTTAATTTAACTTACCCATAATTAATGTTACACACCCATAAGAGTCCATTTGGTAATTAACAATCATTTAGCTGGGGACCCCCTGGAACTACCTCAAGGACCCACGGGGTTTCCCTGGACCCCACTTTGAGAACCAATGCCATACAGGTTACTGTACAGTACTTCCATGCACTTTACACAGTTACTTAAAATGTAGCTCTAAGCCCTGTGAGTATATTGGATCAATCAATGCAATGTAAATACGATAAGTATATTTCCCTGAAACCTTGCAGTTCCTCGTGCAAAGAACACAGAATTCAATCGCGTCATGAAGAACGAACCAGGTTTGTCTGCTACATAGAATCTAGAACACATTGACCAAAATAACAATTCTTCTACATTCTCTACTTGTGTAGACTTGCGTAAATTAAGTATTGCAGATGTTGAACAATAATTTAACTCTTGAGAGCATAAAATGAAACGCTCTCAAGAGTTAAACAGCTAATGAGGGTCCATTTGGTTACCAGTGCTCCACGAAACCCCTCCCGGACCACTGGTTGAGAACCCCTGGTCTACAACAGAAGGTTAACGTCATTTTATATGGAAAATGTCCGCTGCAGATGGGACTTAGCCATAAATATGAACACATGAACCACACCAGTGTTGATTTTGTCGACTAAAACGTTTGTCGACTGTTTTTTTTCACTGACGAAAACCAAATAAGAACTAAACAAAAACTAAGCTGTGGTGACTAAAACTAAGACTAAATATATTGACAATTTCGTCAACAAAATAAAAACTAGACTAAAACGTTAGGGAGGGAGAAGAGAGTAATTTTATGTTCGGTTGCTCTCAGGTGTTGCGTGCTGAAAATAGCCGATCCACAAGCTCAGAGCTTGTAGATCTGCTATTTTCAGCACATAACCAAGTGTAAAATCAGTCATTACGATGCCATCAAGGCCTGCCAAAATACATTTTAGTCGACTAAATCAACGGTAGATTCAGTCGCCTAAAATCTTATGATATTTAGTCGACTAAAATTAGACTAAAACTAATACTTTTCAGGTGACTAAATTATGACTAAAACTAAATGACATTTTATTTAAAAGACTATGACTAAAACTAAATCAAAATTTGCTGTCAAAAACAACACTGAACCACACGAATTTCCCAGGGATGATTACTGGCACCAGCGTACATACGTTCTCTCCAGCCGTGGTGCGTGGCGTCCCTTCCGCTCTCCCGGTTCCTCCTGTCGGGCGGGCCTTTCCCGTCTCCTGCCCCTTCTCCGCCTTGACCGGCGCCGACCTGCGTCGCCTCCGGGACGCTCTCCAGTTGATGGGACTGGACCGGAGCCGCCGCAGAGCGGACGTGGCCATTCTGAAGTCCATTGGACATGGCCACTTCCACCTGTGAACACAGTTGAACCCAGCATTATCATCAGGTTCATAAATGAACTATTGAAAAAGCATTTTCAATAATATTATTTAAATACTGTGAGCATGCTTTACACTCTTTGACTTTAAGTAGCTTAAACCCATCCTAAAATTACACTACTATTGGCTAACGTTCTCAGGATATGGACACTAGGGTTCAAGTGCATGCATATAAAAAAGGGAGAACGAGTTTCTATTGCACAAAGATTTGGAGGACTCCCTGTAGTAACTCTGAGGACCCCCTAGGGGTCCCAGACCCCCCCGTTGAAGACCCCTGTTTTCTCCTACTTGCAGGAGCGGTCGTATTCTATGGTTGATGAAGACAGTGACGATACAAAATGTCCATCCAAAGATTATTATACCCCAAGAAATGAATAAACAGTGCTTATTTTTAATCGTCACTAAGTGGCCATGGTAAGTGGGATAATCCAATCTGAGCCGTGCACTTTATCACAAGATAACATGGAAAAGAGCGCAGCTCAACATGGATTATCATCTTCGTGGATGATTATGGATACATTTACCACTGCCATTACCACGAGACGCGTCGCTTCAGCTATTCTCATGAGTCATACCTTGCTGTTAAGCTGCTCCACTGAATCCACAGAGTCACAGAAGATCTCGTTCTCCGAGTCACTGGTCACCACCAAGCCTTCACACACAGCAGCGTCTATGGGGAATGGAGAGGACGACATTTTACGTCTGAAGGTTTTTATTCAAAGATGTTAAGTAGGTCACGATTATGACATTTTACTTGGCGATTGTCATTCTTTCAAATAACTGCGATTAACGATTTAATTGTTTTTGTAGTTGACAATACATTTATGTTTGGCTTGTAGGCTTTGAAATTGCACATGGCAGATATGACACCTAAATATACAAAGAAATGAAGGACATATTTGACAACTTTACACTTTAAAAAGAACATTGATAGTGGAAATAGCAGGTCTACAAGCTCACAACGTGTCGTGATGCGATGCGTTGTGCTTGTAGATCGTCTATTTCCACATTTTTTTTTAAATGTTTGAACATTATAATTATGAAGATTATCTCAAAATAATTGCGATTATGTCAAATAATTGCGATTAGACGATTATGTAATAATTGTGACAGCCCTACCAGTAAGTATCCACTCGAATGATAACCGTTTGGACAATAGGTGTTGTAAACACGTGTCCTGCGCCTGTAAATCAGTGGTTCTCAACCAGTGGTCCGGGGGCCACCAGTGGTCCTTTAATGGGTTCCAGGTGGTCCTCAGCTAAATGATGGAGAGTTGGTAACCAAATTGACCCTTATAGATCGGAGTTAGACCTATGGGGCAGTCCCCTCTACGTTTTGGGTCTGAGAGGATGAACCTCATCAAATGGTGGTCCAAATGCCCAATAAATAATGGACCTTGATGTGAAAAAGGTTGAAAACCACTGCTGTAAATCCAAAAGAGGTTAAACACTAGAAGCAGTGCTCTTCCGAGCACAGGTCTCCACCAGGCCACACAAATTGCCCTGTTATAGCGCCACCATGAGGCTGATTTGAGAAATTTGAATTGGCATTTCTTCCTCTACCTAGTGGGAACGTGCACGCCCAATTTCACCAAGATTGCACGCTGTGTTCATGATTTGAGGCATTTTGTTCAAAACGGAGCAATCCTGCAAACTTTGGAAGCCAATTGTAGCCAATCAGGATGGAATATGGAAAATCGGACGTATCCATGATGATCACATGACTGTAGAGATACTGTCTACCGATTTGTAGGATTTTTGGACAAAATCTGTAGGAGTAGTGTACAGAAATGTGTTTTGCAAACATCGGCCTCATGGTGGCGCTAGAACAGGGCCAATAGAAAAATGTGGGGCAGAGGTTCTGAATTGGCATCTAGGGAGTGTGTGTGCTCAGTTTGGCAGCGATTGGGCCAATGGCGCCGGAGATTAGCTGTACATAAACTCGGAGGACGGACGGACGCACGGACGGACGGACGGACAGGGGCGAAAACATACTCTCCCCCTGCCTTCGGCTGGTGGAGACAATAAAGGGGAAGGGGTATGGATTAATGGTGCTTGCTGCAGCAGAGGCTACACTGCAGGCCCAATGCAAAGTTGCAAACATATGCAAACGTATGGGGGAGATAACTAGCTACCTCTCAGAGCTTGAGGTTAGCGATGTGTCGTTCATGAGTGATTCGTTCATAAGAATCGAATCATTAGCAAGACTTGTGAACGCGAGACTCCGTTCATTTCCTTGAACTGTTACGTTCACGCTTTCGTGAAACTGTTACGTTCCCTGGCCCTAATAGCCCCCGGCGCACAGGACGGGAGGCTGGGCTGCTGTTTTTCACGCGACAATCGCGCTGTGAACGTGAATGAATAGTTTTAACGGATCATAACCATGCACGATTGCACGTGAACGAAATGATTCGTTCACTCAAACAAACGGGATTGCCCACCACTACTTGAGGTGGTTTTGCACAGGAAGAGAGGAAGCGAAGCCTTAACCCATTTATTTTATGCTTTAACTATTGAAAAATAGCAGATATACAAGCTCATCCGAGGCAATGAGACCACTGCAGACCTGCCAACCCTGGCAAATTTTTTTGAGTACTCATGCGCGGGCACCGCCCGCGGTGCAATTTTTGTTGTTTTCCCGCACAAAACAGCGTATATTTTGGGGGGTTCCATGCACCTTTTTGGGTGGGGCAAGATGTTAGAACAACCTTTTAAATAAAAATGCCATTTGGTCTGGAGAAAAAGTAGGCTAGTATTACCAGGCAATACAGTAATGTTGCTTTGGCAATATTGTTGACAAATCTTTAATAAAATATACTAACTGCACTTGCTCAGAGTTAGTTAACAATAGACTAGCAAAACAGTCTCACCAGTGACTTAATGAATGAACATACATCAACATAATCATGTTATTCAAATAGCAAAATAGCTTTACATTGTCAGGTAGGCTATTTACCTTTAAATATTTACCTGTGTCTTTGTTAAACATTGTTAATTGAGCAGCCTAAATAAAACCACCTTTCTGTGCATGATTTGCATGAAGTTGAAAGTATTCAACTCATGTAGGTTTCTAGTGCATTCATTCATTGATATATAGGCCTACATTGTGTATAGATCACATACCGTCTAGTCTGTATATTCATTCATAGAGGATACAGGCTACTCATTGTTAACAAACCATTAATGTCTTCATATATTCACAGGTGATAAATAACTTGTTCACCTTTAATGTTTTTGACAATACATATAGTCCTCCTAATTCATTCATTCATACTCATTTAGAGATAGCCGAGGTTCTATATGGGGCTAATTTAGAGATAGCTTTAGAGATGGATATTTACTCTAAAGCCCAATTATGGTCAATGTATGTTCCAGTTTACTGTACTACGACCTGCGTCACAAGTTTTCCGACTTTGCTCGCGTGCAACACCGTCGTATGACGAAGTACAGTATAACACGGGCTTCATACAGAACAAGCTGTAGCGGTGGCGACCGCAATTTAATAGTGTAATATTATTGTACGTTTATATATTACCTGTTATACTACAGGCAGCATTGTGGGGGGCGAATTGTCCCTGTGCAACTGCATCGACTCCGACGACTCGCACAACACGGCCATTCTCCGTTTATCTAATCTGATTAATATCGCCGATATATGTACAAACCGAGCGGCGACAGCAGCTGACTACATGCTGACATGAAACCAAAACAAACCGCTTTCCATCCGGTTAAATTCTTCTTCTGACGACAAAAAAAGAGCATACCTTCTGTTCTAGTGCTCCCCAGCGCCATGCGCCCCATTCACACACATGGGGTTGGTGGGTAAACCACCGCTCAGTTCACACGGGTGTGATTTTTTTTTTTTAAACCCTATGATCAGCAATCTGGCTTAGCCATCTTCAAAGAAAAGGTCCTTTTCACTTCAACTGGAGCTCGGTTAGTCTGTTCTTGAGAGACTACTATGTCAGTGGTTCTCAAACCTTTTCATGTGAAGGACCCCCAAAATGATATTTATTTGGCCACGGACCCCCATTCAACATATTTAGTTACAGAGACCCAGAAGCAAAATTTGAGTTACAAACGTTCGCTTTGAAAATACATATATATTCAAAGATTTGCACACATTTTCACAGCTTTTTCAAAAATAGCAGATCTACAAGCTCGCAGCGCGGCACTCGGTGCCGCGCTGTGAGCTTGTATATCTGCTATTTTTCACTGGTTAAAGCAGTCAATAATTCTAGGCCCTAAATGGGTTAAACATAAAAGGGAAGGGGTATGGATTAGTGGCGCTTGCTGCAGCAGAGGCTATACTGCAGGCCCAATGCAAAGTTGCAAACATATGCAAACGTATGGGGGAGATAACTAGCTACCTCTCAGAGCTTGAGGTTAGCGATGTGTCGTTCATGAGTGATTCGTTCATAAGAATCGAATCATTAGCAAGACTTGTGAACGCGAGACTCCGTTCATTTCCTTGAACTGTTACGTTCACGCTTTCGTGAAACTGTTACGTTCCCCGGCCCTAATAGCCCCCGGCGCACAGGACGGGAGGTCGGGCTGCAGTTTTTCACGCGACAACCGCGCTGTGAACGTGAATGAATAGTCTGAACGGATCATTACCATGAACGTGAACGAAATGATTCGTTCACTGAAACAAACGGGATTGCCCACCACTACTTGAGGTGGTTTTGCACAGGAAGAGAGGAAGCGAAGCCTTAACCCATTTATTTTATGCTTTAACTATTGAAAAATAGCAGATATACAAGCTCATCCGAGGCAATGAGACCACTGCGAGCTCCAACACTGCGAGCTTATAGATCTGCTATTTTTGAAAAATCGTGAAAATTAGAATGTTGACCCGATTGTGTGTCTTTTGTGTCCTTCTAAGGTTTTTTTTTTTTAAACCCTATGATCAGCAATCTGGCTTAGCCATCTTCAAAGAAAAGGTCCTTTTCACTTCAACTGGAGCTCAGTTAGTCTGTTCTTGAGAGACTACTATGTCAGTGGTTCTCAAACCTTTTCATGTGAAGGACCCCCAAAATGATATTTATTTGGCCACGGACCCCCATTCAACATATTTAGTTCCAGAGACCCAGAAGCAAAATTTGAGTTACAAACGTTCGCTTTGAAAATACATATATATTCAAAGATTTGCACACATTTTCACAGCTTTTTCAAAAATAGCAGATCTACAAGCTCGCAGCGCGGCACTCGGTGCCGCGCTGTGAGCTTGTATATCTGCTGTTTTTCACTGGTTAAAGCATTCAATAATTCTAGGCCTGAATGGGTTTTAAGTCATGTCCTACCCTGAGGGATGGTGGAGGCTGTGAGTTCAGTGGTCTCACAGGGACTCGTCTCCTGCTCTGGAGCTTCAGGAGGAGAAGGCTCGTCTTCAGGTCCCACCTCCTCCACCTCCTCCTCCTCCACCTCCACCTCCACCTCCTCCACCTCCACCTCCTCCTCTGATCCGTCTAGGCTGTCAGCCTGCTCACCCACTTTTATGCCTGGCACAGAGACAAACCAGCACGTTTGTGGAGGACTAGGGCTGTGACGATGATGACATTTTACATGACGATTAATTGTCACTCAAATAATAATGCGATTATCGATTTCATTGTGTTTTCGTCATTGACGATAAGCCCTATTCACGGCCCACGCACTCAGCAAATTTCTCAGCAACTTCCTGGTGCTGACGTCAGCTTTGAAGGGTAAAACAACACAGAAATTGCTGGACTTAAAGCCAATAAATCATTATTTCGAACGGTAAAGTAAATTATAATGCTTTGTGCCTTTTACTATCTTGTGTTCTTGATCATGCTAGCCGTATTTCATACTTTACTATTCGGAAATTGCATTAAATTTTAGATTTCTGTGTTAACTCTATGGGCTTTTAGCAGGGTTATACCCTTCAAAACGTGACTTCAGCACCAGGAAGTTGCTGAGTGGGCGGGCTGTGAATAGGGCTAATTACATTTTTGTTTGCCTTGTAGGCTTTGAAGTTGCACATGGTAGATATGACATAACCTAAATATACAAAGAAATTACAACTTTATGCGTAAAAAAGAACATTACAGTGGAAATAGCCGATCTGCAAGCTCACGACGTGTCGCATCGCGACGCGTTCTGAGCTTGCAGATCTGCTATTTTCACTATTTTTGAAAATGGAAACGATTATGACGATTATGTCAAATAATTGCGATTAGACGATAATGTATTAATTGTGACAGGCCTATGGAGGACTTGAACTTATCAGCCCATACAGCTTGCTCACCTTCTCTGAGACTGAGGAAAGACTGAGGCGGACGGGGCATGTCATCTATGACCACGTAGAGAGACTCAAAGTGTTGGAAGAGCGAGGCAGTCTTCTCATTAACCGGTGTGGTGTCTATGACCTGCGGTGTTAAAGAAAATTTGATTGACATTGACGGGTAGACTTTATTTGGGTTAAAAGCATAGTGATTAAAATTGAGACAACGTTTTAGTTACAAGATAAAGTAAGCAAAATACATGGGTATTTAGTCCTATTTGTATTAATAAATGTTTTGACCATCACATAATGTTTGGCTAGCATCAATTGGTTCTCGACTCAATGGGAGGTGGATAGCAATGGGTTGCAGACTGGGTTGCAAGCTACAGTTGGACTATGTTGCTTCAAGTGAATAGCAGAAATATTGGCTCACACATCATGCATTATTATTATTTTTCTTGAAGTGTGTATTATATGATTAGACCGGGTACATATTATTGCGTATAATTATTTTATGCTTTTATGCTTTATGCTATTTTACAGCGTGGCACCGAGTGCCGCGCTGCGAGCTTGTAGATCTGCTATTTTTGAAAAATCTTGAAAATTTGCATTTTGACCCGATTCTATAATGTCTTCAAAATTCTTCAAATGTTTTTTTTGAAAAAACATATGTTTCTGTCAGTGGTTCTCAAAATCTTTCATGCCAAAGACCCCCAAAATTACATGTATTTGGCCATGGACCCCCCCCCCCCCCCCCCCCCATCTCAAAATATTGTATCAGGGACCTCCCAGAAGCAAATATTTGAGTTACAAATGTTCGCTTTAAAAAATATATATATTCAAAGAAATTTAAAAATACTTGCAAAACAAATCACGATTTAAAGAAAATTGAAGATCTACAAGCACCGAGTGCCGCGCTGCGAGCTTGTATATCTGCTATTTTTCAACAGTTAAAGCATTCAATAATTCCAGGCCTAAATGCATTGAGAGACCCATCCTGGTTGCTGGGTTCACCGTACCTCTTGAGCTACTTTCTTGATCTCGTCCACGTATGCAGACATTGCGCTCTCCCTGCTCATGTCTCCCAGCTGGCTCCAGGCGTCCCTAATGTCAAACAGGAACAATCACTTCTTTGTGCATTTACCAGTGCAACCTTATGTGTAATAGGGATGGGACGATAGGAACATTTCATATCACGACTATTGTGACAAAAGAAAAATCACGATTTACAATATTACCGCGATAATCAAAATCCAATATCCTGGGGCGGAACATTTGCCAAAAAATAGCAGATCTACAAGCTCATGCAACGCGTTGTGAGCTTGTAGATTGGCTATTTTTTGGCAAAGACATTTGATAGAGAGTGAAAAAAAAGAAGAAAAAAAAAAGAAAAGTACGTATATTATAAGTACCTTTTACCAATTATAGAGGGTTTAAGTACCGGATTTGCAGCTCGGCAAATAAAAGGTGAAATTGATCCCAGTGCATGACGATATCACGATAAATGAAATCTCCACGATACGATTATCGTGACTGTTTTTTTATCATGATAAACGATAATATCGCTTATCCCTAATGTGTAATCCATGGCTCAGAGACTTTAAGAGCAGCTGTTCCCAAACTTTTTCAGCTCAAGACACAAAACAGAAAAGCGTACACTAATACACCAGGAATTAATCACTTAAGCCCCATTTCAAAAATAGTGACAATGGATGATCTACAAGCTCACAACGCATCACAATGCGACCCTTGTGAGCTTGTAGATCGGTTATATTGAATATTGTTTAACATGAAAAACGTCATATTTAGATCTACCTGTAGAAAAAAAGTACTGATAATAATCATAATTTTATGCAAGGTTAGGGAGGGGTCGTTTTTTATTGAGGGGTACTACTGGAGAAAACGTATAAGCCCTGATATAAAATGCCATGACCCTCCCTAAGCATTAAAAAAAAGATTGACCCTACCCTACAACATCACATTTACCACAGTAGAATTATGCCTAAAACCTAAACTTATAGTTATTCCTAACCAGTGGCGAGGTCAGAACAGAGAAGCAAGTTCTGGGTGGGCACTGCGAATGTTACTTGAATAGTTGCCTGGCAGTGTTACTGGACTATTTTTAATAAAACAATTGCATGACCCTCCCTTCAATTCAAAGTGAAATCAGCAGACCCTCCCTAGGACTGAAATTAAAATAGCATGACCCTCCCCCACCTCCACCTCCTCCTCTAATCCTTCCAGGCTGCCAGACTGCTCACCCACTTTTATGCCTGGCACAAAGAGACAAACCAGCACGTTTGTGGAGGACATTTTACACGACGATTAATTGTCACTCAAATAATTGCGATTAGCGATTTCATTGTGTTTTCGTCATTGACAATTACATTTCTGTTTGGCTTGTAGGCTTTGTAAGTTGCACATGGTAGATATGACACATAAACCTAAATATACAAAGAAATTACAACTTTATACGTAAAAGAACGTTAGAGTGGAAATAGCCGATCTATTTCTCCTATTTTCCTCCAGGGGGTTAAAATAGGAGAAAAACGCATAGACTTCTTCCCCCAAAGCCGGGGAGTTAGACAGGGATGCAGCCTGAGTCCAACTCTCTTTAATATATATATAAATGAATTGGCAAAAACTTTAGAACAGTCTGCAGCACCAGGCATCACCCTAGCCAAAACAGAAGTCAAATGCTTACTCTTTGCAGATGACCTCCTGCTACTGTCTCCAACCAAAGGACTGCAGCAGCAACTCGATCTCCTGCACAAATTCTCCCAGACGTGGGCCCTTACAGTAAACTTAACCAAAACTAAAATCATGATATTTCAAAAGAGATCCAGCCGCCAAAACCAGCAATTCTTTCTAAATACAATCCCATTAGAACAAACAAAAAACTACACCTACCTTGGCCTAAACATCAGCAGCACAGGAAACTTCAACCAAGCTGTAAAAGACCTGAGAGACAAGGCAAGAAGGGCTTTCTATGCCATCAAAAGGAACATAAAAATAGACATCCCAATAAAAACCTGGCTAAAAATACTGGACTCTGTGATAGAACCAATTTCCCTCTATGGTTGCGAGATCTGGGGACCAGCCGCAAACCAAGACCTTGAAAAATGGGAAAAACATCAAATAGAGACCCTGCACACAGAATTCTGCAAATCAATTCTCAGAATTCAGCGGAAAACACCAAATAATGCATGCAGGGCAGAATTAGGACGATACCCTCTCATAATCAAAATAAAAAAGAGAGCATTCAAATTTTATAACCACTTAAAAGAAAGTGACCCAGATGCACTTCATAACAAGGCACTCACACACAGAGAAACCCTAGAGAGATGCCCCCTCAGCCAACTGGTCCGGGAACTCTGTACACAAACACAAGCAGAGCCACCAGACAGACAATTCACTGGACTAAACCAAATTATAAAACAGCAGAAAGAAAGCTACCTGACACATTGGAGAGAAGCAACCCAAAAGCAGAGCAAACTAGAATGCTATTTGGCCCTAAACAGAGAATACACCATGGCAGAATACCTGAGCAAGGTGGCCGACCCAAAACAAAGAAAAATCTTGACTAGGTACAGACTGAGTGAGCACAGTCTTGCAATCGAGAAAGGACGTCACAGGCATACCTGGCTCCCTAGAGAAGACAGACTTTGCACCCGCCACCCACTGCACACAAAATGAAGTGGAAACTGAGCTACACTTTCTAACCACCTGTCCGCTGTACCAAGACATCAGAGACACATACTTCCCACAGATCATAACCACCCAAGGAGAGTTTGAAAATATGACCAATGATGAAAAACTCCCATACCTGCTGGGTGAAGTAAAACAATGTGCATACACAGCAGCAAGATTCGTGAGCTGCTGTGATAAGAGAAGGATATCAAATGGAACCCAACCACCTTAAAAACCATTGTATATATCCCTGCTCTGCCTGCACGTTACCGTGGTGCATGAAAACTGTTTTCACCTGTACATATTTTGTTCTGATTGTATTGTATTGTGTACACTTCTGCTATGGCAATGTAAACGTATGTTTTCTCATGCCAATAAAGCCCTTTGAATTGAATTGAATTGAATTGGGTGCTGTTCATAAAAAACGATTGCTCCCTTATAATATGTTTGTATGTAAGTACATGCGCTCGGTGCTCGCGACACACACACACACGCCCCATGTGTACTGTCACACACACACACACACACACACCATTTGTAGCGTCCTACTGGATCCCAGAAGCCGGGGCGGGAGACGGTACAGGGTCCACACACAGCCTGCTTGTACAGGCCGTAGAATCGGAGCATCACTTCGTAGGAGGGCCGGTAGCAGCCTGGGAGACAAGACAGACGTAATGGTTTATTTAAGTGTAATCGTACCCTTCCACAGTCCGCTCGTTTAAGCTCGGTGTCCATTCCTCTTTTCCACGGAGGGGGAAAT
This sequence comes from Nannobrachium achirus, assembly GCF_963921795.1. Taxonomy (NCBI): domain Eukaryota; kingdom Metazoa; phylum Chordata; class Actinopteri; order Myctophiformes; family Myctophidae; genus Nannobrachium; species Nannobrachium achirus. The sequence continues at coordinate 54,123,762 of NC_137825.1, forward strand.
TAGAGAGGATTATAGAGTTCAGTTGGGAGAGAACGGAACCATGAAAAGAAATGACTTCTCTGCAACTGTTTTAACCCATTTAGGCCTAGAATTATTGAATGCGTTAACCAGTGAAAAAAAGCAGACATACAAGCTCACAGCGCGGCACCGAGTGCCGCGCTGCAAGCTTGTAGATCTGCTATTTTTGAAAAAGTCGTGAAAATGTGTGCAAATCTTTTGACCATTATGTATTTTCAAAGCGAACGTTTGTAACTCAAATTTTGTTTCTGGGTGGTCCCTGGAACTAGATATTTTGAGATGCGGGTCCGTGGCCAAATACATATCATTTTGGGGGTCCTTCACATGAAAAGGTTTGAGAACCACCGACATAGTAGTCTCTCAAGAACAGACTAACTGAGCTCCAGTTGAAGTGAAAAGGACCTTTTCTTTGACGATGGCTGGCCAGATTGCTGACATAGAAACATAGGTTTTTCAAAAAGTCTTAGAAGGATTCAAAAGACACTTATAGAATCGGGTCAAAATTCTAATTTTCACGATTTTTCAAAAATAGCAGATCTACAAGCTCGAGTGCCGCGCTGCGAGCTTGTATATCTGCTATTTTTCAATAGTTAAAGCATAAAATAATTTTCACGGTACGTTAAGGAAACTTGCCCACAAACATGGCAGCCTTTCCAACGTACAGAGCAAGCAAGAGCAGCACTAACATGCGCTACAGCCAATCTTCTTGTACAGGAGTGCTGCGTGGGTCTGCAATATACTTTTTTGGTTTCTTCGACCGAATCCAGTGCCTTGGATCGTTGTTGTAAGTGAATCCAGGAGTTCTCGACATACATTATGCTTTGAAATGTTTGAGCACTGGTTAACAATCAGTTCAAGGGGCGCGGTGTTATGAATGGAGCCTTGTGTGCAAACCACACCACACACAGAAAGCGTTCTATTTATAGTAAAAGCCCGGTTTACTTTAAATACTCAGTATAATCCTGTGTGTAATATATCAATTTGTAACTCCCAAAGTGTACAAATAACCAAATGGATTGTGCTCTTCAGTAGCGTCAATGGATTGTGCTCTGGGACGCTGTCAAGAGTTATGCTGGATTCTATTAGTGGCCTCCGTACCATTTTTCGGGAGGTTTTGAATGACATCCACAGCAGCCTGGAAGCGCTTCTGGTGATCAACGACGGGCTCTGCCGCGGCCGGGACAGGCATGACAGCGTGCAGGGTGCTGGTAGACATTCACCCTGGGCAAGTTCACCTTCCAAATGCAACTGTCTCATGGAACAGAAGCACAGCAGCGAGAAAATGCACACAGACTTTAAAAAGAAAAGCACTATGACACGATGGCAGGGCTTTTTAATGAGATAAACACAGTTGTGGAAAGTACTAAGTAACTACATTTACTCAAGTACTGTACTCAAGTACACTACAATTTGGACTGGAGGTACTTTTACTTTGCTGGAGTATTTCCAATTTCCAGTACTTTTACTTCTACTCCACTACTTCTCAGAGGCAAATATTGTACTTCCACTACACTTATTTCAAAGCTTTCTAGATTTTGATTATTTTTTACAAAACTAACTACCCTAACCCAACCATCGGCCATTTAAAAATAGCTGCTCACAATGATATTAAACGATGTTTTTAAACATTTCATACGTTTGAAAACTTGTGAAATGGGGACATTCTGCAATTTCTGCTTAATGAGTAGTTTCACTTTAAGTAGATTTCGATGCCAATACTTTTGTACTTTTACTCAACTACATTTCTAATTCCGGACTTTTACTTGTAACAGAGTGTTTCTACATTCATTGCAGTATTGATACTTTTACTCAAGCAAAGAATGCGAGTACTTTACCCACCACTGGATAAACGGTGTACTTCTCACCTCACTTGCTACTCGTCCTATCATTGGTCATAAACAGCAGCGCCGTATCCGTCCGTGGGCTTTATGTTGCTCTAGAAAAGGCCCACAGAAGCCGTGTTCGCGTGCTTCTCCTCGCCCGACGCGACTTTAATTCGGTGACAACGTTTGTTTACCAAAGCGTTGGTTCTTCTCCCCATAGAGGTGGAAAGGTTCTCCTATTACTTAAACTGCTGCTGCTGCTGCTGCTGCAGCCAGAGAAACAACTTCCGTGTTAGATCACGTGACGGAGACATAGCCACGCCCATTTCAAGTGACAGTGTTATTCGGGTCCGTGAAATGAGCAGAAAGAACGTTTCCGGTCTGGGCGCGGGCAGAAATAAGCCAGGCTCCAGCCTTCAAAATAAAAGTGCAGTAAATAATGTATATTTAAAAGACACAAATGTATTTAAAAGATGAGTATATGATGTATGTCTCTATACTAGTGTACTTCTAATTGTCCTAACACATTTTCCAGGTTCTTTCAGATTGAAATTCGTGGAATGCGAGCTATTAAAAGCCATTTAACAAAATTAATTCCATTCCAATTCAATTCGTTCTACTGTAATCCCATAAAAGAGCTATCATAGGCTAGAGCAGGGGTTTATCTGTTTATTTTGACAGGACAGATGCAAAGTATGGTAGGCTACTATATTAATGTAATTAATGAAAATATACCTGTAACAACTCACCATAAAAGTGTTATATAAAAATACTCTGTTGCAAGTAAAAGTCACAGAATTCAAAATATACTTGAGTAAAAGTACAAAAGTATTGGCATTAAAATGTACTTAAAGTATCAAAAGTAGGACTACTCATTGTGCAGAATTCCCATTTCAAGTTTTCAAATGTTTAAATAAATATCTTTTGAAAATAGCAGATCTACAAGCTCACAATGCGTTGCATCACAACGCATTGTGAGCCTGTAGATCTGTTATTTTCAAATTAAAATTGAGTACACAAAGTGCCGTTTTCAGAATCTAGTTGGCCCTGGACAGCAGACGTCTATTTGTGTCGGCACTTTGGACACATGCACGCGGGGAGATCTGCTCTGCCACACTGCACTCTCCACTAAGCGGGAGAGGCGTAAAATCAATTTCTGTTGACATTTTCGGACATTTTCTGACATTTTCAGACTCTTGTTGGCCCTGGAGAGCAGACGGCCCTTTGTGTCGCCAATTTAGAGATATGCACGCGTGCGGGGAAACCTCCTTTATCACACCACACTCTCCGCTAAGCGGGGGAGGCGTCCCCTCAATTTCTGCTGGCTTTCCAGTGCAGCCACCCGCTCAAAAAAGGGTAATTTTCGGAAATTTTCAGACTCTAGTTGGCGCTGGAGAGCAGACGGCTCTTTGTGTCGCCACTTTGGAGACATGCACGCGTGCGGGGAAACCTCCTCTATCACGCCACACTCTCCGCCAAGCGGGGGAGGCGTCCCCTCAATTTCTGCTGGCTTTCCAGTGCAGCCACCCGCTCAAAAAAGGGTAATTTTCGGAATTTTTCAGACTCTAGTTGGCGCTGGAGAGCAGACGGCTCTTTGTGTCGCCACTTTGGAGACATGCACGCGTGCGGGGAAACCTCCTCTATCACGTCACACTCTCTGCTAAGCGGGGGAGGCGTCCCCTCAATTTCTGCTGGCTTTCCAGTGCAGCCACCTGCTCAAAAAAGGGTCATTTTCGGACATTTTCAGACTCTAGTTGGCGCTGGAGAGTAGACGGCTCTTTGTGTCGCCACTTTGGAGACATGCACGCGTGCGGGGAAACCTCCTCTATCACGCCACACTCTCCGCCAAGCGGGGGAGGCGTCCCCTCAATTTCTGCTGGCTTTCCAGTGCAGCCACCCGCTCAAAAAAGGGTAATTTTCGGAAATTAATTAAAATTAAAATTAAAAAAAAATAAATTTTTTGGGTTTGTGTGTGATTGTGCATGGCCTGAACAACAGCGCCCCTCCCTTAACATGTGTGGTCACAAAAGGTACTGTAGGCTAAATAGATATAGATACACCATAAAAATGCTATTATACAGCATACGATTTGTGAAAGTGACAAACGGGCTTCACAGTTATGTCAGGTGTGTTCATATGCTGATGGTGATGCGATTTCAGATCAATTGCTCCAGCCACCGAGGAGAAACGCTGAGACAGACAGACACTCACTCAGACATTCGCAAAATTATAGTTTAGATGGAGTTGGAAGCATATTTTAAGTAAGATGAGCTCAGCTTTTCACATTCTGAAAATACCTGCCATTTCCCTTGGAGTAGTAACAGAAAAAATAATAAAACAGACAAACAATGGTATATTGGGGGAACTTATTAATCTTTCTCAACACAGACGTGTTGAGAAAGATCAGAAGTGAAGTGCGCCAAAGAAAAGGCCGCATGAAGACGAGATTCAGGCTTTGATGCTACTGCAAAAGCAGTATAAAGAGAAAGACACAGAAAGTGAAGCAGGAGTGAGAATGTGGCACAACTTGTGTACGAAGGATGCAGTATCATGGGATGCAACGGGGGGAATGATTAAGAGCAATATAACAACTAAAAGCATTTTGTATTATGAGCTTGTTCTAAGTTCATCATCCGCTTCAACACCTGTAGCATTTATGATCAGCGACACTCATACACAGCACGCTGTGGAGGAGATCCTCACGGAATTGAGGGCCAGTGAGAGGGACATATTTGGTTGCAATGCAACACCTGTTCAGATCAATAGTGACAGGTCAGCATCCAGTCTGAAACGCAGAAAATGCCGGGAGGGGAGGAAGACCATGATCAACCAGACAGTCCACATGACATTGAGGGTGATGATGTATTTGACTGTAAGCACATTCCTTTAAGTGCATCTCCCTTCAAAGACCATTTTGAACAAGTAAGGACTAAAGCCAATCAAGCAATGAAAAACACCAATGACACAGGTATAAATAACTATCATGCAGAAACTATTTTAAACAAACTGTTCACATTCCTCCCAAGTATTCCAGTATGGTCAGATCTACTCTCAGGTGATTTGCAGAGATTCTCTGCAGACTATGCTGGTCAAATAAACCAATGTAAGAAAAGCACAGCGATCAGTGAGGCTAAGCCGTATAAAGAAGCGTGGTGTATAATAATGACTAGAATCTGAAAATGTCACTTTTTTGAGCGGGTGGCTGCACTGCAAAGCCAGCAGAAATTGAGGGGACGCCTCCCCCGCTTAGCGGAGAGTGTGACATGATAGAGGAGATTTCCCCGCATGCGTGCATGTCTCCAAAGTGGCGACACAAAGAGCCGTCTGCTCTCCAGCGCCAACTAGAGTCTGAAAATGTCAGAAAATGTGACTTTTTTGAGCAGGTGGCTGCACTGCAAAGCCAGCAGAAATTGAGGGGACGCCTCCCCCGCTTAGCGGAGAGTGTGGCGTGATAGAGGAGATTTTCCCGCACGCGTGCATGTCTCCAAAGTGGCGACACAAAGAGCCGTCTGCTCTCCAGCGCCAACTAGAGTCTGAAAATGTCCGAAAATGTCACTTTTGTGAGCAGGTGGCTGCACTGCAAAGCCAGCAGAAATTGAGGGGACGCCTCCCCCGCTTAGCGGAGAGTGTGGCGTGATAGAGGAGGTTTTCCCGCACGCGTGCATGTCTCCAAAGTGGCGACACAAAGAGCCGTCTGCTCTCCAGCGCCAACTAGAGTCTGAAAATGTCGGAAAATTTGACTTTTTTGAGCAGGTTGCTGCACTGGAAAGCCAACAGAAATTGAGGGGACGCCTCCCCCGCTTAGCGGAGAGTGTGACGTGATAGAGGAGGTTTCCCCGCACGCGTGCATGTCTCCAAAGTGGCGACACAAAGAGCCGTCTGCTCTCCAGCGACAACTAGAGTCTGAAAATGTCCGAAAATTACCCTTTTTTGAGCGGGTGGCTGCACTGCAAAGCCAACAGAAATTGAGGGGACACCTCCCCCGCTTAGCGGAGTGTGGCGTGATAGAGGAGGTTTTCCCGCACGCGTGCATGTCTCCAAAGTGGCGACACAAAGAGCCGTCTGCTGTCCAGAGTCAAATTTGTAAAGGCTATGCACTCCAGTGAACAGCATTTATCCATGTATTATGTTTTTATGTTATTAAAACCTTTCTTTTATACCCAGAAACCTAATTTGCATTTTGTTTGTTCGTTTAGATACTTAATCTATATTTGTAACGTCCATATTATGACAAAATTATCCGTTTTCAATGTTTTTGCAATGGCTTTAGGGGTACTCTTATTCTGAAGAGATCGGCGCCGGAAGCCTTATTTCTGCTAACGCTATTTCTGCTCATTTCACATAGGCGTGTTATTCAATGTGGAGCTTTATTGGCATGAGAAGACATACGTTTAATACATTGCCAAAGCAAGTGTCAAAAATGCAATAAAAACAGTTGAAAATGGGGAACATTAACATATACAGTTGGAGGGGCCGAGGGGTATAGCATTGTGTTAAACAGAGCTGTGTCGCATTATATGCCTACAGGGTATAAAGCTTTTGGAACAAATAGCAGCATTGTTTTTTTTTCTCAATACAATTTAAATAGTATAAGAAAAAGAAATTAAAATGCATTTAAGGTAGCAGCTCTGTTTTCACACACACACACACACACACACACACACACACACACACACACACACACACACACACACACACACACACACACACACACACACACTTTTAAATTGCTGCTGCAGCTGTCCAGTTTTAGTATGAACATTAATTCCGGAAAATTGTGTTATCGGGCCCATGCCATACGGCCAGGCAGGGGGAACCCCTGAGGGGTTTCCAAACCTTTTACCTCAAGACCCAAAATTTAGACGTTTGCCCGGAGCGGGACCCAAACTATAGCAAGCTTCGCAGTTCACACCGCGTTGTGAGCTTGTATCGGCTATATTTCACTACTTCTTAAACATTTGGTTATGGAATTTTAAGTTGTTTTTTCTTTGATTTGAAAATAGCCTACTGGGGGGGAAATCATAGAATTTTGTTTTTAATTCATGATTTATTTTTGTTTATTTGGGAATGTTTTTTGAAAATGTTTTGAAATTGGCTAATAATTAAAAACTAAATGTAGGAAACCCAAAAATAAAAGAACCCATAAAAATGAGTCCGCGACCCACAAATGGGTCCCGAACCAGTGTTTGGGAACCAGTTCCATATACGGCGCACAATCTTTTTCAGGTCAGTCAGCTAACGTTAGAGGGCATCATTTCATTACAATGGTCTATTGTTCTCAATCACTCATATTACGACAAGATTAACACTCTCTCCACATCATCATCGGAGGAAATGTAGGACGACAGACTCCATGTTTCCATGTTCACCTTCTCCTAGATTGGTGTGGTTAATGGTTAGCACACGGTCGAATACATAAACATCAGTGTAATTTCATCCTGGGAGTTGCAGTGGATATGCTACATGACATGAGCCTAATTCTAGGCTCTAATCCGGTTTATGCTGCAGCCGCTGAGTCCCAGTAACCACTAACCAGCCCCGTGACATCATCACTTGAAAGGGATTGAACAAGTCTTGCCTTTTCTCAAGAGGATAAATCATGAGGCGCACTGCCGCTGGACTCAGTGTGGAGATTGGAGAAGCTGAAGCACTGGGCGTTTGTGTACAACAACAGCTGCATGCGTCCAGTGATCTGTGGGTCTGACTCTGGCAGATTGCTGGATTAAGTTGTGCGTGCGACAACAAGAGGCGTTAAACGAAGCGAATACACGCGGAGATCAAAACAAGACTGTGCAGCATGTTGGGAAGCGGCAAGAAATTAGCTTCTCATCCTGTGAAGAATGGAGCCGGGACGTCCGAAGCGAAATCAATTGACCCTCTGAGACATTTGGGTAAGTTCTTTATATGACGTTGCGTAGAACAAAACCTCATTTATCTGGGTGAGATTGGAATGTAAACGCCGCCGAGAAAGAACTCATTGTTAAAGCAACTCACTGCACTGTGAGTTTATCCATCCCATTGATTCTAATACAATGCATGGGAGGCTATATCTAGTCTAGCCCTTACTCCTTACATTTTAAATCAGGATCATTAAATTATAATCAAATCATAGACTCGTTGAACACATGAGCACAGCACTGCTGCACCTTCAGTTGCAGACAGCAGTCAGTGCAATGTTTATTAAAGATATTTGGTATCTAAGAAACAAGACATTTTATAGGCTATACTTCTTGATGACCACACACTGGACTGGCCTATTACTGGGTTGTTAATATTAATGTAGCCTACTGATGGGCTGGTTAGGGCATTCTGATGACAAAACACTGGATTGGGTTATTCATATGTTATTAATGTTAGGCTACTAACAGGCTTTCCTATGGGTTCTGCTCTGATGACAACATACAACAGGACAGATTTAGAATTTCTTATGTAACTGCCACACTTTCTTATTCCAAGTGTAAGGAGTTTGAATACATTAATTATTAAGGTATGTCCAGGGGTGTCGCACACAAATTCTGTGCCCTGGGGACAAGGATTCACTGTGGAATGTCATAGGGGGAGGGGGCTTTTCAAGGACCCCCCACCTTGGGCCCTACTGTAGTACTGAGTCCCACTTTGCCTCTGAATCAGTGAAGAAACTTTACACAGTCATATTATTGGAAGACAGACAATCCCCTCAGACTGTCAGAGAAACCGGGTGGGAGATTAACGAGAGTCACATTTTGACCAATAATCTGTCCATGGCATAAGCCAGTTTGGCTGGTAGCCAACCGTCAGTTTTCTGTCCCGCTAGTCAAATGTGCCTGACCGCTAAAATAGATAGATTTACTGCATTCATTGCTGCATGCAAAGAGCCAGCTTGCACAGGTCCCTCTAGGGCTCTCAGTCTCACCAGGGACGTGCTGGCCATTGGGAAAAGCGGGACAATTAACTCCCGAACGGCCGGTTCATTCCCGGCCGGTCCAGGCCGGCCATTGGGGAAAAAAATAAAATAAAATGTCGGGCTTTGTTCCATTTTGGGGGCTGTCGGCCAACAAAGTAAATCGTCACTGTCGGGCAGAAACCTCGTATCTCCAAGTTTCAAATGTGTACATTCATTGTTTCGCAAAGCAAAGCCCTGCTTCATCATACAAGGCCGTCGCACAAAAGTAGTGAAAACAGCCGATCTACAAGCACACGACGCCTCGCGGTGTGAGGCGTTGTGTGCTTGTAGATCGGCTGTTTTCACTAGGTTAAATCATTTTTAAAATGATAAATACAAAACAAACGGTTTTGGACATACAAGGTTTCCACCCAACAACGGCGAAATATAACTCATGTAAATTGCCCACTGGCTTGTCACTTTGTCACAAATCTTTGAGTAGCAGCAGCGCTATAGAGAGATATCTCTCTCTATAGCGCGCAATGAGGGCCTCTCCAACTCTTTTCCCGGGCTGAATCAGGGGCCCAGCACGTCCCTGGCTCTCACATGGATAAATCAGACCGCCCCTGTACTTATAACCAAAGCTAAATGAGCACTCAGGTTCAGAGCTATTCTTTCAGGCGAGGCTCGCCTGCTTCGCACACTGTAATGATAAACTAGTTGGACCCACGCTCAGCGACACTGTAATAATAGACTGTGACAATGCTATGTATGAGATCCCGTTTTTAGAGTGAACAGTATTACTGGTACTGTACATTTGGTTCAGATGGGACATCCATCAGCAACATTCTCCTATCAATTCATCTCACATTTTCATCATTTGGGCATGAAACCTTTACACAGCCAACCAAGCCAGTGTATTTATGTATTTTCTCAAAGAACACAAAGGTACAGTAACTAACTACCGAGCTTAAACTATAGCTGTGTTAACACACCACATCCTTGCGTAAAACCAACAACGCAGTGCCAGTACCACCTAAAGTCTCTGTAAATGCCAGTAACGGCCTGTTAATGGTAAGACATCTGCACTGTGCCCACACTTTGAGTCACTATACTAAACCCTTGTGGTTGTGTTGATGCGCTCTCATGTTTGATGGGGATGTAACTGTATACCGTTTTAATACAGATTAACTCTCTCACTGGGTGGTGGGGATGTAATGGCATGCAGTTTTATGGTATACTTGCGGTTCCTATAGTTCATCACCATCCCTGTACAATGGTGTAAAGTAACTAAGTACAGTACTTAAGTACAGTTTTGAGGTATTTGTACTTTGCTTGAGTATTTCCAATTTCCAATACTTTAACTTCCACTACATCTCAGAGGTAAATATTGCACTATTACTCCACTATCTGCTACTTTCATAAGATTTTCATCGATTTTATACATTTGAAAACTTGAAACAGGACATTCTGCATAATGAGTACTTGTACTTTTGGTAGTACATTTTGATACCAATACTTCTGGTACTTTTACTCAAGTACACTTTGAATTCCGGAACACAGTCACACCAAAGTATGGGTGTCACTTGCCAGCTGATAAGCAAAACATTTGAGTGCTTTTTCCACCACTGTCCCTGTAATAATTGCTTGTGGTTTTAACCATCACTTTAAATATTTGATGTAAATGTTAATGCTTGCGAGTTTTGGATGGACACAATTTCATGCCATGACATCCCCTTCTGGGTGGCATTAACCACAAACAGGGTGATTCCTACCCAGTGCTCTGTAGCAGGCTATCTTCATTGTTATTACAGCTTGGCTCAGCAGTGCTGAGTCAGCACTGTATTTAGTAAGTGGGTCAACAATCTCTCTTTTTGTCCTTAGAAGACCTCTGCAAAGGAGGAAATAGTGTCTCCTAATATTTGTTGCTTATTTCTGTTTTAACTAAACAACACCGAATAAATGTAGTTTAGTTTCCTGGGAATAAATCAATATGCATCCTGGGTTAGGAAAAACATTTGGCTTTGGCTTCCATTGTTGTATTTGGCGTTTGCAGCTTATTATGACCAAATTCTATATATCCACACAGACATCTTCTTCCAGTGGCCTCAACCTTTGCACACACCATATTCTGCTTTCTTGTAAAGCTTGTGTTCATTGTGGTCATTATTCAAGGTTATTATTCAATGCTGTAATACACCTTGTACATAACCCTCTATAAGAGAATCAACTGAAAATATGAATGAAAATGTAACACAAATACCTCTGGACAGAATTCACTGTCCGCCCAACAGGCCCTAGCCTAAGCCATCTGAGGTGAGCGGAGTGTAGACAGCAAGTTCCCCTCGGGGTTCCTGCGGAGCACAATAGAGGTGGCTGCTCTAAGGTCTAGTCACTAGTGTATACTGTAGTTACATGTAACCTATCATTAAAGCTTGTACGTAGATTCAAATGCATAGTGTGTGTTTGCGTGGGTTGTGTCATGCACGTGTGCATGAATTTGTCAATGCTGGACATCCTGTTGATGAATTGCATTGATCACATTATGCCATATCATAAACCGTAACATAACTCAAACAGACGTAGTTGCAAAACTTCCATTAATGGTTCACAAATACCATATAAAAATATAAAATCTGATAATAATATTGGCCAAATGTGAACGTGTTTGCAAGGCACAAGCCAATATAATCCTGTTCAACAACATGTTTGCACCAACCCACCAGTTGAGAAACTGTAACAGTGCCTACTTGACTTCTGGCATGAGGCTCCTGTACGTCACACCATCTTGCACGTCTGTGAGGATGGCAAGGCCATCTGTTTTGTAAGCTACATTCAAATGTTTCTATTCCTTTACACAATACTTGAGCAATGTTGCTCTCCTGGACTTCTCATTTTCACTATTGTTCAGACTATACAATCGAAAACACATGGTGTACAATTTTCAGTGGAAAATATCATTATTAATATTGATTGTTTGTGTCGTACGCCATGGTTGTTTGCTGAAGTGCTTGGACTTTAGCCCAGTCCAAACAAACGGTGTGTGTACGTGTGTGTTTGGCTGGTAGGCTATGTGTGATCCCTGTATCAAGACTGCTCTGTCAGTATAGTGACCAAGCCTTCCTAGACTACACTGCGGCTACTGTTAGTCAGCGTGGGCCTTACTGTTGCTATATTTATGAAGGAGAAGTGAAAGGCTTTTGGGCTGAACACATACAGTGACTTCTGTGTGTTTTTCTTTAGGGAGGAACTGATTCAGTTCTTGAAAGTGTGATATACGGTATACAGGGGATCTTTGGATGCAATACACTTGGCACTTTCCACCACACACACACACACACACACACACACACACACACACACACACACACACACACACACACACACACACACACACACACACACACACACACACACACACACACACACACAGTCACACACACACACACACACACACACACACACTGCATCCGCCAGTTTCACCTTGCAACATTTGTTCTACCTCGTTATGTCATGTGGCCTTTCTCATAAACAGCTGACTGAATTACGGTATATTTGTGTCAGGGTCTAGAGAAAAGGTACTCATGTAGGCAAGTTGTGAAGTCCAGCAAATTAACAAAATAGGATTGGTTTTGGATTTTCCGTTTTTATCCTCTTTTTCCATATTATCCAAGTGTTAAATGTGTATGTTTGAGATAACCTGATTCCGCCAGATGTGAAGGCCATTCCTTTTTTCAAGCTACTTGGCAGGTGATTTGGATGGGACGGTCTGTCTATCAGCGTCTCGGCTTGCTAACTCAGTTTAGGTGGACACATACGTAAGTGTGTAACATTTTACTTTTTAATATCTTATGACAAAACAACTAAGGAACATTTTTTTTGCACTATTCAGTGTAAAAGCACCAAATTTGTGAACTGGTTTGTCCACCTGAACTGGTTGAACTGGTTGGTCCACTGATACAAAAAAAACCACAAAAATACCTTTGTGAAGGTATAGCATTTCATTTTCACTTTCAGGCCAGACCATCAGATGGAAAAGGCAGTCATCTCATGTTAAGACTATACAACAATAGCTATTGCAATATGATCCAAGGCTCTCATCAGGTCCTCTGCATTCTGAAAATGTTCACCTGTGATCACACTCTGTAGCACTAGCTCAGCCATCAACTGCAGGGCACATTCTGAAGGAACTTCGTTGCCATTCAACATCTTGGCAAAAACATCGGACAGGTCACCAGTCAGCTAATAGTAAACCTATACTGTACTCGGAGAAGGGCTGCTAGGAGGGCCTGGAGATCATCGCCGTCTGCGCGCCGTGGAGAGGTGGTTGTAGTGGCAGGAGGCTCCGAGGGAAGCCAGAGACAAAGGAAACTCCCGGAGGATTGACACCCGCATCGACTCGCTCCCCAGGGATGGAGCGAGGTGGTAAAAAGGGGGCAATGTTTGCCGGGTTGTTTGGTGAAAGCTGCTGCTGGGGTGGGAGTCGTGGGACCAAGGGTTGTTGCCCCCGGGAGGAAGAGGAGAGCCGTGCCAATTGTGGGGACTGGCGTAGTGACTGGCGTTCAAACTGTCAAGACAAAGCGGGTGAGTGTTTTTGCCACTAAATTCTCACCAGACCTTGATGCCGAAACATTATCTCTATATCTTAAAGGACAACTTTATTCTTTTTACAACAATGGTTCATATTTTAGATTGTAATTAGAGAAAAGAAAAGATGGGTGTTAAAATGTTTTCATTTACTGCTTTCTATTGTTTTAGTGATTTTAACTAGTTACTTTGTAGACTTTGATTTCAGTGGTTGCATGCTTACAAGAGGCTATGATTTCTTTGGACACAATAAGCTCATTCCCAAGATGCACCACAATCTTTCATGGGCAGATGTGACTTATGGGGGCTAGTAGTGTCACTGTAAATAGTAATAAAGACATCGCTGGCTTATTGTGTCTTGATTTCCCACTATTTTCGTGGGAAATCAAGATAGATCAAGATCGCTGGTTTAATATGGATCAATCTGAAATGAAATACTACAGTTTCACTAGTAAAGATTGTAGAAAGCAGATTTGATGCATTTCACTTGATTATTGTGCATATAATCTCAATTCTGGAGTTATTGGGCATGAAGGGGTTGATCTAAAATGCCTTAATCATACATTTTGTCATAAAATATTGAAATGATGAGCCATGTTGGACGTTGTGGTCATTTCTTAAAGGAGCGTGGTTATTTTAGGGTATTTCATCCCGGATAGAACATTTCTCACAGTTCTTAAGTTGTTCCTTGGGGTCATATTAGCTAAGAACAGTTGAGATATTCTCTCCTAAATGAAGTGCATACATATCTTAGCCAGGTCCTCTACTACAGTTAGGACACACTGTTGGCTTAAAACAAGATAGCTTGCATTCCACACACTATTGGCTTTTACCACTGACCAGTGTGTTTGATCCATGCATCCATGCAAGGACAGTAGGTTTGATAACAGTTAAAGGGATATTCCACTTAAAAAAACCTTTGGTAATTTTATCGTCTAATCAGGCTTTTATGAACACCCTGAACAGTTTTTAATTTGCTTGATTCAATATTTAGATATTTGATGTAAATTGTATCAGGCCCTCCAGGCCCAGTTCCTCTCCACATACACACCCATTGTAACTTCAAACTCCATTTTAACCATGATAGATTAATTAAAAAACACCCATTATCTTTTTCTGGTGACTCATACTACCCTCCTAATACGTGAGCAGGCCGTGTTTTTTTCAATAACTTTTTTCATTTATTTTTAATAATTCATTTGGAAAATGGAAAAGATTAAATACAATAAAATATTATAAAAAATAAATGAAAAAGGTTATCGAAAAAACAGCCTGCTCACGTATTAGGAGGGTATTATGAGTCACCAGAAGAAATAACGTGTGTTTTTAATGAATCTATCATGGTTAAAATGAAGTTTCAAGTTACAATGGGTGTGTATGTGGAGGCCTCCTGCAAGAGGAGGGCCTGGTAACATTTACATCAAATATCTAAATATTGAATCAAGCAAATTAAAATCTGTTCAGGGTGTTCATAAAAGCCTGATTAGACAATAAAATGACCAAAAGTTATTTTGAAAGTGAAATATCCCTTTAAGTAAATAGCAACTGTCAATGTGTGCCCCGGGAAAAGTTCTGTCTTCTCCTGAAATGTCATGTGAGAAGTACACTTTACTGTATACCCCTGGTTTTATTTACGGTAGTCTAAGCTGATTTTGTGTAGTCTAAGAATATAATACAACTTCATCAGTTAAAAAGCCTTCATTCAAAATTCAACATACAGTGATCTGTTTCTTATTGCTATCTCCACACAGGTGTGTCAGTCGACTTTCAAAACTACATTGTTTTGTGTAATCCTTTTGTCATATTAATGACACTCACAAGCATGTTTTTTTTTTGGAAGGATAAGCAATGCTCATTTACTGGTCATATACAGGTCAACCTTTGGCTCAAGCGTATGTTTCAAGAGCTGGAATTTAATCCACAAGCTCAATGTCGCAACACACAGCATCATACAGTAGACTGGTCATCGTAATTTCGACTCATTCAGCTGTTGATGGAGAAATCGACATGACATAATGCGGTTGAACAGATGTCGGCAGGTCACAGAGGCGTCAGTTGGGTCTGGTAAGGTATGGCAGCTGCCATACCTTGGCTACAGCGGGAAAGAAATGTACTTCTTAAAATAAATTCATCATGCCTGTTGCCAAGGTATGGCAACATGATGTCATGTTGCCATACCTTGGCTTTTGATGAACTGACGCCACTGGCAGGTCATAGCGGGCAGATGCAGAGGAGGTTTGGACCACTGGTGGATTCATTCAAACTGACAGTGAGCATTTAGGCGTTGTTATGATGAGGCGTAGCAGTGAGCAGTTACAGCATAGCACGTGTTTGCTGTCTCAATTAGAGCTTAAGTAATCCTCAGTACCAGTGGTGGAAAGTAACTACATTTACTTTAGGTTCTGTTAATTACAATTTAGAAATATTTGTACTTTTTCCAATTTCTTTTTCTTTGACTTCTACTCCACTACATCTTGGATCCAAATACTATACTTACACTACATTTATTTGAAAACTTTACATTTATTTAAAAACAGTTACTTTGTAGATTTTGATTATTATTACAAAGCATACATTAACCACTTCAGCCATACGTGCATTTCGACCTTTTGAAAACAGACGATCTACAAGCTCTTGTCAGCTTGTAGTTCTGCTATTTTCTAAAGAGTTTGAAAACTTGAAAAAGGACATTCTGCCTAGTGAGCACTTTTACTTTCGGTACATTTTGATGCCACTACTTTTGTACTTTTCCCCAAGTACATTTTGAATTCCGGACTTTTATTTACAACAGAGTATTTCTACATATTGTATTGATACTTTTGACAAGTATTGATACTTTTCCCACCACTGCCAGGTACCAAGACTAATGTCAAATGTTTACAGGAGCCATCTGGGGACAGTTCCGTGATATACCGTACAGTACAGTATATGAGTATGTTGAATATTAGAGTGCATCTGTGAGATTTGCGTATCTGTTTGCTCATGTAAATATTTGTTCAACACACCAAGACCTAGATGTCCTGATTTATTATACATACAGTAAGAGTCCACACATTTGTTATAATACAAAGTTGTTTGGAAATATAACATCTGCTTTCTTGCCCAGGGCTTATTCAACACAGACATCACGTACAGTATGTCACAGCACACACTGTGTACGCGTGAAAGTCTACTACAGTGGTGTAAAGTAACTAAGTAGATGAGGTATTCGTACTTTACAGAGTATTTCCAATCTCCATTAATTGTACTTCTACTCCACTACATCTCAGATTCAAACATAGTACTTTTACCCCACTACATTTATTTGAACACTTTAGCAACTAGTTACTTTGTGGATTTTGATTACAAAACATACATTTTCAACTGGCAATTTTGGCCAGTTGAAAATATCCGGTCTGCTATTTTCAAAAGATGTTTGTACATTTGCAAACTTGAAATTAGTATTTCTACATTACAGTATTGATACTTTTACAGTAAAAAGAAGTATACTTTTCCCATAACTGGTCTACTATTATCCACCGAATAATCGGCCGAACTTCGGAATCGGTCGATACTCGCCTTGTTGACTGCTATCAGTGTATTGACAAATAAGATGCCATTCACTGTTGCGAGTGACCAATGATTATCCGTTGGTTGAATCGAAAGACAGTTTGACGCAGAGCAGGGCTATATTATTTTTGATCATGAAGATTTATTAATTTCCCCGGTCACAAATCACAGTGCTTTTATGCATAGATATTACACACACAAGGCAATTATGATCAAAAGGGAACTAAGATATTGAAAGAATAGTTGATATAGAGATAATTGCTCAACCAAATTATGTTGTATGTATACTGGTGAAACCCACAGTGTTAATCCGTAGTGTTAATCTAATCCCAGGAGTGTGCCATTATTCTGTTTACAATTGCACACTCTCGGAGTGGCGGTTTTGCTGTGCGTAATGTATATCCCCAAAAAAGATGTTATGGTATATGTGTTTATGTGGACATGTCAGAGTGAGGATTTTACTGTGCATGTGTATATCCAGAAGAGGTTTAGGTATGTGTTTATGTGGACAACTGGACCTCCAACGTGTGTTCCATGTATGAGTCCTGTGTGTGGTTGGAGTGTGAATCTTACATCATGCAAAGAGCTCCAGCCCCGCTGACCCGACCCTCCAGCAGGCAGCTGACACGGTGCCAGAGATATGAGATAGGAGCAGCGTTGATTTAGTTAAAGTTATAATATGTAACTTTTTTTATAAAACATATCTTAAAATTGTCCTAACTATTAAATCGCTAAAGTTTTAGAACCCCCACTCTGTTAATTTCAGCTCCCAAAGCCTTTTCTTTATATGTGTTCTACTGAGCCCTGGTGGCCGTGACCGGGGCTGTTTTTCCCGGCAAAATTACGTCATATGCATCATTCTGTACACGTGTCTCCCTACCGGCCAATCAAAGCCCAGATCATACACTGCTGAGCTCTTCAGGAAGTACACTGCAGTGTTTACACTGGGCTAGGAGTCTAGCATGTAACTCCCCAACCGAGGCTCGTAGAGGGACACGAAAGACCTCTATGGATAGGTCTCGGCGAGGCGAGGCGGACGCGGTGGTCTGAATGCCCGGTCCGCGGCGAAAAACGGCCGAAAAAAGCAGACGCGACCGCGGTTTGCTCTACTGCTACTGACCACTAGTTGAGCAACTTACACAGTATAGCTTTAACTCAAACTATGACAAAAAATGTTAGTCGACTAGCTTTTTCGCTGGTGAAAGCGAAATGAAAACAAAATAAAAACTAAGTTACAGTATGATGACTAAGACTATATACCAGTAAGACTCCCTAATCGGGAGATAAGCGACCGGCAGGTCGGCAACCTCATGGTGGCGCTAGAAGAGGGGCATGTGAGAAATCAGGGAAGGTTGTGGTTCGCCAGCCAAGGAGTGTGTTTGCAAAGTTTGGCATGGATAGGGGCAACGGTGCCGGAGATAAGAGTAGGGAAAACCTATACTGTATAAATTATATTGACACTTTGATCAACAAGTAAAGATTAATGTAATAGGGAGGGACGAGGGGACAAGTCATTTTATGTTTGGTTGCGCTCGGGTGTTGCGCTCTGAACATGGCGGATCTACAAGCTCACATTGCGCCACGCTACGACGCGTTGTGAGCTTGCAGATCGGCTATTTTCAGCATGCAACCAAGTGTAAAATCAGGCATTACGGTGCCATCAAGGCCCACCAAAATAAAATCAACTGTAACGGCGGCTGGCATTTTGGGGGGGGGGGGGCTGGCATTTCGCCTACCCTGAATATTAATTCCTGAAAATGCCCCTGTAGGGCAGCCCACAGCCCATGTCTTGGGGAGCCTGGGCTTTGTAGAAATCACACTGCACGACCTCTTAACATGGATAAATCAAGCACGTTTTAAGTGCCTCATAACGCACAGTTCATTTCTCTAAAAGGCAGCAAGGGGTATGAAGATTGTGACTGGACTAGAACACTTAGCTGATTGCAGGATCCACTTTCTAGCTAGCTTGTCCTTCTCTGTCCAGCTTCATTCTTATCTCAGTCTCTTTGTAATGTACCGCACGCCCCATTGGACAGTCTCACTGCTTCTTCTATTCTTACTCTTCTTGTCTTGGTAAATTCAACGTCATCTCTCTCTCTCTCTCTCTCTCTCTCTCTCTCAGAGTTGACTGTGACTCAATTACAGAGCACTCTATGGTCAGCCTCTAATTCAAGAAAAGATCTCTCCTCCTTGATTGTTTCTGTCCTCTTGTTTCATTCCATCACCCTTTTCATCCTTCCAATACGTTTCCGTCCGTCTATTAATCTAATCGAGTCTATTGTGACAGCCTTCCCGCTCTGCCTGTCTGGGGTTGGTACCAGCGTGATCTATTATGAGAGCGACGATACACTGGTGCTGGAAGCAATTTCCCCATTCATTTCATCCATAGACATTTCAGAAAGTATTTATTTAAACGTCTTTTAAGCCTCTGACAAAGCCAACCCGGGTGCTGACGAATCATGACAATAAACACTTTTTTTTTGCATGCAGCGATAATTTAAAAGCTGAAAAAAAACCGTTGTGTACGAGTCCCACATTTTTTAATATATATTTTTAAATAATTTGAAACAAAAGTGGGATATTTCCTCACGACCTATAAACATTGGTCCGCGTCCCACATATATACAGTAGGTCCCTAACCAGTGTTTGAGAACCAGTGTTTTAGGGGAGGAAAGACTACTGCAAAACATATTCTTTGGGGCATTTAATTCATGCGTGGACTCCCTCTTTGTCGCTTAAAACTCACCTGGTATGACATGTGACCATCTGTCTGTCTGGGTGCAATGGTTTACAAAATTCGCGGTTTGGTTCGGTTTGATATTTTGGTGTCACGGTTCGATACAAAAAATAAAATGTCCTTGATTTATAAATGTATTTTTATAACCACGTATTTCTTTGTTTTAACTTTGAACAATACGGTACCCAACCTCTAGGGTAGTGGTTCTCTAAGTGGGCTCTGTGGACCCCTAGGGGTCCTTGAGGGGTTCCAGGGGAATGTGGATGTGGAGTGGTATTGTATTGTATTGTTCGGTACAGGGTCATTCAGTTCGGTACACCCTCATATTGAACGGTTCGATATCGATACATGTATTGTTGCACCCAGGGGCATAGTTCTGCCGATTTAAAATGACTCCAATACGGAAGTAAAACTTCCTATGATTGGCCGCTAGTTGCGCTGTTTTCCCCCCCGGCAGATCACAGAAAGAATCGTTCTCCATTGGATCCCATTCATTTTCCCCTTTCGTGTTTTAACCTTAATTAACATTTTTATGAATACTTTATGGTTCCTATCGCTAGTTAAACATTGCCTTTCAATCACCATCATATGCGTTTGTCGAAATTTGGTCCAATTTATTTTAAAATAAATGATAAAGTTGCGGGAGGCGTGGCCAACTAAACTGATACCAGCCGGCTGTGTTCTTCTTTGTGTGCTCCGACCACATTCTCCCATGTATCCCTGCGGTTGCACGTGACCGTTGGCAGCCAATAGCCTCCTTTGCTGCCTTTGGTGCCAATCTATGATGGCAACACCCATGCCAAGGACCCATATTGTGTCATTTGCGCTGCATAAAAACCAATGGCTTCGCTTTGTCCATATATTTTATACAGTCTATGGTTGCACCCCTAGTGTATAACTGCATTATATGTATTTACAAGTATATCTCTATCTCCTTGTCTCCCCCTCTCCATCTCTCTCTTACACTCTCCTCTTCTCTCCACCTCCATCCCCCTGTCTGTCTGCCTCTTCTTCCTTCCTTCCTTCCTTCCTTCCTTCCTTCCTTCCTTCCTTCCTTCCTTCCTTCATCCTTCCTTCCCTCCTTTCTCATCTTCTCTCTCCATACTTTGGTTGTTCCAGGAGTGGAGGATGATGAAGACGTGAAGTTAATGTTGCAAGGCTCCTCTATGGTGAAGGTATTCCTCTTGTCTCCTTATTCTGCTGCTTCAATCAGCCGCGCATCTCAAGTCCTTCAATTATTCCTATTTCCTTCACTTGTTTCCCGTTTCCTTGTCTGTTAGTCCCGCCCACTGGGAGTTGGCCTATCACCTGTGATGTTGTCATCAGAAATGGCCAATGGGACGTCTCCTCTTCTCTATTTCCTCAATGGGAGGGACGCAAGGAAATAGGAAATAGGACTGATTTAAGGACTTGAGACTCAGCTCGGTGACATCTGTTCCATGTATGTTCTCTGCTTCAATATCTGTAGGATGTATTAGTTTAACTCTCATCATACTATATATATATATATATATATAAATATTAAGGCTGGGCGATATTAGGAAAACCTTCGATATCCAATAACGTTGTTGAATACCTCGATATCGATATTACTCACGATATTAGTAAAAACAATTGCATTATATCGTTTTTAATGTGTTTCTGCTTTAGGTCCACTGCCTGCCTAAACCAGATAATGAATATCATATCCATGCATGCACACTGCACAGTACACATAGAATAAAGAAATGAAATGCCTTATTCCCATTTTCCAACAATGGTTTTATTGAAATAACCGAACCTGGTTACAGATGGACTGCTTTTTCATTTCAAGCCGTCTTCGTCGATATGTATACCTTGCATGTTGATGATACCTCGATTATCGATACATTTTCGATATATTGCCCAGCCCAATATCTCTCTCTCTCTCTCTCTCTCTCTCTCTCTCTCTCTCTCTCTCTCTCTCTTATATATATATATATATATATATATATATATATATATATATATATATATATATATATATATATATATATATATATATACAATGCTTTGTGTCACTGTTTTTGAAAGAGTCCATTTTAGTCCATAATTACAGTATGCCCAAAATAGTTTGAAAGTGGTCACTTACTCTTGATCTTTTGTAGATCCCTATGGGTTCATGGTTCGTTTTGCCTGATTCACTGCCTTCTTTCTTTTCAGCTTTATTGTTAATCACTACTTTTTCTGTAATCACTTGTGCTTAATGTTTTGCCCTGTAAAGAACTTTTGAGCTGCATTTCATGTCATGAAAGGTGCTATACAAATAAAATGTATTATTGTTACTATTATTATTATTATGGACAAATTCGACAACAACATATCATTGTTGTTGGGTGGAACTGGAAACCTTGTATGTCCAAAACCGTTCGTTTTGTATTTGGCATTTTAAAAATGAATTATTAAGAGGCGTCGTAGATGTGCTTGTAGATCTGCTATTTTCGACAGAGACGATATTCTAAGTCTAAATCTCATCAGTTGGTGGCCCGTGGCTCAAATACCGAATAAACGATGGACCTGAAAATGATGGATTTTCCACTCTCCTCTATGTCTTGAAGGTGCGCTCCCCTCGCTGGCAGAAGAGACGCACCCTGAAGCTGCTGGACGATGGAGTCACGGTCTGGTGTCAGTCCCACAAGACCTCCAGCCGCGCCAAGGAGCTGCAGTCCTGTGAGTAATCTGAGTATAGCACTCAGGGGCGTCACAAGGGGGGGGAAGTGGGACTGAGTTACTAGGGCCCAAGGTGGAGGGGCCTGTCTTTAGCTATTGAAAAATAGCAGATATACAAGCTCACATCGCGGCACCGAGTGCCGCGCTGCAAGCTTGTAGATCTGCTAGTTTTGAAACGTCGTGGAAATGTGCGCAAATCTTTGAATATATGTACTTTTTAAGCGAACATTTGTAACTAAAATGTTGCTTCTGGGGGGTTCCTGGAACTAAATGTTTTGAGATGGGGGTCCATGGCCAAATACATATCTTCCTGTGGGTCCTTCACTTGAAAAAGTTTGAGCACCACTGACATAGAAACTTAGGTTTTTTCAAAAAACATTAGAAGGATTTGAAATATTCAGACTCTGCACAGATTTTGCAAAAATAGCAGATGTACAAGCTCGCGATCTACAAGCTGAGCTTGTACATCTGCTATTTTTCAATAGTTAAAGCACAAAATGTGAGTGAATTCTTGTACCCAGGGCCCAGAATTTGGTGCGACACCCCTGATAGCACTGGCTCTGCGTGTGCCGGCGTGTGTGTTTGTGCTCGTACTGTAGGTTGGGTTGCTTTGGTCAGTGTTTCTCAAATGGGGGTAAGTGTACCCCTAGGGGTACGCAGAGGTACTGAATGGGGTACGTGAGAAAGTGGAAAATGGAAAGACAGTTTAAAGTAAATGTGCTGCAGGATGCTCTAATCTCAAGTCTTTCACTCCTTTTTTCCATCTGTAATATTAAGTCATATCCTTCAATATATTCTTCTAAAGGTGGGTTCACAGCATCGGGTGGATATCGCTCATGTCCAAAATTGCAACTTTTCAGGATTCAAATTCAAAAGATGCAAAAATAGTAGATTTAGAAGCTTAAAATGCAACTTGTTTTAAGCTTGAAGATCTGCTAGTTTTAGCTTGTTTTGTATGACACTGCAGTATGACAAAGTATGATATTAATTCACCCCCCAAAAAAGTTAAAATATGGAGGTTTTCTGCCAGACAGCAACACTAGTTTTCTCTTTTTCTAAGCAACATGTTGTAGTCAGG
The DNA here is from genome assembly GCF_963921795.1 of Nannobrachium achirus. Lineage (NCBI taxonomy): Eukaryota > Metazoa > Chordata > Actinopteri > Myctophiformes > Myctophidae > Nannobrachium > Nannobrachium achirus. The sequence goes on from NC_137825.1 coordinate 54,147,104, forward strand.
TAAAGGGGGTACTTTGATCCAGAAATCACAAAAAGAGGGTACTGAAGCCAAAAAAAACGTTTGAGAACCACTGGTGTGGGTGTGTGGCTGTGGCTCGGTTTGCATCAGTGTGTGTATGAGTGTGTTTGTAGTAAGCCTTGCGGTCCGCGCGTGTGTTGTGTTTACCGTATGAGCGTGTGTGTGTGTGTTGATAAGTGAGTCGGTGTTTATATAGGTCAGCTGGTGAAATTGTCTGTTGGAGTGTATCTTTACAGTGCCATGAGTCACGTTTACCAGCCCTGTTCACTCTGGCTCTGACGAAAACATATATTTACATAATGCTACGTATTTCACTTAGTCAATGTTTTGATTCCACACAGCTTACAGTACCATGAGTGCATATATTTACATATAGACCAAAGTGCCAATTAAACCCCTAACCACTTGCACCCCAGCGTCCATATTCTGGGGGGAGTAAGTAGTAAGTAAAGCCTTGCCGAGCCATGAGGCCCATAGGGCAGGAGCCTATCTCCTGTTTCTGTAGCGTGAGGCAGCTCGGTGTACAGGTACAGCCCCTTGGACAAGGACTTACCCCCAATCATACCCTTGATGCTGAGTGCCAAGCAGGGAGGCACTGTCTGGGTCCCAGTCTTTGGTATGACCCGGTTGGGGATCGAACCCCGGCGACCTACCAGGCTCAGGGCGGACACTCTAATTCAGGGGGGAACTTTGGCCATAGATATCCCATCTACAATCGGCTACAAGCTACCGATCTTGTAGGCCGACATTTTTTGGCAAAGCGATTTGGTGCAGACTGAAAAAAGTGGTCAACGTTTGGAACTCACTTTTGAAGTCCGGTTCTCTGAGACTATAGGGGTTTTAGTTCTTAAACGACAACTTTGTTTTTTAACATCAAGGGTTCATATTTTAGATAGTCATTAGAGAAAAGAAAAGATGAGTGTTCAAATGTTTTCATTTACTTCTTTCTATTGTGCCTGGGGGCATGCATGCAAGTGGCTAAATATGTATTTTTAGACACAATAAGCCCATTCCCAAGATGCACCGCAATCTTTCATGGGCAGAGGTGACTTATGGAGGCTGGTGTAAATAGTATCAAAGATATTGCCGGCTTATTGTAGCCTGAAGTCTATGGTCTGGAAGCAGGCTAGGCTTATTGTGTCTAAAAATACATATTTAGCCACTTGTACGCATGCCCCCACCCACTGAAATCAAAATACAAAAATCACCAAAACAATAGAAAGCAGTAAATGAAAACATTTTAACACTCATCTTTTCTTTTCTCTAATTACAATCTAAAATATGAACCCTTGTTGTAAAAAAAAAACAAAGTTGTCCTTTAACACTGGTGATGTAATGGCCAGGCTTTCCCCCTGTTGAGGCACACGACTGCACATACTGTAAAACCTCATGAACAGTTCTGTGTTCGCTGCTGCTATGTCCACAACAAGCACGTCTTTAAGGCATCATATGGTAGCAAGCAGGAATCTCCTGGTCCGCATCCACCGAAATGGTAGAGCCGAGACGCGAGCAGCTGTACTGCGTTTGTAAGATGAAACGTACTGTATAAAAACACAGCTATAATAAATTGTACCTCGCGCCCACACAAGCACACACGCGTGCACTCTCCTCCCTCGGCTATCTCAGGGTCACGGAGCACAGATTACACGGTGCCGGATCTATTTATAAAGGCCTGCGGCCGACTCGCAGCCCATCCTAAGCGTAGATCAAACAAGTCAGATTATAGGACATCACATAGCGGTGGGAGTTGGCCCGGCAGCAGCCTGTGGTTTGGTTGTGATACATGGTTACCATACGGCGCAGGGCCCCAGCAGTAGGTTGGCCTCCCCTGTTATAGCGCAGGGCCTTTTAATTGCCACAGGAGCACATTCCCGCATGATGTGGCGCTGCGTGTGTGCCTGTTAGAGGTGGGACGTTTGCGAACAAATCAAGTTTTTTGAACGGCTCTTTGAAATGAACGACGGGATCCGGTTCGCAGTATAGGGAGCCGTTCCCTTTTTTGAGGAGAGGGGGAGTAAATTCTTTACTTGCAGAGTATTTCTACGTTCTACTAACATAAAGATATCAACACTCTAACTATCAACACTCTAACTAACAACACTCTAACTAACAACACTCTAACTAACAACACTCTAACTAACAACACTCTAACTATCAACACTCTAACTAACAACACTCTAACTAACAACACTCTAACTAACAACACTCTAACTAACAACACTCTAACTAACAACACTCTAACTAACAACACTCTAACTAACAACACTCTAACTAACAACACTCTAACTAACAACACTCTAACTAACGTAAAAGTATCAACACTGCAATGTAGAAATACTCTGCAACAAGTAAAAGTTCGGAATTAGAATGTACTTGAGTAAAAGAGTAAAAAGTGTATTGGCAAAATGTACCAAAAAATACCAATAGTAGAAAGTGCTCATTATGCAGAATGTCCCATTTCACAAGTTTTCCAATGAATAAAGGTGGTTGCACACTGCTGCGTTTTTCGTTGCGAAATGCGTTTTTCAGGACAAGGAGAGAGAGGGAAATAGAGAGAGCAAGGGACTGAGTGGTGCGCGAAACGGGCGGCAGTGTGCAAACGTGACTGACACAACGTGAGGTTGATTTTTTTATTTGCGTGCTCCGAAATTCACTCCGATATTCGGCCCGAAAAACGCAGCAGTGCTTTAGATATAGAAAAGTCATTTGAAAATAACAGATCTACAAGCTCACAATGCGTCGCAACGCATTGTGAGTAGATTGTCTATTTTCAAATGGCGGAAATGTATATATGGCCGAAATGTATACAGGGTTGAATTGATTTGTAATTATAATCAAAATCTACAAAATAACTTGTAACTAAAATGAGCCAGTCTTTTGAACGGCTCTTTGAAAGGAACGGATCCCATAGATCCGGCTCACTTCAAAGAGCCATAAATCCCATCTCTAGTGCCTGTGTGTGTGTGTGTGTGTGTGTGTGTGTTTGCGTGTGTGTGTGTGTGTGTGTGTGTGCGCGCACACTCTCTGCTCTAACCACCAATAGCTGGGTGTGTCTTTCGTCCCTCGCTCGCATAACACCCAGGAGTTAGCAACGTTATTACAGACGTGCCCCTTCGGTATCAAAGACTTAGGAGTGCCCGCACATTTGCCTACAGCTTTCAAATCACAAGGTACTTTCTTTGCAGACATACACCCATACACACCCATGCAGAGAGACAGACACACACACACACACACACACACACACACACACACACACACACACACACACACACACACACACACACACACACACACACACACACATGCTCGCTCGCACACACGCACACAACCTACACAAACCCTCACGGAGGATTCAATGGGGAATTTAAGGTAAACGTTTCTACTACCGCAACGTGAGGCGGGACTACGGCTGCTATGACGCAATCGCCGTTGCCGTTCAAACGGAGTCCCACCTCTTTTACTGAACGCTTTGGTTCCCATGGTGACGCGTCTATGGAGCAGACGTTTTAGGCGCAACGTGGAAAGGGACCTTCTGGCGTAGTACAGACTGCTGCGACGGCGGCATGTTGATCTATCGAGCGCTGATCATTTCCGGTTGCCGTTGTCATCTGCCGTCGCCTTACTACGCTTAAATAGCCTAATATTTTGCTCAAGGGAACTTCGGCAGGGTGGGTATTTTGGGGTAATGGGAATCGAACCCGTGACTTTCCATTTACAGCATCGTGGAACCAGCCCTGCTAGCAAGCATGAACAATGTTCCATCTCTGTTCTCTCCTATTTACAATCTGCACTATTAATATGTACAGAGAAAGTTACACTGAGAGTTTACAAATGAACCGCAAGGATCTATTTGGGGCCATGTGTATCACTGTGTGTACACTGTCAGAGTTCAATTAACATGTACTATGAATGGTTATTACCTGCATGTCATATTTTGGATCAAATTGGCTTTTTTTATAAGCATATCGTCACTGTCGGGGCAGAAATCTCGTATCTACACGTTTCAAATGTGTATGTTTTTTTGCAAAGTAAAGCCCTGCTTCATCATACAAGGCCGTTGCACAAAGGTAGTGAAAACAGCCGATCTACAAGCACACAACGCCTCGCACCTAAATCATTTTTAAAATGATAAATACAAAACGAAGAGTTTGGGATATACAAGATTTCCACCCGACAACGACCATATAGACCTTCTGCAACTTGCCGTAAGTCTTGTTGTGAGGCTGGACACGGAGAGAATAGACGGCACAATATAGACTCTGTTAACGGTTGGAAAAGCGACGGGTAAACACCAGCCCGTGTTTGGTCAGTGGGGACGCCATGTATTCATTTAGCTCATTCTGATTTATTATACCTGTACAGTGTGTGTGTAATTATAATACCGTTAGCAAACCCACACTGACGTCTCAACGTGCAGCAGTGTAATGGATGAACAAACACAAAGAAAATAGGTACTGTACATCTCTGTTTGTGAGCCAGAGGCAAATAATCATCTGTGGAAATTCTATTCCAAGGAAAGTTATTTGTATTGCTTGTGTGTACGTGTGCGTGTGCCAGGGGGAGAGTTCCGCCGATTTAAAATGAGCCCAATACGGAACTAAAACTTCCTATGATTGGCCGCTAGTTTCGCTGTTTTCCCCCTGGCCGGTTGCAAAAAGAATTGTTCTCCATTGGATCCCATTCATTTTCCCCTTTCGTGTTCTAACCTTAATTAACATTTTCATGAATACTTTATGGTTCCTATCGCTAGTTAAAAATTGCCTTTCAATCACGATGATATGCGTTTTGTGAAAATAAGGTCCCATTTATGTTAAAATTGATGATAAAGTTGCGGGGGCGTGGCCAACTAAACTGATACCAGCCGGCTGTGTTCTTCTTCGTGTGCTGTATTTCGGGAGGCTTCGACCACATTCTCCCATGTATCCCTGCGGTTGCACGTGACCGTTGGCAGCCAATAGCCTCCTCTGGTTGCATTTCAATCTATGATGGCAACACCCATGCCCATATTGTGTCATTTGCTCTGCATAGAAACCAATGGCTTCGCTTTGTCCATATCTTTTATACAGTCTATGCCGTGTGCGTGTGCGTGTGCGTGCGTGTGTGTGTGTGTGTGTGTGCGTGTGTGTGTGTGCGTGTGTGTGTGTGTGTGTGTGTGCGTGTGTGCGTATGCGTGTTTGAGTGTGTTGGGCCTGTGGCTACCTACTTCTTTATTACAGAAGTGACAGGTGACAATAATCCAGGAATTGAAACCAACAGCACGGAAGTGTTCTCCTTTTATTTATTATTGTTTTGATAGGACAGTAGACTGAAAGGAAATGGGGAGAGAAATGGCAGCAGAGGTCGCCTGGAACGGGACTCGAACCCACGACAAGCTGTCAGTCAGGCATCACAGCCTAGGGGGTGATGTCCGGCTCCTTTTTAAGGATCAAAGCATGGCTTTTAGAAAATGTTGCAGAATAGTATGGTCACTTACTGTATATTAGCAATGCTGTAGGCTGTGGTATTTATTGATGTACTGTCTGCCTATTATGTATTTTGTTGCAGTTTTGTTTGTCTCAGACAACGGAACACAATGGAAATAAGTTGCACGACTGATGAACATGATGTCACTTGTTTTTCCTGTATAACGTCTAATAAAATAGACGTGAGTCTGACTTTACACCATACAGATGGATCTAGCCAGGTGTGTGTGTGTGTGTGTGTGTGTGTGTGTGTGTGTGTGTGTGTGTGTGTGTGTGTGTGTGTGTGAGTGTGAGTGTGCGCGCGCGTGTGTGTCAGAGGTCAGGCCAGTATTTGCCAGTTTTGTTTTTGCAAAAGGCGGAAAATCTAATTCCCTCTGCACATCTGGGCCAGAGAAATCTGCAACACAGCAATTCATTATTATTACTGCAAATTAGACTCATTTCAAAATCCTCTGCTCTGCAGCTTTGCTCTCACTCTCCGCCCCCCCATTGGCCCTAGCCTAGTAAACGACCAACTTCCGTTCTCCAGGAGGATTCCAGAAGATTGCGAGAAACAAATGAAATGGTTTCCGGAAGAGGGCGGGTGTGAGGCTACATTGGCCCCCCAATATCACTGAATATTATGTGACCTTTGAGTAGCCGCCTGTGTGTGATTAAGTGACTCAGTACCACACTGCCTTACTGTAGTGTAAACAGACTCACACCTGCACAGAAGGCTGGTCAAGGAACCATGTCAAGTTTGTGCAGTAATTACCACTGGTGTGTTTTCAATAGCCAGGGAAACCATAGCCTCGGAAACCCAGGCTTCATTTGGCGATCGGAAGAAAATGAAGCCTGGGCGAGCGCGTTATGATCACTGTTGGAGGAAGTGTAGAATTTCCCTAACCAATCAGAGTGCAGAGAACGTCACACCGAATGTGTTGACGTCATGACGCAGCAGCGTTCTCTGCGCTGAGCAGAGCAGCAGAGGGGGGAGGGGGGAGGAGAACACATGCTATTGGTCGGAGACTTGCGGTGAGACTCGCCGCGCCCGCCCATCTGCCTACACGAACACTAGGCTAACCGCGTTAGCCTAGTGTGGGGCCGGCTTAATGGAAGGGCTTTAGGAGCTGCAGCATGGGGGGAATGAAAGAAGACTCAAGTATCGTCGCAAAAGGGCCGACATTTAGAAGCAAAGGCTGCTGAAGGAACGCTAAAACTGAAATCCGTCTGCGAAGCATCTCTGTTCTTGTATATTTTCCGTGCTGCGTGTAGTCAGTGTACAAGTCATGTTAGTGCGCTTCCTGTGAAATAATCATCTCTCTCCCTTCTTGTTCCCTCTATACCAGTTTTGATTTTGACAGGAAATTTAGAATTAGTTTTACTCATAGTCTTTTGAATAACAAGTCATTCCGTTTTAGTCATATTTTAGTTAGTTAGACTGCTATTTTCAGAGACCCGAGCACAACTAAACATAAAATGACTTGTCTTTTAGTTCTCTACTCCACTAGTCCCTCCCTAACATTTTAGCCTAGCTTTATGTGTTGACCAACATTGTCAATATGTTTAGTCATAATTTAGTCATCATAGCTTTAGCTTAGTTTCCATTTCATTTTTATTTCGGTTTCGACAGTGAAATACGGTAGTCGACAAACACGTTTCGCAACGGTTTCTGTCCACGTAATCAGCACCGCAGCAGAGCAAGAGCAAAGGCTCAGAAGATGTCATGTCATCTCTCGTCCTGTGTAATAACAATCTCTCTCCCCTCTTGTTCCCTCTCTCCTCCTCTCTCTCTCTCTCTCTCTCTCTCTCTGTGTTCTCCTCTCCATTCCCTCCCATGTCGTGAACACGCCGCCCAACCACAGTCTCGGTAACGGAGGTGGAGTGTGTGCGCGAGGGCTGCCTGTCGGAGACGCTGCGGCGCGCGGCGGCGGGCTCGGTGCCCGAGGGCCGCTGTCTGACGGTGGTGTTCAAGGGCGCCCGCAAGAGCCTGGACCTCCTGTGCCAGAGCCAGGAGGAGGCGCAGCGCTGGACCCGCGGCATCCGCACGCTGCAGGAGAGGGTGGAGAACATGAGCCACAAGGAGAAGCTCGACCAATATCCTTCTTGGACCTGTTTGATTTTTTGACAGCAAATCTGGATTGAGTTTGAGTCGTGGGCTCTATTTTGATTGGCTTAAGTACCAGCTCTTATGCCTTAACTTAAAGGCCTGAGTGTCCATACTGTCTCCGACCACCAAACGTTTCGTCGAAGAAGTTCTGACTTTCCGACCTGCAGCTTTCCGAAATCTATTTCGGGGTAATGCTTTTCAGAAGATGCGAGTGAAGTCATTTTGTAGTTGAACCATTAACCTTCCCGACAAAAAGTTTGGCGGTTGGAGACAGTATGGACAGGCCTTAAAGTTAAGCCATAAGAGCTGGTTTTAGTCATATTTTAGTCGCCTGAAATGATTTGCATTTAGTCTAGTCTTAGTCGACAAAATAGATTTTCGTAGACTACATCTACAGTTGATTACAAAAAAGAAAAAGAAAAAGACGATCTACAAGCGCACAATGCGCCACACGGCAACGCGTCGTTTGTGAGCATGTAGATCTGCTATTTTCAGAGCGCAACAGCAGAGCACAACCAAACATAAAACGACTTGTCTTTTGATTGGAGCGTTTCGTTTTCCCCTCTCTGCCATTCTTTTTTCCATCTGCTGTCCTGCCCATGCCTTTGTATTAGAAAAGAAAGGCTACGTCTATGTCTCATCTCAAACATGGGACGGATACCGATTACAAGCCTCCGTAGATGCTATGAATGTGCACAGTGTGTGACTGTGGGTGGGTGAGAAGCTGGGCGGTGCTGAAAGGTGAGCTCTGTCAGCTCTCCCTCAGCACTCTGCCACTGGGTTTAGACACACACACACACGCACGCACGCACGCACGCACGCACACACACACACACACACTAGGGATGGGACGATATGAAAATGTCATATCACGATTATTGTGACAAAAGAAATCGCGATTTGCGATATTATCGCGATAATCAAAATCCATTATCCCGGGGCGGAACATTTGCCAAAACATAGCAGATCTACAAGATGCGTTGTGAGCTTGTAGATCGACTATTTTTTGGCAAAGCCATTTGATAGAGAGTGAAAAAATGACGTATATATTAAGTACGTATATTATAAGTACATTTTACCAATTATAGAGGGTTTATGTTGTACCGGATATGCAGCTCGGTAAATAAAAGGTGAATTGATCCCAGTGCATGACGGAGGACAATATCACGATATGTTAAATCTCCACGATACGATTATCGCGAGTGTTTTTTATCACGATAAACGATAATATCGCTTATCGTCCCATCCCTAACACACACACACACACATGCACACACGCGCACACACATAACACGCATGTTCAGCAGACTCACTCATGCGTACTTGGGAGCTGATGAGGAGTAATTCAGTGGTTCACTGCACTGGAGTGGACAGTAGTCCCATTCTCAAGAGCACCTTGATGGTAGTGAATGAGGGAGTGGGAGGGTGAATGTTGCTCTTTCACTTTCCCCCAAGGCAGAGTTACACTAGCCTAGCTCAGCTATACCATCATCCACCCATGTTAAAGCAAGGAGGGGATGTCTCTCTCGCAGCATGTCTCATGTGAGCACATCTCATTCTCCATGCAGCAACAGATAACATGGGTCTTTTTGCATACTGAGGGCTCCTGGGTAGTGCATTCCCAAGGTTTCTGTCTTTGAATAGGAATGTCCCCCGCTGTGTTTAGCTGATAAGTGGGTATACTGTAAACAATGACAGTGACTCCCCCCTCCCCAGCTCCCCTCCACCCCTGGTTTTTGTTACCTCCTCCCATGAATTTCTTCTGAATAGGAGAACCTCCAGACTCTATACTGCAGTTATTTAGCTGCATTAGTATAGAGTCTGGCCAAGCCAGGCTAGAGTTACACAGCTGGGATACAACCTTTTGGCTACAAGCCGGAAGGTGGCCGGTTATATCTCTTCTTTTTTTTTTTATCCCACGGTTTTTGCAACCCATTTTTCTCACCCGTTGACTACCTAACCTGTAGTCCTGATTTCCGCTCTCCCCCTGCCGCGCCAGGGGACATTGGGGAGCACCTGGCTGGCTAGGGGGAGGTGGCCGGTTATATAACTTCTTTTATATACTTCAGCTCAGCATTTACCACAACCATTATTCAGATTAACCACATATAATTTATTGCAATGATATTTACCATTTACTGCAACGATATTAGTTTGGCGGTGCAGCTCTGCTGTGATATTACAGAATACCTGCTCGAACATGAGACAGAATCTGATATCAGCTTGAACGAGAATCGAACGTGAAGTGACTTGTGGGTGTGTGAATGAATTAACTTGTTAGCGAATGAATGAGGAGGGGGGGGGGGGTCCGGGGTAGAAGCAATCAACACAATCCTGCCTTCCGCAAATAAAAGCACTTCCGCAGGCTGCATTTTTAAGACTCCGCCATCTATCTCTTAAGCTTTCTCTCCTTGACTCCGTGCGTGTCTACCTGGATCCATGCCTACCTGAGCCGAGCCGATGTGAACCGCGACGGCAAGATGAGCTACGAGGAGGTGCAGGCCCTGCTGAATATGATCAACATCGACGTGAGCGAACAGTACGCACGCAACCTCTTCCAGGTGGGCCTAGTGTACAAAACACACACACACACAAGCACCTTCATCATTTTACACGCGGCGTTTGAGCATGGAAGCAATGGAAGCATAGAGGGCGCTTTTTGTTCAGTTTCCACAGCTGACCCCACTAGCCCTCATAGCCATAGAGCAGAGCCCATAAGCATCGCTTTTATGCTTGTCGCGTTCAGATATCCCCCCCACCCCGAAACATGATTTACAACACTATGGAGGCTTGTATTTGGACAACCAAGGCATGGATGTGTTCGTAATGACGAATAATAACACAATTTGTGAAAACAAAAAAGAAAAGAAAAAAGATGATAATCACTTTTTACCTCAACAAGTCATTTGGGATCAATATAAGTAGAGAAAATGAGCCTACAGTATGTGTTATAAAACAGTTTGTACTCCTGGCAAATGAACAAATGGACTGTACATTCAGCACCCTTTTATGAGATAAATACAGCACACTGTGAACCAGAATAGAACTTCCATGCTTTACTGCAGCGGTTCTCATCCAGTGGTCCGGGGACCAGCAGTGGTCCTTGAGGGGGTTCCAGGTGGTCCCCAGCTAAGTGATGGAGATTTGATAACCAAATGGACCCTCATAGATCTTTAACCCTTCAGAGCGTAAAATGAAACCAAATGGACCCTTATGTGTCCATTTGGTTTCATTTTACACTCTCAAGAGTTAAATTATTGTTAAACGCCTGCATTACTTGATTTACAAGAAGTTTACACAGTTAGAGAAGGCAGAAGAATTGTTATTTTGCCCGTGATCTCTCCCGAGAAATCAATTAGAGGACAACAGTAACGCCCCTCAACACCAACCCCTCCCCCTCTCCCTTCCGCTCCGACAGAAGTGCGACCGGTCGGCGGACGGCCGCCTGGACCACGGCGAGATCGAGCTGTTCTGCCGCGAGCTGCTGCGGCGGCCCGAGCTGGACGCCGTGTTCGCGCGCTACTCGGCCAACGGCTGCGTCCTCTCCACCGCCGACCTGCGGGACTTCCTGCGGGACCAGGGCGAGGACGCCTCGCTGGTCCACGCGCAGAGCCTCATCCTCAGCTACGAGCTCAACGAGTGGGGTACGACAGCAGGGCATTAACGACTTGTGATTTTCGCAAGTCGACTTGACTTGAGTTGAAGTCGACTTTATGGTTTGATGACGTCATCGCATCATACACGACCCCTCCAGTTATTTTGGGGGGTCCCCAGATGATTAACTTAATGTGAAACATTGTTTTCTCACTCAACTGTAAACAAACCAACATAAAGTTTAAGCGTATAGAGGGTATCTTCACATTTCTAAAGTGCCAATTTAAGGACTTTTTAATACCTCTAAAATTGTCCAAATTGTCAAATATATAAGGCAGAAATTGTGAAAATAGCCGATCTACATGCCGGAGCGTGTACCGGTAGATCTGCTATTTTCACAATAGAAAGGTTTTTTTTTTTCTTCTTTTTTTTTTTTCATCTTCGACGTTCAACTTTCTCTGGTGGGAGTCGACTTTTTCGTTACTGCCCTAGTACGACAGTGGTTTTATTACTTGCGCAAGCAGAGCGTGCAAGTACAGATCCTTCTCGAAAAATGTGAATATTGTGTAAAAGCACATAATCAGTAAAACCTAAGAATGCTATCTAACTTTCATGTATGGTCATTTTACCAACTTATTGACTCATGGTGTTTGTCTCTGGCCCAGTGCAGCCAAGAAGAACGAGTTCATGACACCCAACGGCTTCACCCTCTACATGCTGTCCAAGGAGAACTGTGTGTTCGACCCGGAGCACGGCAGGGTCTACCAGGACATGAGCCGCCCGCTGTCCCACTACTTCATCTCCTCCTCGCACAACACCTACCTCACCAAGGACCAGCTCACCGGGGACAGCAGCATTGAGCCCTACATCAGGTACTGTAATGCAGTGGTTCTCAACCTGTGGGTCGGCGGGTCCCCAAATTATTTTTGGGGGCCCCCAGATGGTTAACTTAATGTGCAACATTGTTTTCTCACTCAACAACAAACAAACCAAAATAACGTTTAAGTGTATAGAGGGTATCTGCACATTTCTAAAGGACTTTTTAATACTTTTAATACCTTTTAATACCTCTAAAATGACAAATTAAACATTGGCCAAATTGTCAAATATTAGAGGCAGAAATTGTGAAAATTGCGAGGCGTTGTGAGCATGTAGATCTGCTATTTTCACAATAGAACCGTGTTATACAAAATGTAATGCCTCAACTCTTAGTGCTCGTCAGGGTGGGGTGGGTCCCCAGTTAAAATATGATTATTTTGGGGGTCCCGACCCACATGTTGAGAACCACTGCACTAACTGTTGCCGTCCTGTCTCTGCCAGAGCTCTGAAGCACGGCTGCCGCTGTGTGGAGCTGGACTGCTGGGATGGAGACCGAGGAGAGCCGGTCATCTACCACGGACACACACTGACCTCCAAGGTGCCCTTCGTGGAAGTCATTCAGACTATCAACGAGTACGCCTTCAAGGTGAGTACTGCCTAGAAACAAGACGAGAAGGAAATGACACAAGTGACGCCATTTTCTCTACCACTCGATTCCAGCGGGCAGATTCGTCGCACTCGGTGGCGAACTCACGCCGGAAGTAGGATGAAATGCATGGCAGAGAATGGAGCCGGCTGGATCAGCTCATGAACAAAAACTATTTATGAGCGACTGAGATCTTTGTCACAGGGACGTGCTGGGCCCCTGATTCAGCCCGGGAAAAAGAGTTGGAGAGGCCCTCATTGCGTGCTATAGAGAGAGATCTCTCTCTATAGCGCTGCTGCTACTCAAAGATTTGCCATTTCAGATCATGACAAGTGACAAGCCAGTGGGCCAATTACTGTACATGAGTTATATTTCGTCGTTGACGGGTGGAAACCTTGTATGACCAAAACCGTTTGTTTTGTGTTTATCATTTTAAAAATGATTTAAACTAGTGAAAACAGCCGATCTACAAGCACACAACGCGCGAGGCGTTGTAGATCTGCTGTTTTCACTACTTTTGTGCAACGGCCTTATATGATGGAGCAGGGCTTTGCTTTGCATTTTGTTGAGGGATCTAAACAGCGGCAGGGATCGTTTCTGTCTCGGAGCTATCGCGAGATTTGGTTTCCAGACAGGGAATGGTGGAGAGTCTCGCGATACTCGCTAGTTCAGAAACATACTTTGTGCTCTTTAGATGCCTCTGTAATGTTATACAGCGTACACACCGAAAAGCAACACAGCAGAAAACAATGTGTGACATGTTTTCTTTTATATTCCTGTGTTCCTGTGTGAGTATTTTATAAAGGTCTCTCTCGTTCAGAATTTCTTTTTTTTGTTTGTTCATGAGCTGTCCAGCCGGCTCTCATGTTTAATGTCTAATGTTATTCACCGAACTTGGTGTGTATTTGCCACCGAGGGCGATGAATCTGCCGGGCAAGGATTGCAGGGTAGAGAAAATGATGTTGGTGTAATTTACTTCTCGTCTGTTTCTAGAGTACAGATAGCTATAGGCGCACAGCAGCCATATTGGAGAGAAGTTGGGTCTCTTCTCGCTTCCTTCAAAGGTGTTACCAATGATACTAATGAAGGCTCTCCAGGGGTTGACACTAACGCCTGCCCGACTGCCCGGGGCAGGTAAATAATATGGTCGGGCAGGTGAAGTTTTCTACAAGGTTGCCCGACCGGGCAAGTGCCCATTTTGAGTAACATAATATAAGATAATGTTTCGTTAGCCTACTTGAACGCTGAACGGGGCTAATATTAGACTAGTGTTCCGCCTCTCTCTCGCGCGCTCTCTCTCTCCCCCAGTCCCTCTCTCCCCACACACACTGAACGAACGTTGTGCAGTGGGATAGTTTGCTGCGACATGAGCTCCCTTGAAAACCACTATTCTACAAGCTCACATTATGCTAAAAAAAAGATGTGCATCGGACACGATGAGCGCTCAGCTGCAACTAATTAGAAATCGTGCGATGCAAACCCGTAAAAGCAACATGCCTCATTGTGCGAACATGAAGTGACTGCTAATGCTATGGAGAAACTAGTCTTTAGCTATGAGTTCTCTCAATCCCCAAAACAGGCGCAGGAGTAGCGCTACCTGTAGAGGACGAGATCAAAGACTTTTATGATCAGTAAAAACTGCACGTCATAATTCCTTTAACATGGCTGACTTCTGTATGATGATAGCAGCTCTCCCTGTAATGGAAGTGACGGTGCTCCCCTCTCCCCGCAGGCGTCCCCCTACCCTCTGCTCCTGTCCCTGGAGAACCACTGCTCCGTGGAGCAGCAGAGCGTCATGGCCCGCCACCTGCGTTCCATCCTGGGAGACAAGCTGCTCAGCAGGCCCCTGGACGGACTGCAGCCCCACTGCCTGCCCTGTCCTGAGGTAAGGAGCCTATAGGAGCGACATGCTTACTAGTGATGTGTCGTTCATGAGTGATTTGTTCATAAGAATCGAATCATTAGCGAGACTCGTGAACGATTCGTTCAAATCCCTGGAAATGTAATGTGTCGTTCACACTTTCGTTCACACCCCCGCCCCCTCCCCTCAATAGCCCCCGGCACACAGGACGGGAGGGAGGGCTGTACTTTGCGACCAGGCCTGGAATTTTCATTTTAGGGGCAAGGACACTTGGCCTTTTGTGTTGTCCATTTTTTGAGGGCACAAAGGCCAAATGCCAGGGCAGAAAGGCCATCAAATAAAACATGAATTTAGTCCATTGAAAGAATGTGTTGAATTTAAGGGTTAGGGATGATAACCTAATCTGCAGTGAAATAGATAAATGATGGTATTTACAATCTGATCCATGCTCAGCCCTGCACCAATCAAAGTCACTGGATTGGTTTAAAGATGGGGACTGGGGGAGTTAAGATTTCAGAATCTCAACCAAAAAAAAACACTGTTGGCTATGTGAAAAGAAAGAGACACCGGTGTCTACAGTCTACATATCGACCAGAAAGAGACAGAGGAGAAAGTGGTACAGTCATCTGGGGCATTAAGGCCACTGTGGCCTCAGGTCATGCCATTGGTTTGAGGGGCAGAAGGCCAAACTGAGGGGCAACGGCGGCCATGGCCTTCATGGCCTCCATGAAATTCCTGCCCTGCTCGCGACTTAATAAAAACGCTCCTGCGATTGTGTTTTTCACAGGACGAGCACGCTATGAACGAATCATTTGAACGAATCATTTGAACGGATCATTGCCGTGAACGTGAACGAAATGATTTGTTCGCTGAAATGAAAGGGATTGCCCATCACTAGTGCTTACATAGATCAGTGGTTCTCAACCTTTTCAGTCCGCCACCCTCTAAATAATCATATTTTAACTGGGGACCCCCCTCCCCAGCCTAAGAGCACTAAGAGTTGAGGCATAACATTTTGTATAATGGTTCTATTGTGAAAATAGCCGATCTACATGCTCACAACGCCTCGTAACGATCGGCTATTTTCACAATCTCTACCTCTAATATTTGACAATTTGGCCAATTTGTCATTTAGACATTAAAAAGTACTTACTTAAATTGTCGCTTAGGAATGTATACACGTTCCTCTATACACTTAAACTTTATGTTGGTTTGTTTACTGTTGAGAGAAAACTGGGGACCCCCCAAAATTATTTGGGGACCAACTAAGACCTGATGGAGATTCTAAAAATGTCTTCTAATCCTAACATAAAAAAATAGATATAGAAACGTATGTCAAACTTCTTCATGTCAAGGACCCCTAGAATCATATGCATTTGACTGCGGACACCCATCTAAAAATATTTTGTTCCGGGGACCCAGAAAAAGAAAGAATTGACTTACAAATGTTCGCTTTATTGTATATATTCAAAGATTTGCACACATGTTCAGCTCACTATGAGCTAGTTTAAGAGAGATCACATCACTAGGTGAGCTGGATTGTAATATTCTGCCGTGTGGGAGCTTGTCTCCGGGAGACGGTGAGTTTGGACAAGGTTAAAAATAGCTGATGACTCACAGGCTGTGGGAATGTCAACCTGAATGTGTCCATTTCACATCCAGAGATTCTCCCCTGGTGGAGATGCAGCCACAGGACATTTTGATTTAGTTTGATTTAGTCTTTTGAATAGAATTTGGTTCCAGTCAAATTTTTGTCATCTGAATTGTTTCTGTTTTAGTCTAGTTTTAGTCGACTAAATATGATTTTAGTTAAGTGGTTGATTTGTCAACAAAAATGTATTTTGGTGGGCCTTGATGGCGTCGTAATTCCAAATTTTACATGTGGTGGTTGTGTGCTGAAAATAGCCGATCTATAAGCTCACACAACACGTCGCGCTGCAACGTGTTGTGAGCTTGTAGATCTGCTATTTTCAGAGCGCAACAGCCGAGCACAACCAAACACAAAACGACTTGTTTTTGGTTCTACTGGATCTCTTCTCTTCTCACTCCCTCCCTTTCCGATCACCAAAATAAAAGCATGGGTTTCCCTAACATTTTAATTAGTCTAGTTTATAGTTGTTGATGAAATTCTCAATATATTTACTATTTATTCATAGTTTTAGTCATCATTGTTTACTTTTTATCTCCTTCTTATTTAGTTTTCATCGGTGAAGAGAGGTAGTCGACAAACATTTTTAGTCATCATTTTCGCAAAAGAACAATCGCAAAATGCAATTTAGCTGGGATTAGATGTGAAGGAGATGGCAGACTGTTTGTGTTGGAGAGTGCTTCTGGGACCATCTGCTATTCAGTCAGTGTCCCACTTATTCCAAATTTAGCACATACTCGGAACCTATGGTCTGTGTGTGGGTATGTGTGTTAGCTGTGTGTGTGCGCACGTGTGCGTGCGTGTGTGTGATGTGCCCCAGTAGCAACACTCCCATGAGGCCACTGCACAATGTCATTTCTTTATTTGTGTGTGTGTGTGTGTGTGTGTGTGTGTGTGTGTGTGTGTGTGTGTGTGTGTGTGTGTGTGTGTGTGCGTGCGTGCGTGCGTGCGTGCGTGCGTGCGTGCGTGCGTGCGTGCGTGCCTATCCTGAGTCTATCGTGAGTGTCTATCCTTCCTGCAGCTAATATTGCATACTACTGGGCCAAACATTGTCATATGTCTTGTACACAACAACACAACCTGTGCCTGTGTGTGTGTGTCTGTCTTGGGCATAAATCTTGAATGGTCTCAAACTTGACATGTGTCTCTCATTTGACCCAGAGGTGTGCCCCCACCGAATGGCAATTTAACCGGACGAACGGTTTCTGTGAACCAAAAATCACAAATATCTGCAATATATATATATTCAGTTACTATTGTTAACCAGAACAACTAAAAGGCCATTTTGTCCATAATTTCGGTTCATTTTAGTTTGTTTGGTAAACACACAATACAGTTTCAGTTAGTTATTAAGTTAGTGTGGTTGCTATAGGCAACAAACTATTGTATTAGGTCCAATATTATAATTCTTTTGCCAGCAAAGTGATTCTGTATTTTGTAAACTTTTTGAGTAATGCCACAACAGAAAAAATGTAAACTTTTGGTCATGCTTCTCATCGTTATTTTGTCAGTTTTAGTTAACTATAATAACCTTGGTGTGTGTGTGTGTGTGTGTGTGTGTGTGTGTGCGTGTGTGTGTGTGCGCGTGCGTGCGTGCGTGCGTGCGCGTGCATGTGTGCGTGTTCAGGACCTAAAGGGGAAGATCCTGGTGAAAGCCAAGAAGGAGCAAGCGCCAGAGGAGGAGAGCTCGTCCAGCTCCTCGGACGAGGAGAGCAAAGCCACCACTAAGACAGCCAGCGCAAAGGTTTGGCACAACACAGCACCCTGTGGTCCCTGCATGGACATAGTTACAACACCCTGTGGTCCCTGGCCAGAGTCACCACACTGCAGTGGCTCCTAAAATGTTTAGGATGTCACAGACCTCCCAGTTTGGTTATGCCAGGGGCCTTCAATAGGGGGTCCGGGACCCCTAGAGCAGGGGTTTTCAAAGTGGGTGACGGGGCACCCTGGGGTGCCGTGACAGCAGTCCAGGGGTGCCGCGAGATCATTTGATAACATTTGGAATTTATTTGGACACTTGAAAAAATATTTAGTATAATTTTAAACTTTTTTTTTTCCACTTTTTTTTTTATCTCAACGTTTTCCTGGCAACATAATCACTAAAATATTGTACTGTAACCTTGTATCTCCAAGTTTCAAATGTGTGCCCTGCTTCATCATACAAGACTGTCGCACAAAACTAGTGAAAACAGACGATCTACAAGCACACAACGCCTCGCAATGCGAGGCGTTGTGTGCTTGTAGATCGGCTGTTTCGAGGCGTTGTGTGCTTGTAGATCGGCTGTTTTCACTAGTTTAGAACATTTTTAGATGATAAATACAAAATGAATGTTTTTGGACATATAAGGTTTCCACCCGACAATGACGATATGCTATAAATAGGCTATAAGGTGCTGGGAGTGAGAATTATAATGTAGGGGTGGCTCGGATTAAAAATATATTTATGGGGTGCCCTGAGACAAAAAGTTTGGGAACCCCAGCCCTAGGGGGTCCTCAGAGTTACTACAGGGGGGCCGCCAAATCTTTGTGTGATAGGATCATGTTTTTTTGCATTAAAAACTTGAACCCTAGCGTCCCTATTCTGAGTGGAACATTAGCCAACAATAGCAGGTTGTAGATCTGCTATTTTTGAAAAATTGTGAACATAGACCGTATGAACATATACCACGGCCACCCTGGATCACATGACCACATGGGGTGGCAGCCTGCATTACAAACCATTGTAAACAATGGAGAGATGGTCCCAAAATATGAGTTCTGTTCAACCAATTTCTTTTGACCAAATCGACAAATGGGCAGATGACAACATCAACATCCCCAAAAGGATTCAAAAGAAGGGTATATCCCACAATATTCATGGTAGTAGTTAGGTTGCAATATTACTCTGTGCAAAGACTTGCTACAGTATATGTGCAGAGTAGTGCTTGCTCTTCCATCATATTAACTTACTGTATCGTGATTTTTGCATATTAATCAGGAACAATCAAATAGTTAATATGATGGCGGAGCAAGCACTGCACAGATAGCAAGTCTTTGTACACGGTAAGGTTGCAACAAACTTACCTTGAATATCATTACCATGAATGTAATCAATCCAGTTACTGTAGCCCTTCTGTTTTTGGGGATGTTGATGTTGTCATCTGCCCATTTGTCAATTTGGTCAAAAGAAATTGGTTGAACAGAACTCATATTTTGGGACCATCTCTCCATTGTTTACAATGGTTTGTAACGCATGCTGCCACCCCATGTGGTCATGTGATCCAAGATGGCTGCGGTGTGAATAAGGTCTATTTCAGCAAGTCTTTGAATATTTTTGACCTGATTCTATAAATGTCTTCAAAATCCTTCTTCTAAATCAGTGGTTCTCAAACTTTTTCATGTCAAGGACCCCCGAAATTACATGCATTTGGCCATGGACCCCCATCTCAAAATATGTTGTTCCAGGGACCACCCAGAAGCAAATATTTGAGTTACAAATGTTTAAAAAGATATATAAAAGAAAAAAAGAAAAAAAACATGTTTTTCTTTTTTTAAATAGCAGATCTACAAGCTCGCTGTGAGCTTGTATATCTGCTATTTTTCAATAGTTAAAGCATTCAATAATTCACCCTTTGTCAAGTCCCGCCCACTGTCCCGCACCTCTTCACACCCATTGGTTGCTGTGTCTTGGTGGGACACTCCATCCACTACCATTGTAATTCAGTTGCTTTGTATTGTTATTCTGTGTGTTCAGTTCTAATTTCAAACTTGGTTTCTGTAAAATGGAGCTGCTCAGTGGCAGTATAGTGCCTCAGCATGTTTTTTAAATGTTTTATTTCTCCAAAAAATACGCTTTAGATAAAAAAGGCGGAACCAGGGCGGGACAAGGCAGATAGAGCCTGCTGGTTGGTCAGTCAGGGACCAACCAGAAGGCTAACAAAGGGTGAATTCTAGGCCTAAATGGGTTCCTCGTTTTAGCTGTTTTATATAAACGTGTGTTGTGTTGTGTGCGTCCCCAGCAGCCACAAATGTCCAAGCTGAGTGCGGAGCTGTCAGACCTGGTGGTGTACACGCGCAGCGTCACCTTCAAACACTTTGAGCACGCCGCCAGGCAGCCTGCCACCGACATGTCCTCCTTCTCTGAGAGTGACGCGCTGCGACACGTCAAAGAAAACGGTATACTGTTGTATGTGTGTGTGTGTGACTGTGACTGTGAGTGTGTGTGTGCGTGTGCGCGTGCGTGTGTGCGTGTGCGTGTGCGTGTGCGTGTGTGTGTGTGTGTGCGTGTGTGTGTGTGAAGTCAGCTACTGTAAGTGATCGCATTCTATCATATTGTACCTAGTGCGGGCTATCTGTACTTCTGTAGTCGTGTTTGCAGTCTATGTCTGAACTAGTCTGTTGGTAAAGCACAAACATGTCCAGTGCACTGCACACCACAGCGCGTCTCAGCGCGGCTCTGTCTGGCATTCGTGTCGGTGTCTCCCCTCCCCTCTGCCTGCTTGTGAGTGACCGAGGAAGATTCAGCTCAGCTCTAGGTGCATAAGATAATGCAAAAGAACGGAGGAACGCACCGTGTAGTTACTGAATTTAAAAAAGAGTGTACTCATTACTGAAAAAAAGTTACAGTAATTGATTACTTTGTAACGCATTAGTCCCAACACTGTGTGTCAGTGTTGATTTTGACAGTAAACTTGATTTAGTTTTAGTCATTTTTATTTTATTTTTATTTTTATTTTATTTGATCAATTCAAAGGAAGACAAAAAAAAACAGCATAGGGCGCAGAGAGAGAGAGAGAGAGACTTATGAGTATGAGTGAAAGAGTGAACAATTAAAGCGTTAATATGTGTGTTTGTTATGTTTAGCTACTATCTTAATGAGGACCAAAGGGATATACTGTAGTAAAAAGAGAAAAATAATCATCATTTTTCTGGTCCCTATGAGGAAAGAGATGATGTTTGTATCGAGGAAAGATTGTTAGGACAGGCAGTTATTAGTTAGTAATAGGCATTTAGGGGTCAAGCACCATTTTAAGTTTTCATGTCATACTACCGTGTCACACAAAAGTAGCAAAAATAGTACCAATCTCCAAGCTCAAAAGACACGGTTAACAGTGCTCAAATAAGGTTCACCATGTTTCTTTCACTGCCATGTGATGTGGTTTCCTAGATGTCTCTTCATCAGTGGTGGAAAAAGTACTCAAGGGGTATTTCACTTTCAAAAAAACTTTTGGTAATTTTATCATCTAATCAGGCTTTTATGAATACCCTGAACAGTTTTTAATTTGCTTGATTGAATATTTAGATATTTGATGTAAATGTTACCAGGCCCTCCAGGCCCAGGGCCTCTCCCCACACACACCCATTGTAAACTTCAAACTTCATTTAAACCATGATAGATTCATTAAAAACACCCATTATTTTTTCTGGTGACTCATAATACCCTACTAATACGTGAGCAGGCCGTGTTTTTTCGATAACCTTTTTCATTTATTTTTAATAATTATTTTTATTGTATTTCATTTTTTCCATTTTCCCAAATAATTATTAC
Organism: Nannobrachium achirus; assembly: GCF_963921795.1. Classification (NCBI taxonomy): domain Eukaryota; kingdom Metazoa; phylum Chordata; class Actinopteri; order Myctophiformes; family Myctophidae; genus Nannobrachium; species Nannobrachium achirus. The sequence continues at coordinate 54,168,771 of NC_137825.1, forward strand.
AAATAAATGAAAAAAGTTACCGAAAAAACACGGCCTGCTCATGTATTAGGAAGGTAAAATGAGTATCCAGAAAAAATAATGGGTGTTTTTAATGAATCTATCGTGATTAAAATGGAGTTTGAAGTTACAATGGGTGTGTGTGTGTGGAGAGAAGCCCTACCACTGCTCCCTGTTGAAAGTGGAATATCCCTTTAAGGCCTTCCCTCCATGTCCCACTCCAGGGGTGCTGTTTGTGCGTCACAACAGCCACCAGCTGAGCAGGATCTACCCCTCTGGCCAGCGCCTGCAGTCCTCCAACTACAACCCCCAGGACATGTGGAACGGAGGCTGCCAGATCGGTGAGAGATCGCACTGAGACAATGCCAAATAATGTGCAAATTTGCCTTCCTGTGTTTTTTTTTTTTTTTTTTTTTTTCAAAAGGCCCAACTGAAATACACTGATATAATGACATCATAAGATCATCCCCTTCCCTATATACCCAACACTTTGGGTGTGGCTAACTTCAGCTAGGTCATAAAAAAAACATAATTTTAACACTTTCTGTGCACCTTTTTGGAAAAATCCTAGTATAATCATATCATGGCATCCCATCTTTAAGAAATTCTGAAGATTTTTAGACAGGTCTCTCTTAGAATCACCTAAGTATCCCAAACTTGTTTTAACATGGGTGGATTGTTTAGCTGTGCTAGGCTAGTCACACTCCACCTCAGCCCATAGCACTTACCGTAACAGTTGCCCTGCCTCGGTGACTGTACAGGCTTATGCAAAGGATAAAATGTAAATTTAGAATTTTGATATAGACCAGCCTGCTCACTCCGTACCGTGATTTGTTTTGTCTCTCCGCATCACAGTCTTGAAATGATTCAGTTGACTCGTGTTTCTGAACGTCAGTTGTGACGTAGGCGACGTCGTTGCTGATTGGATGTTGTTCCAACAAATCAGAATAGGGTTGGGGTAGGTACGTAATCAGCCAGCCAATACACACTGATGTATTTGTCCCGCCCGCACCACAGACCAATCGGAAGTTGCGGTTGTGTTCCGGCCACATTCTATGTCCCACCTCCCCTTGGCTGGCACCCAGGCTAATAGAGCGTCTGCTAAATGCCTAAATTGTGAATTGTCCTTCTCTCTCCAGTGGCGCTGAACTTCCAGACGCCCGGTGAGCAGATGGACCTGAACCAGGGGCGCTTCCTCCCCAATGGGCTGTGCGGTTATGTCCTCAAACCTCCCTTCATGTGCCAACCTGACACCAAGTTCAACCCGGAGAATGTGGGCGGAGGGCCCGGCCACAGTCCTGTCATGCTCACCATACGGGTAAGACAATGGTAAATGGTGTATTTGTATACCGCCTTTATCCAAGGCGCTTCACAGAGATTGTGCATTACATTCACCCATTCACGCACACATTCATACACCGATGGTGGAGGAAACCATGCAAGGCACCAACCTGCTCACCGGGAGCAACTAGGGTTTCAGAGACTTGCTTTTTCGAAAATATACCAAATCGTGACACCACTAGCCTTATCAGCCGACGATGCCATCCCTGACTTCAAAATGGAAATAGCAGGAAGGACACCTGCGGCTTATAGTCAAGTGCGGCCTGTATATGTACACAATTGTTTTTCGTTCTAAATTTAGCTGGTGCGGCTCATATTCAGGTGCGGCTTATAGTCCAGCAATTACGGTATACCGGTACGTTTTCTTTTTTGTAGGAAGAGAAAATGGGATTATTACTCGAGTCGAGACTCATTAAAAATTGGTCCGTGACCCACAAGTGGGTCCTGACCCACTGTTTGGGAACCCCTGCTCTACACCACTGCTCTTGTCCCCAGGTGATCTCGGCCCAGCAGCTGCCCAAGCCAGAGTGGGACAAGCCCAGCTCCATCGTGGACCCCCAGGTGTGGGTGGAGACTCACGGCGTGCCCATAGACAACAACAAGAAGATGACCCAACGCGTCGATAACAACGGTGAGACACCCATTGCCGTTGATTTGGACGGCTTATTTTGATGCCATATTTTAGTCGTCTGAAATGTTTGGGTTTTTAATCTAGTTTTAGCCCACGAGATTATTATTATTTTTGGGCTTTTATACCTTTGTTGGATAGTACAGTAGACTGACAGGAAACGGGGGGAGAGATGGGGAGAGACATGCGGCAAAGGTCGTCCGGATCGGGAATCGAACCGGCGACGCCGCCTGGCATCAATGCCTATATGCGCTTAGACCAGTAGGCCACAGGGCGCCCCAGTCCACAAGATTTTTGTCGACTAAATTTACAGTTGATTTGGTCGACCAAAAAAGGTGTTTTGGCGGGCCTTGGTGGCGTCGCGATGCTTGATTTTACACATGGTTGTGTGCTGAAAATAGCAGATCCACAAGCTCACAGTGCGTTGTGCTGCGACACATTGTGAGCTTGTAGATCCGCTATTTTCAGAGTGCGGTACCCGAGCGCAACCAAATTGCGGTACCCGAGCGCAACCAAATTGTCGAATAACATAAGAAAGAGGCAAACACATGGTCAAAACACCTCGCTTTGCGACATGAACCGACTGTAACTCTTTCGTCTCATCTCATTAGCTGAGGTTTAGTAGTAGCAGCCTAGTTCTGAACAGGTAACATTGATTTGAGGCCAGGGACATTCCTGCGTTTATTCACGCTGAACCACTCCTCCGATATGCTCTATCGCAGTGATTCTGAAAGTGGATTCCAGGGGGGTCCTTTAGGGGGGTCTAAATTGACCCATACAAGTCTGTAACTCTGACAGTGTACAAATAGAACCAAATGAACCCGTTAGGGTCCATTTGGTTCCATTTTGTACCCTGTCAGAGTTAAGGGGAGACCTTGACATTTGAAAATTGCTCTATTGGGGTTCACTTTCAAACCAGCAAACCTGGGTGTGATTAGTCAGCATTTTTTTCTAGGTCAGTAGTTTTTAACCTTTTTCATATCAAGGTCCACAGACCACTATTTTTAATGAGCCCCTCAAACCCAAAACTTAAAACATTTATTAATGAGCCCCTCAGACCCAAAACTTAAAACATTTAGTTATCTTTGGATAAGTTCACAATTCCATGCTGTATTGATGTGCTACGTGGCTATGCGTGTGGTTAGGGATAGGGTTAGAGATAGGGTTAGTAATGGGGAGTCAGAAGAAAGCAACGTTGTCTTGTGCATGTCGGAAACAACACGCACCTGTATTGATGTGGTGTCATAGGAGAGATAACAGTAAATTAAGTAATGCAGGAGTTTAACAATAATTTAACCCTTGAGAGCGTAAACCCTCTCTCAAGAGGTGCATTTACACTCATATAGGGACCATTTGGTTACCAACTCTCCATCATTTTAGCTAGGGACCACCTGGGAACCCCCTCAAGGACCACTGGTGTTCCCCGGACCTCTGGTTGAGAACCACTGGTCTATTGGGTTTCACTTTCAAACCAGCAAACCTGCGTGTGATTGGCAACCATGAATGGATGTTTTTGTTTTGTTTAGGTTTTCAAATTGCTCCAAACAAAAGTAAAAAGTACACAATATTTGAAAATAGCCGATTGTAGATCGGCTATTTTCAAATAGCCTAGGTATAAAGTAGGGCTAAATTGGTTTATGTATGTTTTATAATATTATAACTTATATCTGCAAAGTAACTAGTAACTAAAGTTTTCAAAAAAAAAGTACCATATTCGTATCCGAGATGTAGTGGAGTAGAATTAAAAGTATTGGAAATCGGAAAACAAATACAAATACCTCTAAATTGTACTTAGGTACAGTACTTAATTACTTAGTTACTTTACACCACTGGTGGTGGTTGCTGTGTTCCAGGCTTTAACCCCCGGTGGGACTGCACCTTTACCTTCACCGTCCACGTCCCTGAGCTGGCCCAGGTGCGCTTCATGGTGGAGGACCACGACTACACCTCCAGGAACGACTTCCTGGGCCAGTACACCTTGCCCTTCACCAGCATGCGGACAGGTGGGTGAAGTTGGGAGGGTGTTTGTAGGTCGTTTTTTGCAAAAAGGCAACTGGGTTAAGGCAGACCGAAGCTTGTGATTGGCTGCATGGAGTTGACGAAAGTCTGGGGGATGGAGATACACCTAAACCTAACCTTAACCCTAACCTCTGTAGAACTAACGCTGGTGAATGCTACCCTGGTGAATGCTAACCTGCCGACGCTGGTGAATGCTAACCTGGTGAAATGCTAACCTCCCGACGCAGTTGAATGCTAACTAACCTGGTGAATGTTAAACTGGTCGGACCAACGGTGCTTAACCCAGTTGCTTTTTTGATACACTTGGATAGCATAATGGTTAAAGTGGTTAAAATCTAGAGTTACACGGATGCGTTCCAGGCCTAAATGGCTAAATTAAGGTAATAAAAGGCTAGTCCCGAATTCTCCTTCAACTCTGAGATGTTATGAACTGAGATGTTATGAACTGAAACAGCTCTCCGTCCTGACCTTTTCCTCCCCCGACATTCCCAGGTTACCGCCACGTGGGTCTGCTCAAGCTCGACGGCTCCAGTCTGTCCCCCGCCTCTCTGTTCGTCCACGTCAAGGTGGCGCCCTGTCAAAGCAGCCCGTCCAAGTCCTCGGCCAAATCGCCGGCCAGGTCCCCGGTCCAGTCAGCGGCCAGGTCCCCTGTCCAGTCGGGAGCCAGGTCCCCAGCCAAATGTGCGGCCAAGAGGGCCTGATACCACACGCTCCCTCCAATAACAAGGAGTTTATGTCTGGTTTCACTCGGACGCAAACAATCTTTTCCTCAGCCTTGCAACGCGCATGTCTCCTCCGCAAAGCTGTCTCTCCTGCATGGGAAACCAAACATCCACCGCTCAACCAAAGGGAAATCTCCTTGACGTCGGAGATGTTTCAGAAGGCTTCTAGGCTGGCAGGGCTACTCTGCTACGCGTACCCCGTTTTTACCTCCTCCTCTCCTCAAAACCTCATCCCAGACAAACCCCCAGTGTAACCACAGGGATTTGAACCTGGATGGGGGACGGGGGACGGACACACTCATACGAATCCCCCCCCCCCACACTCATACGAATCCCCCCCCCCTCCCTAGGCCCCAAGGACATGTTTAAGCTTCTCGCATTCTGGCAGGGCGTACTCTGGCTACATCTCACCATAGAAAATCTGATCTTTAATTTAAAGAACCGATGTTCCGTTCCTGTGGAACGTGAAGTTGGGGCGTGATTGGCATTGGGAGAAGAATTAACACCAGCCATCAGTCAAGCACTGCTATCGGATATCTATCGGTAGAGGACGTCTTGGATTTCCGGGCCGAGACTTCCTCTACCATGCGTCTGTCATTGTTTACAGTCCGATTAGCATCTTGAGGAGTATCATGGAGTTGCCGACGTGTTCGACCGGGTTGTTTCAGAACAAGTAGCCAGTTTACACACAGTTAACGATCGATAGCCATGGGATTTGAGCATGTTTCAGTCTCTTTCGCTCTCCACACAGACTCTTTACCCGATAAATCCTGAATGACTGAGGTCATATAGAATCATTGTTTTCGTTTAAAAAAAAATAATTGTCAGTTTTTTCCGTGCGTCTGTGTGCAAAGCCCTTTACCCTATAGCCTTAGACACCTTCCATTTCAGGAGGAGGGAAATCTCTGTTTTTAACTACAATATTTATTTGAATTGAATAGCATAATGCCTGCTGTTTGGTGTCTCTTTTAACACATCTTATTATCTAGTGTCAAATCAGTGACAACAGTCTACTATTTATTAATACTGTTCTGGGCATGCATACTGTACTGACATTGGCATCAGATATCACACTAATACAGGGTCTGTCAGAATAGTTTGACCATTTAAAAAATATTCATACTGAAAGCCACATGAAGACACTAGGTATAGATTGCTTGTAGATCGCCTATTTTTGGCCAAGACATTTGATAGAGATTTTTAAAAGTTTAAAATGGTACCGGGTATGCAGCTCGGCAAATAAAAGGTGAATTGATCCCATTGCATGACGGAGGACGATATCACGATCAAATTAAATCTCCACTATACGATTATCGTTAGTGTTGCGGGGGGAGGGGTGGGTCTCGCACACAGCCCCCTTAGATAGACTCAGACCCACTCAGAAAACCGGTTCTGAGAATCAGTGATTGGGGAGGCAGCAGCAGTGGGTAGGCTCATTTCACACTTCTCACAATGAAACCGCACACAGACGATTTGCACGTTGAGAAAATGTGTATTTTGCTGTCTGTCAGCCTTGAGTAGCCTAAATTCGAAAGGAGGGGCTGCCTCTCCCAGGGGAGGCAGTCGTTACTCGAGGGGAGGTGAGTGCCTGTCCTTGCCTAACGTAGTTCCGCCGCTGTATCCCAGTGATAAAATACAGTTGTACTATGTGCTCTACTGTCTGGTTTGAACTTACTGTATAGAAGGAACCTTAAAGGGAAACACAAAGTGAAGGTGAGCATCTCCAGCATTTTTAACCGTCCATTACAAAACATTTTTTCACTGTCCAATGGAATTATTTTAAATTCTTGTACTGTAGACTGTGGTATAGATTAGAATATTCACTATAGAAGTCCTGACGTCACTGTAGCTAGATGGCGCGTTATTCGTTGGTATCATTCATATTTTATATAGCCTGTTTCTGGAGACATTTATCTGGAAAATGTCGGAAACTACACAACTCCGGGACACTTCCGGGTTTGAAATCACTGTTCCCTACCAGCCATGTTCATGGGAAATGTTTTTTGTTTGACTCGTTTCTAGCGTTTATTGTGTTACTCTTTGGGTAAATGTAGGCTATACATTTCCACCTTTAGTCGATGCTTCATATCCATATGAGTAAAATACACCGCTGATGTGGTGTGTTTTTGGAACACAGTTCTTATATGATGTGATCTAAGATTCCCCTATGCCATAGGGCCTATGGGGATAAAATAATAATAAGAACCTGGGTAATATCAAGGTTCAATATGGGCGCCATCTAGTGGCAGTGACGTTGGTGGTCTACAGGGTAGTGATTTATTTTAATCAGATTGCTTGTTTACTGTATAATATTGGCTCTGCAGTGAGCATGTTTTAGATATCCACAACTACTAATTATATTATATCTTTTTACTGTTGGTTGTCAGTGAAATCAGAACCACAAATCTGATATAATAGTTTAGCCATTTATAGTTTTGTATTTGTAAAATGATTCATGTAGGTCTAGTTCATGTAATACTGTAGCAATATGATATGCACTAAATAGATATGTTTGCCTTATAGCAGATTATATGATGTATGAAGTGTTTTTATAGCCTATGCTCGGTATAGTAGCAATAGTTTGTTATGTTATGATACCCCATGTCAATTATGTTCAACAGTGTACTGTGCAAGGAAGGATAACTTGAAGACAATCTTGAGTTTTATAGGAAAGTTTTATATTGTTTGAATCGATTTCCCAAAGATATTGAAAATGTATTTTCAATATTTGTACTGTATCTGTATACTACAGTAGTGTATTTTAATTTTTAGATCATTGTTTTTTATGTATACAGGTTTTTACTAAGCAGATCACTTTTTACCACATACATTTGTTGTTTTTTATGTAAAAGTTCGTTTTAAAAACAATATGATTTTTTTTCCAATTTCATCGTGACAAGAAATACTATGAATATTTAATGATGTTTATGTGACAAAGTTTTGTGACTTGAAGCATGTGTATTTATTCAACAAAGAAACTTGTTTGGGGAAGACCGTATTGCTTTAGAACACAGTAAATGCTCAGTTTTAATTTAAATCTGATAGTGAAAAATAAACCAAAGGGTCAATTTAAATTAACACTGAGGACGTAGTATTGGTACTGAGCTGTGTTGGGCAAAGTATATACTCTATATATATATATATATATATATATATATATATATATATATATATATATATCGTTGTTGTCGGGTGGAAACCTTGTATATCCAAAACCGTTCGTTTTGTATTTATCATTTTAAAAATTGATTTAAACTTGTGAAAACAGACGATCTACAAGCACACAACGCCTCACACCGCGGGGCGTTGTGTGCTTGTAGATCTGCTGTTTTCACTACTTTTGTGCGACGGCCTTGTGTGAAGAAGCAGGGCTTTACTTTGCGAAAAACGTACACATTTGAAACCTGGAGAAGATACGAGGTTTCTACCCGACAGTGACAATATATAAATACATTAAATACTCAAGTATTCATAGTGAGCGCAGATTAGGAAATAGGCTACATTTTATTTTTTAATGTCAAAGCTTTGCTTTTTGAGAATTAGGACATTGCCACCCAAAAAGTGTAAACAAATGGAAGACCTTTTCAAAGATATTGACAGTAGACGATCTACGAGCGCTCAGTGTGTCGCACCATGATGCTATGTGAGCTTGTAGATCTGCTATTTTCACTATTGTTTGACAATCTTGTTATATACAGTATATATGTTCAAGTCCCTTCCTAGAAATGTAGTGAAGAAAATAATAATAATAATATGCAAATGCAGTCAAGTAAAACACTGATACTGAGGAATACGGAAGGAAATTCTACAAAAAGCATTTCTTGTTTTGAATGAAGAACTCTGTAGCAATGAAAAGGGAAAGATGTACTTCATAACTAAGAAACTGTTATTATGGCGCCATTCATTTAAGGCTGTTTGTTTATTTATGGCAGTATTAAGTGGTTAAGTATTATGTTTTTTTTTTGTCTATTGTATCACCTGCACTTTTACCAACATTTATGTTATTCAACTTTATCAGATTGATTGGTTCACACAGTACGTACGCCTTTCTTTATGTTATAAGAAGATTGTGTCACAATCATATCTGTCAGACTATTAGTATGGTGGTTCTATGAAAAGAAAGAAAGAAAGAAAGAGATGGCTTAAGGAATAAACAACGTGTTTACAGAATCGGAATCAATCTTTATTGTCACATCACATTGCAAGTAAGGTGGGTGAAATTCTTAGTTGTTGTTGCAGTTAACATTATATACATTGTTCTGCCAGAAGAAGTACTAGAATAGTAGCCACTGTGCTCTCAGTACAATCCTCTTGTAACTAAATGCTTGAGTATCTATATAATTTGAATGCTCTAAAACAACCCTTCAAAAGCACTAGGAGACGGGCCCATTTTATATACATTGCAATCTGTACGATTGCAATGCTTGGCCATACAAGCATTAGGCAATTCACTGCTTTATTTTATGCCTACATGAATGGCCTACTCTAGGAGGAGGAAAACAAAATGACAGTTCAGTAAGGACACTCCTTTTTGAGGTAGAACCAACAATGTTGAACATTTGTATTTGGCAATGATCCTCTCATGTTTCATAACAAAGGAAGCATAGCAAGTCACAAAATAAATTAATGCATCCAAAGAGAGGAGAGGGGGGGGGGGGGGGGGGGGGGGTGTGTGCCGAGTGGGAATCCCTAAGGGACAGGTCATTTTTTAAAGAGGGTTACTATACTGGAGAAAATGTATAATTAAGCCCTGATATAAAATGACATGACCCTCCCTCCGGATGAAACACCTGCATTGAGAGACTAGTAATAGTGGTCTGAAGATCAGACTCTTGAGGTTCCATGTTCAAATCTCAGTCTTCCAATGTTGTTCTAGTAAGTAGTACTTTGTCATTTTCAAGGTTAAAATACAAAAGAACTACTCAAAAGCACCAGAACAAACCTGCAGTCAGAGATGGTGTTGTGGTCTAAACGTAAGACTCTCAGTGCAGAGGTTCTGTGATGTGTTCAAATCTCAGTCCTCCTACATTGCTATACTACCTTGACATTTTCAAGGTTATAATACGAAAGCAGTAGTCAAAAGCTCTAGGAATTAACTGCAGCCAGATATAGTGTAGTGGTCTGAAGATCATACTCTCAGTGCAGAGTTTACGTGTTCAAATCCAGGGCCTCCTACAGTTCATTGCAGCAGTACTTTGACCTTTTCAAGGCCCTTTAGACCCTTAGGCGTCTTTAAAAGGGTGAGGTTGCACCATCTGTCTTGGCTATATATGGATTATTTTAGTGTGGTTCCCCTAACAGGGCATCATCTGGGAATACCCATATATGGACATTTATTTTATGTTATCCTTTATTAATATAAACAGACCAATTACCCATTAGAGATCACTGATACCAATATATGGAGATCCATGTAGGCCTATATGGAGGTCTACATGTAGGCCTATATAGAGATATTACTATATAGGCATATTGTTTAGACCAGGGGGTCTTCAACAGGGGGTACGGGACCCCTAGGGGGTCCTCAGAATTACTACAGGGGGTCCTCCAAATCTGTGTGTGATAGAAACTTGTTTATATTAACCACTTCAACCATAGCGTCCATATTCAGAGAACTTAAGCCAAAAATAGCAGATCTACAAGCTCACAACGCCTCGCGCTGTGAGGCGTTGTGAGCTTGTAGATCGGCTATTTTCGGCAAAGAGCTCTGTTGTAGAGGGGAAGAAGAGCAGACTGAGTACATAGTGAAAGGTCAAGTTTTATAAGTATTGACGGTTCAAGCGTTCAAATATCTGAAAACAAAAATTTACATGAATCCAAAATACATTGATGATTGCGCTGTCAAACGATGAAACTATATGGAATCTGGGGGTCCCTGCTTCATCTCTCTCTCAGTGAAGGGGTCCTTGGCCTGAAAACGTTGAAGACCCCTGGTTTAGACTGACATTTATAGTCTATAGATTAGACTGACACATATATTGGCATTCACACATATGGGCTTGACATCGGGGATCTCTAAAATCATGGGCATAAAAGGATCCTGTTAATATGGACTTAATATTGACGTTTTGGGGGAAGTTAGGGCCTAAGGCCAGGCAGGGCCTAAAAGGGATTTGGTTCCCCTGGCATCACAGGGATCTCCATATGGGCATAAAAGGGATTTGGTTCCCCTGACATCACAGTGATGTCAGAGCACAATAAAAGATCGAACCAAGCATGGCTTAATATTGATGACATCAGGGATCTCCATAACGGCCTATGGGCATAAAGGAGATTTGGTTCCCGGGATTTGGTTCCCCTGACATCACGGTGATGTCAGAGCGCAACAGACAGATACGGTCAATATGTGGCGTTTCTCAGAGTACACTGCACACCTGTCCAATATTATTTAAAAGCTTTTAAAATAGTAAGTAAAATAATAGGAGAAAGGAGAAAATAAGAACAGAATTATTACAGACAATTAAGTGCCATCTGCTACGAGTTCACTTGTCATATTAGTGCAGTGTCAATATTCCACAGGATGGCAGTCTAAGCACACGTTACAGGAGGCTGTCATAGACCCAGTGGTTCTCAAGAGGGAACACAGCTGAGTGAGTCTACTGATAATTAAACTAGCAGGTGTGTCTTATTAGCTCTCATTAACCAGATCTGCACATGGTGCCAAGACAGAAGACAGCCTGAGCCTCGTGTAGTTTTCAACTTTTGTCTTTCCAACAGTGGGTCTAGGTTGGAGGTGTTGGTCATTGGTGGAGTAGAGTAGTTAGTAGGCTACCAATAACTTAATCCTCAAGACATTAACTTGCTGTACTCTGATAGAATGTTAAGCAGATTCAGATCCAATCTGGTAACACCATGCCTCAAATATAAACTGTCCAAATGGACGGAAGAGGAACTGTTTAGGCTTTTTAAAAGAAAAACCATGGTCTCCAAAAGCCTTTCAGCATTGTCAGAGGAGGAACAGATCGACCAAGGACACAGGCTTTTGGAAGCAATCCTTAAGCCTGTATTAAAGTTACACCGAACAGGTATGTGATGTTTTGTAGGTCCATAAGGTCCTTTTGGGACAGGAGAGAGAATGAACAATAAAGGGAGTATTTGTATTAGCACAGGCGATTTTAGCTTAGACAAGATTTAGTCACATTGCTACACTATGGAAATAATAATAGCTGTCAGAGAGTCTTTTATACCAGAGCGTTGCTCATTAAGAGTCCAGCATCTAGTAGGCTACAGCAGGCAAGCAATTGTATCTGTTAAAGGGATATTTCACTTCCATCATTTTATCGTCTAAATCAGGCTATATGAACACCCTGAACAGTTTTTAATTTGCTTGATTCAATATTTAAATATTTGAAGTAAATGTTATCAGTCCCTCCCTGCAAGGGCTTTTAAGCCGTGACATCATTTTGTAGGCAGAGGAGAAAATGCCCCCAGAGCATTTTCTGTCCCTCGCTATTTCAAAAAACGACTGAAAAATAACGACTAAAGTATCATTCTAACACTTTCGTTTCAATAACAAAGAGAAGAAAAATGTGTAAATAGTAAAAATAGTAAAAAGATTCACGGAAACTGGGGGCAGAAATTCTCCTCTGCCTACAAAATGATGTCATACTTAACAGCCCCTATGCCCATTGTAACTTCAAACTCCATTTTATCCATGATAGATTCATAAAAAAAAAAGAACAATCTTTCTGGTGACTCATACTACGCGCCTAATACGTGTTCTTTGGGAAAATGTGCACAATTAAATACAATCAAACATTATTAATAATAAATGAAAAAAGTTTTCGGAAAAACACGTAGCTCACGTATTAGGAGAGTAGTAGTATGAGTCACCATAAAAAAATAAAGGGTGTTTTTAATGAATCTATCATGGTTAAAATGGAGTTTGAAGTGGGGCCCTGGAGGAGGAGGGCCTGACATTTACTTCAAATATCTAAATAGGCCTACTGAATAAGACTGTTTTTTTTTTTAAAGTGAAATATCCCTTTAATAGCAGGTGGGCTACAGAACAACACATTGTCAACAGGTAATATTTCCATACTGGTAAAACTAGATTTTATACAGTGCAAATAGGCCTATACGTCATCATCCTATACACATATGATTCAACTTTGAATAAAAACGGTACTCAATCTTTAAAGTAGCCTACTGTATATAAGCCAATACAACAATTAAACTAGACAGTTGCAAAGTAAGCAAAATAACAACTTGCTTATCTGTTATATCATTCACACACGTCAGGGTGATGGATACAGTTCTTATTATTGTAATTTGATCGATTTTGAGGGTTCCTATTATTTACTTATAGTTATTATTAGTAGTATTTTCTTGAATATTTAGAACCTATTTCAGAACCTTAACTGAGCCATAGAGTTGTCCTATCCACACACGGTTAGCAGACTGAACTCCACAGTAATAAAAGTGCTTTGCACTGCACATGTAGACCTATAGGCCTACTCACCCAATGATTAATTCCCCAGATATTGTCCTCTAGTTTCACATCTACAGTATTTGAAAGTTCTGGCAGAAAACCTGTGTTTAGTAAAATATCTCCACTTCTCCACATGTTATTTCTAATCATTTTGTGTTTTCTTTATCTCCCCTCATTCTCCATCCCAGATATCCTTCCTCCCCAACCAGTGAAGAAACCTACTTGTGACCAGTGTGGGAAAACATTCAGCCAGAGAAGTGGTCTCAAACGTCACCAGAGGATTCATAGTGGAGAAAAGCCCTACAACTGTGAGCAGTGTGGGAGAAGGTTCAACCAAAAAGGTAGTCTCAAAGACCACCAGAGGAGTCATACAAGAGAGAAGCCCTACAACTGTCTCCAGTGTGGGAGAAAGTTCAGCCTAAAAGGTAGTCTCAAACAACACCAGAGAATCCATACAGGAGAGAAGCCCTACAACTGTCTCCAGTGTGGGAGAAAGTTCAAACAGATAATTCATCTCAACCGTCATCATCAGAGAATTCATACCGGAGAGAAAGCCTACCACTGTGACCAGTGTGAGAAACGCTTCAGCACTGACGACGGCCTCAGTTCTCACAAGAGCGTCCATGCAGAAAACTACTACTTCTGTGACCAGTGTGAGAAGTGGTTCAAACGTCGCAGTCACTTGAAGAGTCACATTAAAGCTATTCACACTTGAACAAAGCGTTCCAAGAAGGGCTTTATATCTTTATAGGACATATCCCATACCCCGGAGGGACTGTGACCAATACCACTGCTATGGAAACTTAAATATACGTAGGTGTTTGTTATCACTCACAGGCCTATATTTATTTTTTATTTTTTTCACTTTTACTAGTGAAAACAGCCGATCTACAACGCCTTGTACCGCGAGGCGTTGTGTGCTTGTAGCTGTTTTCACTACTTTTGTGCGACGGCCTTGTGTGAAGAAGCAGGGCTTTTCTTTGCGAAAAACTTGAAACTTTGAAACCTGGAGATACAAGGTTTCTGCCCGACAGTGACGATAGATAAGTACATTAAATACTCAAGTATTCATAGTGAGCGCAGATTATGAAGTACATTTTATTTTTTAATGTCAAAGCTTTGCTTTATTGAGAATTAGGACATTGCCACCCAAAAAGTGTAAACAAATGGAAGACCTTTTCAAAGATATTGAAAGTAGACAATCTACAAGCGCTCAGTGTGTCGCACCATGATGCTATGTGAGCTTGTAGATCTGCTATTTTCACTATTGTTTGACAATCTTGTTATATACAGTATATTATATGTTCAAGTCCCTTCCTAGAAATGTAGTGAAGAAAATAATAATAATATGCAAATGCAGTCAAGTAAAACACTGATACTGAGGAATACGGAAGGACATTCTACAAAAAGCATTTCTTGTTTTGAATGAAGAACTCTGTAGCAATGAAAAGGGAAAGATGTACTTCATAACTAAGAAACTGTTATTATGGTGCCATTCATTTAAGGCTGTTTGTTTATTTATGGCAGTATTAAGTGGTTAAATATTATGTTTTTTTTTTGTTATTTTTTTGTTTTCGTCTATTGTATCACCTGCACTATTACCAACATTTATGTTATTCAACTTTATCAGATTGATTGGTTCACACAGTGCGTACGCCTTTCTTTTTGTTATAAGAAGATTGTGTCACAATCATATCTGTCAGACTATTAGTATGGTGGTTCTATGAAAAGAAAGAAAGAAAGAAAGAGATGGCTTAAGGAATAAACAAGGTGTTTACAGAATCGGAATCAATCTTTATTGTCACATCACATCGCAAGTAAGGTGGGTGAAATTCTTAGTCGTCGTTGCAGTTAACATTATATACATTGTTCTGCCTGAAGAAGTACTAGAATAGTAGCCACTGTGCTCTCAGTACAATCAGCACAATTTTTTAAAGAGGGATACTAAAATGCCATGATGAATAAAAAGATGGACCCTCCCCTAACGTAACCCTAACGCTAACCTTAAGGTGAGAAAATAAAATTAAAAGTTACATTGGGATTTGGCTACCCTTAGTGAGATTTCGAACCGGCAAACTAGTGGGAACATCAAACTGAGAGTCGAATGACGAACATAATACACCATCAAGATGGTTGGTTAAGTAGAGGCTGTATCCAGATAGGTGGAAGATTGAGGCTGTGTGACTTATATTGATGTAATGCTTGTCATTCAGGATGGAAGGAAATGACATCTATCTCAGTTTTTGTGACAATTAGTGAGGTCACTTCCTGAACTGCACTCCTCCCTTTGATGCTGACACTTGCAGTGAGAGATGGTACAGTGCTGATCAGACCCTCAGCGGTGAGTTTCCATGTTCAAATCCAAGGCCTCCTACAAAACATAGCTCTATTGCTTTGTCATTTTCAAGGTTAAAATACAAAATATTTACTCAAAAGTACCAGCAGAAACCTGCAGTGAGAGATGAGATGGTGTAGTTGTCTTGTTCAGAACGTAGTCCTCCTACATGGCTAAATTACATTGACATTTTCAAGCTTAAAATACAAAGTAATTCACTAGAGGAAAAGCACTAGAAGAGACCTGCAGTGAGAGATGGTCTAGGGGTCTGAAGATCAGACTTTCAGCAGTGAGTTCCTTCCTACAAAACATTGCTCTAGTCTAGTGCTTTGACATTTTCAAAATACAACAGAATACTCAAAAGCACCAGGAAGTGCCTGCAATGAGAGATAGTGTAGTCAACTAAAGATCAGACTCTTAACACAGAGTTTCCATGTTCAAATCATTGTTTTAGTACTTTGACATTTTCGAGGTTAAAATACAAAATAATTACTCAAAAGCACCAAATTAAACCTACGTGAGAGATGGTGTAGTGGTTCTAACATTAGACTCTCATTGCAGTGGTTCAGTGTTCAAATCTCAGTCATTGCTATAGTACTTTGACATTTTCAAAATTTAAAGGAATACTCAAAAGTTCTAGAAAACACCTGCATTGAGAGACTAGTGTAGTGGTCTGAAGATCAGACTCTCGAGGTTCCATGTTCAAATCTCTTCCAATGTCTTCCAATGTTGTTCTAGTAAGTAGTACTTTGTCATTTTCAAGATTAAAATACAAAAGAACTACTCAAAAGCACCAGAACAAACCTGCAGTCAGAGATGGTAGTAGTCTAAACGTAAGACTCTCAGTGCAGAGGTTCTGTGATGTGTTCAAATCTCAGTCCTCCTCCTACATTGCTATACTACCTTGACATTTTCAAGGTTATAATACGAAAGGAGTAGTCAAAAGCTCTAGGAATTAACTGCAGCCAGATATAGTGTAGTGGTCTGAAGATCATACTCTCAGTGCAGAGTTTACGTGTTCAAATCCCGGGCCTCCTACAGTTCATTGCAGCAGTACTTTGACCTTTTCAAGGCCCTTTAGACCCTTAGGCGTCTTTAAAAGGGTGAGGTCGCACCATCTGTCTTGGCTATATATGGATTATGTTAGTGTGGTTCCCCTAACAGGGCATCATCTGGGAATACCCATATATGGACATTTATTTTATGTTATCCTTTATTAATATAAACAGACCAGTTACCCATTATAGAGATCCTTGATACCAATATATGGAGGTCTACATGTAGGCCTATATGGAGGTCTACATGTAGGCCTATATGGAGGTCTACATGTAGGCCTATATAGAGATATGGGCATATTGTTTAGACCAGGGGTCTTCAACAGGGGGTACGGGACCCCTAGGTGGTCCTCAGAATTACTACAGGGGGTCCTCCAAATCTGTGTGTGATAGAAACTTGTTTATATTAACCACTTCAACCATAGCGTCCATATTCAGAGAACTTAAGCCAAAAATAGCAGATCTACAAGCTCACAACGCCTCGCGCTGTGAGGCGTTGTGAGCTTGTAGATCGGCTATTTTCGGCAAAGAGCTCTGTTGTAGAGGGGAAGAAGAGCAGACTGAGTACATAGTGAAAGGTTTTTATAAGTATTGACGGTTCAAGCGTTCAAATATCTGAAAACAAAAATTGACATGAATCCAAAATACATTGATGATTGCGCTGTCAAACGATGAAACTATACGGAATCTGGGGGTCCCTGCTTCATCTCTCTCTCAGTGAAGGGGTCCTTGGCCTGAAAACGTTGAAGACCCCTGGTTTAGACTGACATTTATAGTCTATAGATTAGACTGACACATATATTGGCATTCACACATATGGGCTTGACATCGGGGATCTCTAAAATCATGGGCATAAAAGGATCCTGTTAATATGGACTTAATATTGACGTTTTGGGGGAAGTTAGGGCCTAAGGCCAGGCAGGGCCTAAAAGGGATTTGGTTCCCCTGGCATCACAGGGATCTCCATATGGGCATAAAAGGGATTTGGTTCCCCTAGACATCACAGTGATGTCAGAGCACAATAAAAGATCGAACCAAGCATGGCTTATATTGATGACATCAGGGATCTCCATAACGGCCTATGGGCATAAAGGAGATTTGGTTCCCCTGAGAGCGCAACAGACAGATACGGTCAATAATATGTGGCGTTTCTCAGAGTACACTGCACACCTGTCCAATATTATTTAAAAGCTTTTAAAATAGTAAGTAAAATAATAGGAGAAAGGAGAAAATAAGAACAGAATTATTACAGACAATTAAGTGCCATCTGCTACAGTTCACTTGTCATATTAGTGCAGTGTCAATATATTCCACAGGATGGCAGTCTAAGCACACGTTACAGGAGGCTGTCATAGACCCAGTGGTTCTCAAGAGGGAACACAGCTGAGTGAGTCTACTGATAATTAAACTAGCAGGTGTGTCTTATTAGCTCTCATTAACCAGATCTGCGCATGGTGGCTACTGGCAAGACAGAAGACTGAGCCTCGTGTAGTTTTGTCTTTCCAAAGCGTCTAGGTTGGAGGTTTTGGCAAGGTGGAGTAGAGTAGGCCTAGTTAGTACCAATAACTTAATCCTCAAGACATTAACTTGTTGTACTCTGATAGAATATGTTAAGCAGATTCAGATCCAATCTGGTAACACCGTGCCTCAAATATAAACTGTCCAAATGGACGGAAGAGGAGCTGTTTAGGCTTTTTAAAAGAAAAACCATGGTCTCCAAAAGCCTTTCAGCATTGTCAGAGGAGGAACAGATCGACCAAGGACACAGGCTATTGGAAGCAATCCTTAAGCCTGAATTAAAGTTACACCGAACAGGTATGTGATGTTTTGTAGGTCCATAAGGTCCTTTTGGGACAGGAGAGAGAATGAACAATAAAGGTATTTGTATTAGCACAGGTGATTTTAGCTTAGACATTAAGATTTAGTCACATTGCTACACTATGGAAATAATAATAGCTGTCAGAAAATATTTTATACCAGAGAGTTGCTTATTAAAGGAACTGAGTCCAGCATCTAGTAGGCTACATCAGGCAAGCAATTGTATCTGTTAAAGGGATATTTCACTTCCATCATTGTATCGTCTAATCAGGCTATATGAACACCATGAACAGTTTTTAATTTGCTTGATTCAATATTTAAATATTTGAAGTAAATGTTATCAGGCCCTCCCTGCAGGGCTCCTTCCCATACATACCCATTGTAACTTCAAACTCCATTTTATCCATGATAGATTCATAAAAAAAATAAACATTATTCTTTCTGGTGACTTGCGCCTAATACGTGCGTTCTTTGGGAAAATGTGCAAAAGTAAATACAATCAAACATTAAAAATAAATGAAAAAAGTTTTCTGAAAAACTGTAGCTCAAGTATTAGAAGAGTAGTATGAGTCACCCCAAAAAAATAAAAGGTGTTTTTAATGAATCTATCATGGTAAAAATGGAGTTTGAAGTGGGGCCCTGGAGGAGGAGGGCCTGACATTTACTTCCAATATCTAAATAGGCCTACTGAATAAGTTTTTTTAAGTGAAATATCCCTTTAATAACTGGTGGGCTACAGAACAATACATTGTCAACAGGCAATATTTCCATACTGGTAAAACTAGATTGTATACAGTGCAAATAGGCCTATACATCATCCTATACACATGTGATTAAACATTGAATAAAAACGGTACTCAATCTTTAAAGTAGCCTACTGTATATAAGCCAATAAAACAATTAAACTAGACAGTTGCAAAGTAAGCAAAATAACAACTTGCTTATATCTGTTATATCATTCACACACGCCAGGGTGATGGATAGTTCTTATTATTGTAATTTGATCGATTTTGAGGGTTCCTATTATTTACTTATAGATATTATTAGTAGTATTTTCTTGCGTATTTAGAACCTATTTTAGAACCTTAACTGAGCCATAGATTGGTCCTATCCACACATGGTTAGCGCGGACTGAACTCCACAGTAATAAAAGTGCTTTGCACTGCACATGTAGACCTATAGGCCTACTCACTCAATGATTAATTCCCCAGATATTGTCCTCTAGTTTCACATCTACAGTATTTGAAAGTTCTGGCAGAAAACCTGTGTTTAGTCAAATATCTCCACTTCTCCACGTCACGTTATTTCTAATCATTTTGTGGTTTACTTTGTTTATGTCCCCTCATTCTCCATCCCAGATATCCTTCCTCCCCAACCAGTGAAGAAACCTATTTGTGACCAGTGTGGGGAAACATTCAGCCAGAGAAGTAGTCTCAAATGTCACCAGAGGATTCATAGTGGAGAAAAGCCCTACAACTGTGACCAGTGTGGGAGAAAGTTCAGCCGAAAAGGTCATCTCAAAGTGCACCAGAGGATTCATACAAGACAAAAGCCCTACAACTGTCTCCAGTGTGGGAGCAAGTTCAGCCGAAAATATATTCTAAAAGACCACCAGAGAATTCATACAGGAGAGAAGCCCTACAACTGTCTCCAGTGTGGGAGCAAGTTCAGCCGAAAAGGTAGTCTCAAACAACACCAGAGAATTCATACAGTAGAGAAGCCCTACAACTGTCTCCAGTGTGGGAGAAAGTTCAAACAGATAATTAATCTCAACCGTCATCAGAGAATTCATACCGGAGAGAAAGCCTACCACTGTGACCAGTGTGGGAAACGCTTCAGCACTGACGACGGCCTCAGATCTCATAAGAGCATCCATGCAGAAAACTACTACTTCTGTGACCACTGTGAGAAGTGGTTCAAACGTCGCAGTCACTTGAAGAGTCACATTAAAGCTATTCACACTTGAACAAAGCTTTCCAAGAAGGGCTTTATATCTTTATAGGACATATCCCATACCCCGGAGGGACTGTGACCAATACCACTGCTATGGAAACTGTAAACGGTCTCTTAATGATTGCTTTTGTGTGGACGAGCTCCACGGGAATGTGTTGTTTTACTTAAATATACGTAGGTATTTGTTATCACATCAGGCCTATATTTATTTTTTATTAATATAAGATTATTATTTTCCTTGAATGCCTTTGAACATTTATGTATACTGTGCTTGACCAATGTTGCATTCCTAATATTTCTCTTAAGGTCTGCTCTGATGCACTTGTTTTCCTTTCCTTTTTTTCCCTAGTATTTGAAAAATGAGACCTGTCAACGGTTATCTTTGTTTCCATTAGAGATGGCCCTGGAATCACCAGTAGTGTTTTTTTTTGATCAATGGAATAATAAGAAGCTCATTATTTTGATTTTTCTTTTACCCTTCGAGGGGTGGTGCCATAATGTTGTACTTGTTTCTGTTTTGTATGTGTCTATGGAGTTAACAATAATCACCCCTCCCTTTTTTTCTCCATACATACTGTACACTCAGAGATAGAAAGGAACATCCGGTTTTACCCTGGGGGGAAAACAAACAGCTCTTCCCCCTGGAGTTAATACAGCATACATACAGTATAGTACACTATCGTCTGAATCACGTTCAGAGCGACTTCTTTTCTTTTGGACATTGACAGCCAAGAAAAATCCATCGTAGGGACATCTAGAACGTATTCGTTCACTCGCCCTCGGAAAGTTGACTTATTAAGAAGGTGCTTGGTCTACCCTGCAGTACTTCTGCTGTGCTCGGCTACGACACGAGCTGCCCGACTGCCCCGACATCCTGGGTGTCCTGAACGTGCCGACCGGCCTGAGCAACATTCCTGCACTCGCGGTTAGGTTGGGTGTTCACCCTCCGCGACAACTTGGAACACTCACCCAGAGACTCGTCTGAGGAGTTTATGCATGAGATGAGTCCGCGTCCCATCTCTAGGCCTGAATCCCCTCGCAGTGCCTTGGCCTCCCCAAGCCCCTGTACTGTACTAGCACAGTCCCCAACCCGGTCCCATTTCATTTCGTTTCAGTAGTGACTATGAGAGCTGTTCTGAGCCAGAAGATTACCAGCACAAAAAGTATCGCTGGACCTGAACATTCTGGCCAAGAGGAGAAAGGAATGTAATTCAGTGTTTGGCACTATGTATGTTTTTCTACCATTGCCACCATCTTCTACTGAGTACAGTATGTTGGAGAGAATGTGCTCAACGCAAGATTCTTTGACACGATTTGAGATTATACTTTCAATGTCTTGTGTAATATGACACACTTTATCCAATAAAAGAGTACAAAATGGTTCAGCAGCACACATTGTGCGATTCAAGTGTTGGGAAGGTCATCTGGGTCTTAGGAGGGCCTCGTGTTAGATTTATTAGAATCTGGCAACCACATTATTATACGCTTTATACAAAAATATTGTCTGAATTGATATTGTGGAAATGCTGTTTGTTAATAAAAGACATTTAAATTTGGGTGATTGAGTTAATCGCTCAGTGACTTACTGTAGTCATCTCAACAACTTAAATGAGAAATGACTGACTAAAATGTAAACAAGCCAGTCGCATTCATGCATCATAATACAGTAATGTATTTCAACTGTAGTGATCAAAATTACAAATACATCATTTATTTATCTATTTACAAACCATAATAGAAGTCTCCATAATGCTCTTGAATGTCAAGGGCATATAAATAGTGTTTCATTATCAAAATGACTGGACGTGGTATCCAAGCAAATTACAGGTATATAAACATCTGCATTTTCACTTATTAGCCAAGGTGTTCCAGGGGTTATCCGATTTGGTCCCAGGACAAGTTAATCTAGAACCAGCTGGGGGTTCTGGGCTGTGAGGCAGCGGTAGATTCTGGCTGAGATGTCGGGTCCGATCCGCCTCTCCTTTCCTCCACTTTTCACCAAGATGTCTGCCAACAGCTCCCTCTCCTCCTCTGATTCCAGGGTCTGGTAGGTCTGAGGTACAACATTGAACAATATGAAAAGGGATACTCTGTAAGGCCATAAACCCATTTTAGGACACAAATCATCTCTAGGAATTAACTGCAGACAGATATAGTGTAGTCACTGTAGTGGTCTGAAAATCATACTATAGACTCTCAGTGCAGAGGTTCTGTGATGTGTTCAAATCTCAGTCCTCCTACATTGCTATACTACCTTGACATTTTCAAGGTTATAATACAAAAGGAGTAGTCAAAAGCTCTAGGAATTAACTGCAGCCAGATATAGTGAAGTGGTCTGAAGATCATACTCTCAGTGCAGAGTTTCCGTGTTCAAATCCCGGGCCTCCTACTGTTCATTGCAGCAGTGCTTTGACCTTTTCAAGGCCCTTTAGACCCTTAGGCGTCTTTAAAAGGGCGAGGTCGCACCATCTGTCTTGGCTATATATGGATTATGTTAGTGTGGTTCCCCTAACAGGGCATCATCTGTGAATACCCATATATGGACATTTATTTTATGTTATCCTTTATTAATATATAATATCAGACCAGTTACCCAGATCCCATATGGAGATCCATGTAGGCCTATATGGAGGTCTACATGTAGATATGGGCATATTGTTTAGACTGACATTTATAGTCTATAGATTAGACTGACATAATTGGCATTCACACATATGGGCTTGTTGATGACATCGGGGATCTCTAAAATGATGGGCATAAAACGATTCTGTTAATATTGACGTTTTTGGGGAAGTTAGGGCTTAAGGCCAGGCGGGGCCTAAAATGGATTTGGTTCCCCTGGCATTGATTGATTGATTGAAGACTTTATTAGAAGTTTGGCATACAGGGATCTCCATATGGGCATAAAAGGGATTTGGTCCGTTCCCGGGATTTGGTTCCCCTGACAGAGCACAATAAAAGATCGAACCAAGCATGGCTTAATATAAAATGTATGTTATTAACCTTCTCTTAATTCTAGCTAAAAATCATATTCATTGTACCAAATTTGCCAACCAACGTCCAAATATTGTTGTTTTTAAAGCCCTACTATTGTCATACTTAGATACTTTAAAACATTGTACTAACACTAAAGCTGTGAAAACCATAAGAATCTGTGATGAATATATTATCTAAGTAACCTCGAGCTTATTTATTTATTTTATTATATTTTTCTTTGTATTTCTTAATTTTATTGTAATGTGACTGCTTTTTGTCCTGTTCTTTGTATGTATTAGTCTAATATTTTGTCAAAAAAAAAAAAAAAAAAAAAAAAAAAAAAAAGCATGGCTTAATATTGATGACATGAGGGATCTCCATAACGGCCTATGGGCATAAAGGAGATTTGGTTCCCGGGATTTGGTTCCCCTGACATCAAGGTGATGTCAGGTGATGTCAGAAGGTGATGTCAGAGCGCAACAGTTTCTCAGAGTACACCTTCTTATTATAACTCTATGGAGTACACTGCACACCTATCCAATATTAAAAGCTTTTAAAATAGTAAGTAAAATAATAGGAGAAAGGAGCCATCTGCTACAAGTTCACTTGTCATATTAGTGCAGTGTCAATATATTCCACAGGATGGCAGTCTGAGCACACGTTACATGAGGCTGTCATAGAACCAGTAGCCTGGTGAGGCGAGGTTATAGAACCAGTGGTTCTCAAGAGGGAACACAGCTGAGTGAGTCTACTGATAATTAAACTAGCAGGTGTGTCTTATTAGCTCTCATTAACCAGATCTGCACATGGTGGCAAGACAGAAGACAGCCTGAGCCTCGTGTAGTTTTCAACTTTTGTCTTTCCAA
Organism: Nannobrachium achirus; assembly: GCF_963921795.1. Classification (NCBI taxonomy): domain Eukaryota; kingdom Metazoa; phylum Chordata; class Actinopteri; order Myctophiformes; family Myctophidae; genus Nannobrachium; species Nannobrachium achirus. Next base: position 54,192,912 of record NC_137825.1, read on the forward strand.
CAGTGGGTCTAGGTTGGAGGTGTTGGTCATTGGTGGAGTAGGGTAGTTAGTAGGCTACCAATAACTTAATCCTCAAGACATTAACTTGCTGTACTCTGATAGAATGTTAAGCAGATTCAGATCCAATCTGGTAACACCATGCCTCAAATATAAACTGTCCAAATGGACGGAAGAGGAACTGTTTAGGCTTTTTAAAAGAAAAACCATGGTCTCCAAAAGCCTTTCAGCATTGTCAGAGGAGGAACAGATCGACCAAGGACACAGGCTTTTGGAAGCAATCCTTAAGCCTGTATTAAAGTTACACCGAACAGGTATGTGATGTTTTGTAGGTCCATAAGGTCCTTTTGGGACAGGAGAGAGAATGAACAATAAAGGGAGTATTTGTATTAGCACAGGCGATTTTAGCTTAGACAAGATTTAGTCACATTGCTACACTATGGAAATAATAATAGCTGTCAGAGAGTCTTTTATACCAGAGCGTTGCTCATTAAGAGTCCAGCATCTAGTAGGCTACAGCAGGCAAGCAATTGTATCTGTTAAAGGGATATTTCACTTCCATCATTTTATCGTCTAAATCAGGCTATATGAACACCCTGAACAGTTTTTAATTTGCTTGATTCAATATTTAAATATTTGAAGTAAATGTTATCAGTCCCTCCCCGCAAGGGCTTTTAAGCCGTGACATCATTTTGTAGGCAGAGGAGAAAATGCCCCCAGAGCATTTTCTGTCCCTCGCTATTTCAAAAAATAACGACTAAAAAATAACGACTAAAGTATCATTCTAACACTTTCGTTTCAATAACAAAGAGAAGAAAAATGTGTAAATAGTAAAAATAGTAAAAAGATTCACGGAAACTGGGGGCAGAAATTCTCCTCTGCCTACAAAATGATGTCATACTTAACAGCCCCATACCCATTGTAACTTCAAACTCCATTTTATCCATGATAGATTCATAAAAAAAGAACAATCTTTCTGGTGACTCATACTACGCGCCTAATACGTGTTCTTTGGGAAAATGTGCACAATTAAATACAATCAAACATTATTAATAATAAATGAAAAAAGTTTTCGGAAAAACACGTAGCTCACGTATTAGGAGAGTAGTAGTATGAGTCACCATAAAAAAATAAAGGGTGTTTTTAATGAATCTATCATGGTTAAAATGGAGTTTGAAGTGGGGCCCTGGAGGAGGAGGGCCTGACATTTACTTCAAATATCTAAATAGGCCTACTGAATAAGACTGTTTTTTTTTTAAAGTGAAATATCCCTTTAATAGCAGGTGGGCTACAGAACAACACATTGTCAACAGGTAATATTTCCATACTGGTAAAACTAGATTTTATACAGTGCAAATAGGCCTATACGTCATCATCCTATACACATATGATTCGACTTTGAATAAAAACGGTACTCAATCTTTAAAGTAGCCTACTGTATATAAGCCAATACAACAATTAAACTAGACAGTTGCAAAGTAAGCAAAATAACAACTTGCTTATCTGTTATATCATTCACACACGTCAGGGAGATGGATACAGTTCTTATTATTGTAATTTGATTGATTTTGAGGGTTCCTATTATTTACTTATAGTTATTATTAGTAGTATTTTCTTGAATATTTAGAACCTATTTCAGAACCTTAACTGAGCCATAGATTGGTCCTATCCACACACGGTTAGCAGACTGAACTCCACAGTAATAAAAGTGCTTTGCACTTCACATGTAGGCCTAGGCCTACACACCCAATGATTAATCCCCCAGATATTGTCCTCTAAGTTTCACATCTACAGTATTTGAAAGTTCTGGCAGAAAACCTGTGTTTAGTCAAATATCTCCACTTCTCCACGTCACGTTATTTCTAATCATTTTGTGGTTTACTTTGTTTATCTCCCCTCATTCTCCATCCCAGATATCCTTCCTCCCCAACCAGTGAAGAAACCTATTTGTGACCAGTGTGGGGAAACATTCAGCCAGAGAAGTAGTCTCAAACGTCACCAGAGGATTCATAGTGGAGAAAAGCCCTACAACTGTGACCAGTGTGGGAGAAAGTTCAGCCGAAAGGGTAGTCTCAAAGACCACCAGAGGATTCATACAAGAGAGAAGCCCTACAACTGTCTCCTGTGTGGGAGAAAGTTCAGCCGAAAGGGTAGTCTCAAAGTGCACCAGCGGATTCATTCAGGAGAAAAGCCCTACAACTGTCTCCAGTGTGGGAGAAAGTTCAGCCTAAAACTTAGTCTCAAACGGCACCAGACAATTCATACAGGAGAGAAGCCCTACAACTGTCTCCAGTGTGGGAGAAAGTTCAAACAGATAATTAATCTCAACCGTCATCAGAGAATTCATACCGGAGAGAAAGCCTACCACTGTGACCAGTGTGGGAAACGCTTCAGCACTGACGACGGCCTCAGTTCTCACAAGAGCGTCCATGCAGAAAACTACTACTTCTGTGACCAGTGTGAGAAGTGGTTCAAACGTCGCTGTCACTTGAAGAGTCACATTAAAGCTATTCACACTTGAACAAAGCGTTCCAAGAAGGGCTTTATAGCTTTATAGGACATATCCCATACCCCGGAGGGACTGTGACCAATACCACTGTTATGGAAACTGTTAACGGCCTCTTAATGATTGCTTTTGTGTGGACGAGCTCCACTGGAATGTGTTGTTTTACTTAAATATACATAGGTATTTGTTATCACAGGCCTACATTTATTTTTTATTAATATAAGATTATTATTTTCCATTAATGCCTTTGATCATTTATGTATACTGTGCTTGACCAATGTTGCATTCCTAATATTTCTCCTAAGGTCTGATGCACTTGTTTACCTTTCCTTTTTTTTTCTTTTCCCTAGTATTTGAAAAATGAGACCTGTCAACGTTTATCTTTGTGTTTCCATTAGAGATGGCCCTGGAATCACCAGTAGTGATTTTCTTTTATCAATGGAATAATAAGAAGCGCATTATTTAGATTTTTCTTTTACCCTTAGAGAGGTGGTGCCATAATTTTGTACTTTTTTCTGTTTTGTATGTGTATGGAGTTAACAATACAATAATCACCCCCTCCCTTTTTGGAGCTGTGTGAAGCACAGGCTCCCTATACGTGGCTGTGTGGGTGTGTCTGTGTGTGTGTATGTAGCCTGAACTTCCTAAACTTCGGCACGCCACTAGTCCCACAGTTTTGCCACCACACACTCGCGCCATATGTCAAATCGACCGGCTTACTCGGGAATCGTGGGCTATTACTTTTCTAAGAGAAAGGTTCTATAGTTTAATTGATATTAATTTATTAGTGAATTAATGTTCCCCATTGACTTATAATGGGAATCGCAAAAACTCACATTCAATTATTTGTCTCTCGCAAACCATAGGGGCTAGAGTTTCAAGACTTGGAGAGGAGGTTCATAATGATTTCAAGGATTAAATGAAAAATAATTGTGTCATTTGGCCGCATGGTGGCGCCATAACACCCCACTTTACGTTTTGGCCTGTAACTCTTGAACCGTTGGTCGGAAAATTAAAAATATTTTTTCCCTGGATTCCTTGGGCCATGACGCATCTCCCCATATAGGCCACGCCCATTTGCGCCATGATAGATTGTCCGCCATCTTGAATTTTCTCCAAAACACACTTTTTGCTCCTTTTCCTACATATTTTCTTCAAATGTCACAAAAATCGGTACACATGATCCACACACACACACACACACACACACACACACACACACACACACACACACACACACACACAGCTCCACTTCACACGGGTGTGATTTTTTTCTCCATACATACTGTACACACAGAGATAGAAAGGAATGCCCGGTTTGCGGTTTTACCCTGGGGGGAAAACAAACAGCTCTTCCCCCTGGAGTTAATACAGCATACATACAGTAGTACACCATCGTCTGAATCACGTTCAGAGCGACTTTTTTTGTTTTGGACATTGACAGCCAAGAATAATCCATTGTAGGGACATCTGGAACGTATTCGTTCACTCGCCCTCGGAAAGTTGACTTATTAAGAAGGTGCTTGGTCTACCCTGCAGTACTTCTGCTGTGCTCGGCTACGGCACGAGCTGCCAGACTGCCCCGACATCCTGGGTGTCCTGAACGTGCTGCCCGGCCTGAGCAACGTCCTGCACTCGCGGTTAGGTTGGGTGTTCACCCTCCGCGACAACCTGTAACACTCAGAGCAGCCCAGAGACTCGTCTTGAGGAGTTTATGCACGAGGAGATGAGTCTGGGCCTCCCCAAGCCCCTGTAATAGCCCAGTCCCCAACCCGGACCCATTTCAGTGCCCCCGTCTGCTCTCATCCGAGGCTCAGGCCTGCGTCTGCCTCTGCACTCCCTCTAGTAGTGACTATGAGAGCTGCTGTTCTGAGCCAGAAGATTACCAGCACAAAAGGTGTTGCTGGACCTGAACATTCTGGGCACTTTATGTATGTTTTTCTACCATTGCCACCACCTTCTGAGTACAGTATGTTGGAGAGAATGTGCTCAACGCAAGATTCTTTGACACGATTTGAGATTATACTTTCAATGTCTTGTGTAATATGACTGTCTTTATCCAATGAAAGAGTACAAAATGGTTCAGCACACATTGTGCGATTTAAGTGTTGGGAAGGTCATCTGGGTCTTTGGAGGGCCTCGTGTTTGATTTATTAGAATCTGGCAACCACATTATGTAAATCTTGATTATACACGTTATACAAAAATGTTGTCTTAATTGATTTTGTGGAAATGCTGTTTGTTAATAAAAGACATTTAAATTTGGGTGATTGAGTTAATCGCTCAGTGACTTACTGTAGTCATCTCAATAACTTTAATGAGAAATTACTGACTAAAATGTAATCAAGCCAGTTGCATTCATGCATACATTAATGTATTTCAACTGTAGTGATCAAAATTACAAATACATCATTTATTTATAAATCCAAGCAAATTACAGGTATATAATTGACGTATAAACATCTGCATTTTCACGTTATTAGCCAAGGTGTTCCAGGGGTCATCCAATTTGGTCACAGGACAAGTTAATCTAGAACCAGCTGGGGGTTCTGGGCTGTGAGGCAGCGGTAGACTCTGGCTGAGATGTCGGGTCCGATCCGCCTCTCCTTTCCTCCACCTTTCACCAAGATGTCTGCCAACAGCCCCCTCTTCTCCTCCTCTGACTCCAGGGTCTGGTAGGTCTGAGGTACAACATTGAACAATATGAAAAGTGATAACTCTGTAAGGCCATAAACCCATTTTAGGACACAAATCATTGGGGTGATCACGGGTGTAGCCAGGATTTACCAACTGGCTAGGCCTGGCACAATGTGGGTGGGCACTGGGCACAGATGCAAGCTTGTACATCTGCGATTTTAAAATAGCAAACATTTACAGGGACACGATACAGTAATTTAATATATGGAGACGTTTTAATTTTAGAAATCACTTCATAATTGACTGAGCTATGATCAAATTAAACTGTGGTGTCTTTCTTTGCTTCCTAGATAGCCACACATCGCGCCACACTTTTTTGTTCTTTTTGGGTGGGTACAAAAACAAAATGGGTGGGCCTAGGCCTATCCAGGCCCACCCTTGGCTACACCCTGGTGATCAGTCAATATCGCAGTCTATACGTTTTTGTGCTTACATTTTATGATTTAAAAGTGTAGTGAGGGTGGGCATACAAGATGTGTCGGATTCAAACTCTGGTCTTGGCAACTCAAGGAGAATGCGGTAGGTGCACCAAGAATGTGATTTGTGCACTATAGCTTTGTCTCCTGGAACCCCCAATGTATAATGTTTGACTATATACACAATCTACCTGCAGCAGTAGTTGTGGAGATGGGTAGGCTGTGGTCACAGCAGACGCCACGGCTGGGCTGACTCTGTTCAGTTGTTGGATCTGCCTGCTCCACACCTGGCGCAACCCAGAACCATCTCTCTCCACTCGTGCCCCACTGGCCCACGAGCCGTCCACACAGAAGGGCAGCTCCACCTGCTCCGTTAGCAGTCTGGGAGGACACGGAGGCACAAACATTTATCGGTAAGGTCAACCAATGGGTGCGTTCGGAAATGCGCACTCAACGCACTGGTGTGCCATGTTGTCGTTCGTTTATTCGGTGCACTTGGTGCATTGTCGTTCGGAAATCCAGTGCACTGTGCACCAGGTGTGCTGAGTGCACAAACTGAACGACCCTACTCAGAAGATGGGGTTTGGCAGTGTGGTGCGTCAGTGCAGTGTTTTGATTGGTTGGTTTTCATGGCGGTGTCTCGTGCTTCTCAGCTGCGTAGGAAATGATAACAAAATGCACCATTTTCTGCTTTATTGGTCCTTCTTTGGGCTTTATTGTTACACACAAATCAACGTGTAAACTGGTTACACCCCGCCATACCGACGCCCTGCCACTCCGACCATTGACTTCTATGGGTCGAAATGGCGGGGTGCTCCCTCTTTTCTATGCACATCGCCTTTACGACCCTAAACGTCTCGATTTAGAAACAACGCCATTTCGAATAAACCTGTCGGAAAGGCAGGGTGTCCCCGTTTTGCTATAGACATCACCACTCCGACCCTATAAGACCTTCTATTTTTGCAAAAGCAATGCGCGGCCGCTGCTTCTATAAGCGAACGATTCAGCTGTGCGTAGAGCGGCAGTTCATAGGGATGGAAGAAGAAAAAAAAAAGGAATGAGTTTATGTGCATCTCCCCCCATCTCTCTCTCTTTCTTTCTTTCTCTCTCTCCCTCTCTTTCTCTCTCTCTCTCTCTCTCTCTCTCTTCCCCCCCCTCTCTCTCTCTTTCTCTTTCTCTTTCTCTTTCTCTCTCTCTCTCTCTCTCTCTCTCTCAACGCAATCTTGTAACGGGCTAGTAGGTCTATTATTTCTGTACTTCAAGCTTGATGGTTTGATGGAGGGAAAATTAAAACATTTATATACACTGAATGCATATAGACACTTCACAGATATACAGTACTTAAAATTAGAAAAATCCGTTGAGAATTGACCGAGCAATAAGGCTTTGTGCGTCCACCGAGGCGGCGCCAACACCCAGGCAGCATTGGAGCTTCCTCCGGGGGTCCCCGGGCCCCGCGGACCACCGCCTGTCACCCCGCCGTTCAGTGGGCACCTGGGCCAGCCTGCCAGGCCCACCGGAGCCCCGGGCAGCCCCCTACGCCCTACTGGAGCCACGGACAGCAACGACGCGCCATTCCCCGCATTAATGATTGAATAATATCCTACAGAACAGATGAAATCATGTAGGCCTAGCTGTAATGTAGGCTATATTGCTGGCTTAATTTGTTAATTATTAGGAGCAATAAATATAGTCTTTACGCCTACTTGATTTAACAATAAATAGGCTCAAAAAAGTTGCCAAATTACAATGGGTCACTGTGACATGGCTTATTTAATCAAATCTAATCAAAGCTTTATAGTATGCCTTTGGGTAGCTCACCAGATCTGCAAACTCGCAAGCATGCATGTTGTGTAGTCTGACACACCTCGTTGTGAGCTTGTAGATCGGCAATTTTTCGCAGTTTGGTTGGGGTCTGTCTTGTTATCAAATGATATCGTCGGCCCAAAACTGATTGACATGGAATATAGGCCTATAGCTACTGACAAGTCGCACAGTTGTGCACGACGCTGTCTGTCTGTCTGTCTGTCTGTCTGTCTGTCTGTCTGTCTGTCTGTCTGTCTGTCTGTCTGTCTTTATTTAGATCAGATTGGTCATGTAAATGCACCTATTGTCGCGCTGTTGCATTAGGCCTATATCATTATCATCATCACATAAACAATCCATATTTGTGCGCCTGACGGCCCATAGGCCTATAAGATAGCCTAATAGGCTCCAATCGCTCCATATACAAGTGCATTAAATGAACAAAAAGGCTTAAATACTTCTAAAATGGACAATTTCTTATATCCCTTTACTCCAGTCCCCTTCATTTATCTGATGAAGGATATAGGATATTTTGCTGGTGGTTTCGTTTGGCGTTTCCAAAACGTTTCTGGACGCACACACACACACACACACACACACACACACACACACACACACACACACACACACACACACACACACACACACACACACACACACACACACACACACACACACACACACACACACACACACACGCACACGCACACATTTGCGCTCTTAAGTTATGTAGGCCTATTGCTGCAATCAAATCGCCCCTCGGGGAAAAACGAATATACACGTAGGCCTAAATGAACTTGAACTTTATGCATATGCACACTGGCTGGGAGTGGATCGATCGCTCTCTCCCTCTCTCTCTTTCTGTCATTTGTTTCTTTTCCTAAATAAATAAGCAGCAGCAGTTAACGGCTGCATGGCGCTGTCAACTAAATGATCAGGTCGCTTTTGGCTGTATCCTCTATATAGGCCTATGAACCTCTCCCTCTCTCGATGAGTCGTTACTGGTAGTCTGGTAACTGTCGTTTCCATTCTGTGTAGAGCAATGGTTGTATGCCAGGGACCACCAGGCTCTAAAAGTGATTCTCAAACGTTTTAATTTCTAGGACCCCCAGGTTAACATGCATGAGTCCATCCTTCCATCCATCCATCGAGAGAGAGAGAGAGAGAGAGAGAGAGAGAGAGAGAGAGAGAGAGAGAGAGAGAGAGAGAGAGACAAGCGCTGGCCGTCTGTCGCGCTGCCTTTCTGTCTGTCTGTCTGTCTGTCTGTCTGTCTGTCTGTCTGTCTGTCTGTCTGTCTGTCTGTCTGTCTGTCTGTCTGTCTGTCTGTCTGTCTGTCTGTCGCGCGCGCTCTGGATGGATAGATAAATAGCGAGGGGAGGGGGGGGGGGGGGTGCAAGCGCCGCTGTGATGGATGGACAGACAGACAGACGCGTCACGCTCCAGACAGACAGACGCGTCGCGCTCCGTGCCAGCTATACCGTCAATAAATTTTACGCTTACAGTTAACGGGTGGGTCCATTTGGTTTCATTTTAGTTACAGATATAAGGTGGTCCACAACTCTTTAGCTGGGGACCACCTGGGATCCCCTCAAGGACCACTGGTTGAAAAGCAGCCATAAAGAAATGTGTCCTCCGCTTAAGGCTGTGTCCATACTGTAGGCCTATGATACAGTAACAGTACATTGATGCCATTAATCCCTATACCCGTTTAATTAATTCATTGCATATTAAATAGGCCTAAGCAAAATAGGCAGTAATAAGCACTGGTGCAAAATGCATATATGATTGAATAAAGCAAATAGCCTACTCCAAGAAAAAGGACAATGCGTTACTGTTATATGGCCAGCTCAATAACAGACCTATACCCAGGGAGTGTGTCTGTGTGTGTGGTAGGCTTCTGTGGTTGGTACAGTAGGTCAAAGACGCACAGGAAAGTAGCCTATAGACAGGAGGGTCCAGTTCAGTCCCCACACGCACACACTCTATCTCCTCTGAATCAGAGGAGATATAGAGCACGACGCTATAGCCTCTTATTAATCAGAGGCTCTGATTAATAAGAGCCTATTAGCGTCGTGCGAAGGTGCGCCTTGTCAGTAGCCTATATTCCATGTCCTTCAGTTTTTGACCGACGATTGATAACAAGACAGACCCCGTGCAGCCAGAACCCGCGGAGGGTCGGGATTGGTCGCCAAACAGCGAAAAATAGACGATCTATAGGCACACAACGAGGTGTAGACTCTACACAACATGCTTGCCGAGTTTGCAGATCTTTCGGTGAGCGACCCAAAGCCATAGCCTATATAAAGCTTTGATTAGATTTGATAAATAAGCCATGTCATAGTGACCAATTGTACTTTTGCAACTTTCTTGAGCCTATTTATTGTTAAATCAAGTAGGCATATATAGACTATATTTATTGCTCCTAATAATTAACAAATTAAGCCAGCAATATAGCCTACATTACAGCTACGTGATTTCATCTGTTCTGTAGGATATTATTCAATCATTAATGGAGAATGACGCGTCGTTGCTGTCAGTGGCTCCAGTAGGGCGTAGGCGGCTGCCCGGGGCTCCGGTGGGCCTGGCAGGCTGGCCCAGGTGCCCACTGAACGGCGGGGTGACAGGCGGTGGTCCGCGGGGCCCGGGGACCCCCGGAGGAAGCTCCGGGGCTGCCTGGGTGTTGGCGCCGCCTCGGTGGACGCACAAAGCCTTATTGCTCGGTCAATTCTCAAGGGATTTTTCTAATTTTAAGTAGGCTACTGTATATCTGTGAAGTGTCTATATTCATTCAATGTATATAAATGTTTTAATTGTCTGGAGAGAGAGAAGAGGGAGAGAGATGGAGAGAGAGAATGAGAGCAGGAATTAGTAATTAGTAGCCTATTACGCACCAGGCACGGTGGGGGGGGGGGGGGGGGGGGGGGGGTTGGTCGAAGTGTGTGTGTGTGTGTGTGTGTGTGTGTGTGTGTGTGTGTGTGTGTGGGGGGGGGGGGTCGAAATGGGGGGGGTCGAAGTGGGGGGGTGGGGCGCGGTCGAAATGGGGGGGGGTCGAAGTGGGAGGGGGTCGAAGTGGGGGGGTGAGGCGAGGTCGAAATGGGGGGGGTCGAAGTGGGAGGGAGGGGAAGTGGGGGGGTTTCGAAGTGGGGGGGGGTCGAAATGGAAACCTGTCCCCGTGTAAACTAATAGCAGGTAGGGCAATGTTATTAATTAAATTACCTATCAATAGCAACGTTGTGTGTTTCCCATTCAGCTACTGCTAGATGTGGTTGTGGATTTACAAAGATAAGAATGTGAAGGATGGTTACTTTGGCGAATACCTCATGACAAAACAAAACAAACAATGAAATGTAAAGCACAATGTTAATAAGCTTGTTGTGAGCCCATGTCTGGTCCTTTTCTTCTTTTAATGATAGTGGGTACCTACTTGAATGGGCGTTTGGCCAAAGCCTTGGTGACTGAACACACATGCTCAGTGACTTCCTGCCAGCCATATAGGAAGGCCAATGAAATATTCTTGTAGAGTTGCAGATACACAATCACCTAAACAAAAGGACAGACACACTCATAAAGAGATGTCCTCATTTTCAGGGGATAGACACCAACCGATATCGCTTAAGTGGTGCCAAAGGCAAAGAATATTGTGGTCAAATCATAAAACAACTGTTTATCTCTGTATATGGCTTATGGCTCACTAGACTATTGCAAAATCAACTGACCTCTTCAATGTCTAGGTCATCCATCCCCAGCTGTGACTGCAGTGTTTCATATATTGTGTCCCATGCCTTATTCCTGTGAAGTGAATACCGGTAGTTAGTCTTGTGAAGCCGACAATCATAAATCTCCATCTATTCCTACTGATACATCTGGTATCATCTAAATTCAATGAAAGCCAAACACCTTATGCACTAGCCCAGGGTTTCCCCAATTAGTTTTCCCCAAGGGCCGACGGTGGCGTTCCCGCTACTCCAGCGACAGTTCAGATGTTGTACCGATCTACAAGCACACAACGCCTCGCGGTGTGCTTGTAGATCGGCTGTTTTCACTACTTTTGTGCGACGGCCTTGTATGATGAAGCAGGGCTTTACTTTGCGAAATGACATACAAATTTGGAGATAGGAGGTTTCCACCCGACAACGACGATATACTAGTGTTGTATGTTGTTGCTGCTCTTATACCACCATTATTACTGGGGTTGGTGGGGGCCAGACAGTAGCCCCCCGCGGGCCGCAAATGGCCCGCGGGCCGCCTATTGGGGAACCCTGCACTAGCCTAATGGGTAATCCTGGTCGGGGGAGGTATTGGAGATTATGGTCTTCAGGAAGAGGCTCTGAGCCACTCTGCTAAAATAACAGTAAGCCGTAGGCATAGGTTTGTTAGCGCTGGTTTTCCCTGTGGTCCAAGCCCATTCAAAGAATTTAGAATTCCCCAGACATATCAGTAGGCTAGACGGAGATCTCTGATCGACTGGCTATGCGAGACTTAAGAGTCAGTTGGCAAACGCTCAAGTTAATCTGCTACACAAGAGAGTAGGAAAGACATCATTCCCAGATACAGGGTTCCCGCACATTTTTACCAATTAATTTCCAAAACTTTTCCAAAACTTTTCCTGAATATTTAACCCAATTTCCAGGACTATATAACAATAATTCAGCCCAATAACAAGTCGCTTATTCCTACGCGCAATGCCCAAAGACAGGTAGTGTATGCCAGTGGTTCTCAACCTTTTCAGGCCGTGACCCCCGAAAATAGCCGATCTACATGCTCACAACGCCTCGCGTTGCGAGGCGTTGTGAGCATGTAGATCGGCTATTTTCACAATTTCTGCCTCTAATATTTGACAATTTGGCCCATGTTTAATTTGTAATTTCAGAGGTATTAACAAAATCAATAAACAAAGACAATGCATAGCTATTTTTTCCAGGACCTTCCAGGACCCTTGATAAATTCCAAAACTTTTCCAGTACTGGAAAAGTATTTTTCTAATTTCAAAATATTTCCAGGAATTTCATGACTGTGGGAACCCTGTGGTTTTCCCTGTGGTCCAAGCCCATCCAATGAATTTAGAATTCCCCAGACATATCAGTAGACGGAGATCTCTGATCGACTGGCTATGCGAGACTTAAGAGTCAGTTGGCAAGTGACCTCAAGTTCATCTGCCACACAAGAGAGTAGGAAAGACGTCATTCCCAGATACAGTATACTGACCAGTAGTCCAGCTGTGAGTCCATCACTAAAACAGTGACTGTCATTTTTGCGTTAAGGTTAAGACACTCAAACAGAGGGCCGAGGACAGACTGAGCTCCTGAGTCCTCCCCATCACTTTCCAGTATCTGCAATGGATGACAACAACACAGGAAAGAATGCATGGTGGACGGCAAGACCATCATCAAACACCAGGAAAAGGTTTAGAATAAAAATCTATGCAATCAAGGTCAGCTAATAACAGACTTTCATCATTGCAGACTGCAACACATGGATAAGAGGGCATCACATGCAAGTGCAAGGACGTAGAGCAGGGGTTTTCAAACTTTTTTGACTCAGGGCACCCCTGTAAATAACTTTTTCATCCACGGCACCCCCCTGAATTACACTGTTAATTTGTAGAATCTTACATCCTATTGGAGAAATATCTGTTTCCATCAGAACTGACTGAAAATAACATTATACTTTATGTTTAACCACTTGAACCCCAGCATGCCTATTCTGGGAGGAAGGTTCACCAAAAATAGCCAATCTACAAGCTCACAACGTGGCGCGTTGTGAGCTTGTAGATCGGCTATTTTTGGTGAAGAGTGTTGTCGTAGATAGAAAAAGAACTCATCAAGTACAGTGCAAATCAGGTGTGTTTTGCTAACACAGTGAAGTGATATTGATGCAGTGATATTGATGAATTCCAAATATTATCAAATTATCTCGCGGCACCCCTGGACTGGCATCACGGCACCCTAGGGTGCCCCGTCACCCACTTGGAAAATCCCTGACGTAGAGCACAACATTGAATGAAAAGCAATACAATTGGACAACAAACTGGGCTGCTCTCTTTTAATCGACTAACTAAACACAAAAGCGGCTCACCTTTTTCACACAGATCACCATGTCCATGAAGTCACTGAGCCCCAGGAGCAGGACAACTTGCTCTTCCTCGGTTAGCCCTTCACTGTCCTCCCCATGCTGATACGACCAAACAGAAAAACACAGGAGCCACATTGGGCTATTATGTCTTGGTAAACAACTTTTGCATTGAAATCATCACACAAGTACGGCTGTCACGATTATGACGTTTTACATGACGATTAATTGTCACTCAAATAATTGCGATCAACGACGTAATAGTTCTTTCGTCGTTGACAATTACATTTCTGTTTGGCTTTTAGGCTTTGAAGATGCACACGGCAGATTTGACACATAACCTAATTATACAAAGAAATTACTGACATATTTGACAACTTTATACTTTAAAAAGAACATTGATTGTGGAAACAGCCGATCTACAAGCTCACGACACGTCGCATCGCGGTGCGTTGTGAGCTTGTAGATTTGCCATTTCCACTATTTCTGAAAATTTCTGAAATTTTTCAACATGGAATTTAAATGATTATGACAAAATAATTGCGATTATGTCAAATAATTTCGATTAGACGATTATGTAGTAGTAATTGTGACAGGCCTACACACAAGTGACTCTGGAAATCTTAAAGAATGAGTGTCAACCTGAGGTACGTCTCTGGTCCACGTGATGCTGTGAGGGACCTTCTGGCTCTCAATGCTAAACCTCCACTCGTACGTTTCCAGGGCACCCACCAAGATGTCTGAGCCGTCGTGTTGTAGAACAGCTGTTAATATGACAGGTGTTATTAATGACAGAGAGAGAGTTTATCATGAGATAAACGTTATTTGTTATTTCAACCAGTGGTGTAAAGTAACTAAGCACATTTACTCATGTACTGTACTTATAACTTATAAGTACAATTTTGAGGTAGGCCTATTTGTGTTTCCAATTTCCAGTACTTTTACTTCTACTCCACTACATCTCAGATCCAAATATTGTACTTTTACTCCACTACATGTATTTTAAAACTAGTTGCTAGGGCCCAAGGTGGAGGGGCCTTAAAGATTTTATACTTTAGTTATTGAAAAATAGCAGATATACAAGCTCACAGCGCAGCACAGAGTGCCGTGCTGCGAGCTTGTTGATCTGCTATTGTAACTCAAATTTTGCTTCTGGGAGGTCCCTCGAACTAAATATTTTGAGATGGGGATCCGTGGCGAAATACATATCATTTTGGGGGTCCTTCACATATAAATGTTTGCGCACCACTGCCTTCAAAACAGAAGGATTTGAAAATATTCAAAGACTTGCACAAATGTTCAAGATTTCTCAAAAATAGCAGATCTACAAGCTCGCAGCGTGGCACTCGGTGCCGCGCTGTGAGCTTGTATATCTGCTATTTTTCAATAGTAAGTAGGTCGGGAGTGGCTTATTGTCGGTATCAGCCGGTAACACGCGGGAGTCTGTCCCCGTTACAATGCGCTAGACCCCTGGGAGATGGACTGCTGAGGTGGAGCGCCACACCTACCATCAGCTCCCAGTACTTGCCGCACAACTTGCCAAGTCGTGCTACTCATACGCTGAGTTGGTGGTGCCCGGAATCGAACCCATGACCTTGCGGTACAAAGGCGAGAGCTCTACCGACTGAGCTACCAAAGCACAAAATAATGCATAATAATGCGTTCCCAGTCTAAATGGGTTGAACCCCCATGACGAACATTGGGTTGCATCTCACCATTCCGACATGTCTCCTTTCCGACAGACACTAACCCTATCTCTTACCCTAACCCTAACCTTAACCTCTATGGAAGTGTTGCCACTCCGACAATAAGAAGTCACTGTCGGAGTGGCGACATGTCGGAATGGAGAGCCCCCCACGAACATTCATGGGGGGCCCGCAGTGAATCCTTGTACCCAGGGCCCAGAATTTGTCTCTCTCCAAACCTGGATCTATGCACACAGTCATGTGCTTCAGGCAGTTCTCTGGTCTGAGACTCCTCAGGTACTCAGCTTCCTCTCTCCTCTTCTGCTGCTCCAGTCTCTTCTCCTCGTTCCCCTTGGCTTTCGCTATCCTCTGTTTCTCCCTGGCATCCTTCCTCTCCTTGGCTTTACGCGCGTCTTCCTCCATCTCCTCTTTGGTGCGACGTTTCCTAGCCGGGGAACGAGCCGGGGAACCAGACTTAGTTGGTCCCGGAGGAGGACACAACAAAGTGGCTTGACCTGTGGTGGAAAAAAAGTACTCACATTCTATACTTTAATTAAAAGCATCAATACTGCAATGTAGAAATGCTCAAGTAAAAGTATCAATACTGTGATGTAGAAATACTCCGTTACAAGTAGAAGTCCTGTAGGCCTATTCACATTTACTTGAGTAAAAAGTACAAAAGTATTGGTATCAAAATGTACAAATGTACAAAAAGAAGAAAGTAGCCTACTCATTGTGCAGAATGTCCCATTTCAAAATGTCAAATGTATAAAAATCTTTTGAAAATAGCAGATCTACAAGCTCACAATGCCTCGCATCACAACACATTGTGAGCTTGTGGATTCTGCTATTTTCAAATGTATAGGCCTATAGAGCTGAAGTGATTAATGTATGTAATAATTATCAAAAAGCAAGGTAACAAGTAAGTAACTAAAGACAAGTGCTCAAATAAATGTAGTGGTCTAGTAGTGGAGTAAAGGTACAATAATTGGACCTGAGATGTAGTGGAGTAGAAGTAAAAGTAGTGAAATTTGGAAATACTCCAGTAGAGTGAAAGTGCCTCAAAACTGTATAAGTAAATGTAGGCCTACTTTACACCAGCTGGGATATATTCACCTTCAGTCGTAGACGTCGACAGGGTCTTGCACTCTTTGTCTGAACTTTCATTTTTGCAACAACCTGAATTGGTAGATTTAGATATAGGCCTATCCTCATCATCATCATTGCACTGAGCAGCATCACGATTTAAATCGGGCTTTGTTTCAGCATCACTCTCGTCCTCAGATTCGGAGATTTCCCATGTTTTAGCCCTGCGTAAAGAAGACATAACATAATGTCTTGCTGAAATACCGATGATTCAAATGTATAATAATATAACCAGATCCAACGTCTGCAAGATGTACAACGTGGACTTGTTTACAATCAATGATATCCAAGCCCTTTAAAACTGGGTTAACGTACGGATGGTGTCCTGAGAGGGACAAGTCAAAACGCGTTCTTCAGTCATCCACTAAACAGACAGAAATACTACTGGATAATCATAAAAAACATGCCACATGACATGTCATCTTCATCTAAAACTATCTTTACAGAAAACAGTATACATGCTACTAATTATAAATACGATAGTAGAGACTCGAGAGTGAAGAATCTTTACAGAAACAGTAAAGGCATGGCATGTATACTGTCATTTGAAGACAAAATAGCGACACCAAGCGTTCGTTCCAGGTGGATGGATTAAGAAAATCTCTGAAAAATGTAATTTGTTTTTAAATTCATATTTTTTTTATTTGTGATTTTATGGGAATATATTTTGTAAATGTTCTGAAATAATAATAATTAAAACAAAAATAAATAAAGGTACCCATAAAAATGTACGCGCGCCACTGTTTGGGAACCAGTGTAGGCCAGCCAATCAGAATGAAGAACCATGTAAGCACGGATGTGACGGTACGGCACGCGCTTAGGGGAGCGTCGGTGCACGTCAAGTGTTGCGCCGTGTTGTCCCCATAGAGTATATATAAAAGGTTGTCCCGTTATAAAAGTGTTGTCCTCATAGTTGTCCTCGGTTGTCCTGTGCGCAGATTTGACAACCACCTCCACCCGCAGCGTTAGTGAGAGGACACTGGTAATATCCATCCATATGTTTTAGGAATCTATGGTCGGGCACACCGGGTACAAACCACACCATACACACAACAACAACCAGCAAGTCTGGATATTGGAGTTTAGTGCTACATGTTGTTATTCTACTGATGTAAACAAAATAATTAGGACTTTTAAAGGGTCTTTACATTACTAGAGTTCTTTCCTTATTTCACCATGGCGCAACCAGCTGAGAATGGTACGTGTGACTTGTTTCTATTCTGATTTTCCTTGTCATCACATTGCAAAAGTGCACAGTGAAAGCAGAAAATGTTGAGTGTGCAGTGCACACTCAACATTTTCTGCTTTTAGCTATCGTCTATTAGGGTGATGACTAGGGGTAACATAAAATTAACAAATAATACATAAACTAACAGCAGAAGTGCTCTTGACATGATTTATTAACGTAAATTTATGTTATACTTTGTTTTCCTTCTGAAATCGACGTGTATATCCACCCCATAGATGAGCTGCAGGCTGAACCTTTGTGTTCATTTGTATTCCATATATACAATGTATGGAATATCAGACATTTTATATTAAACCCCAAAGCTGGGGGCGTTTTTAGCTGTACACAAATACATTTCAGCTACTGAGATCTACATATAAAAGAAAAATAAATCAGTTGACCTCATTCTCCACTCAGATGAGTGTTGTCCCCCCCCCCCTTCCTTTTATTGTGTATGTCTATTATCTAGTGTGTCTATTATAATGTCTATTATCTCTTCTGTTTTGTCTACCAGCATATTATCGCTTTGTGGTGCTGTTCTTCAACTGCTTGTTGACATTTGGCTCCTACTTCTGTTTTGACATACCAAGTGTTCTACAGGACCAGTTCCAGGGAGTAAGTACATGTCAGTGGGGTTGGTGTGCTTTAAAAAGAGCCACCACCAAAGTAATGTAGGCTAATATACCACCACCACCACCAACGCATTTGTAACGTTTTGCGAGATGTGCAGTGGTGGTAAAAGTCCTCACATTTTGTACTTAAGTAAAAGTATGTAGAAATACTCTGCAGGCATTGACACTTAGGCCGGACAGTGGACTCACACATATGCGTGAAACATCTTCTCTGTATCGTCTGAGAATGAGGGGGAAAGGGGAGGTCCAATGCATTGTCAATGGAAGGTTGTTTGTTTTTTTGTCGTTGCCGTGTCTCTAGCTCAACCACAGGCTGTCTTTTGGCCAAGAGACACGGCAACGACAAAAAAAAAAAACAACCTTCCATTGACAATGCATTGGATCTGCCCCTCCCCCCCTCAATCTCAGTCTACACGGACACGATAGCTGTCGCAACTGTGTGTAGGGCGCCTAAGGGTTGCCCACCTGCCCCGGTAAATAAAACTTTCTGGGGCTCCGTACAGACATTTGCGAGAGATATCGTGTCCGTGTCGTTTGAGAATGAGGGGTGGAGGTTGGGTCCAATTCATTCTCAATGGAGGTCACGTGTTTTTTTGTCTCTTGCAAATCTCTTGGCCAAAAGACAGCCTTCTGTTGAGCAAGAGACTTGGAAGAGACATGAAACCACGTGACCTCCCCCTCCGCCCCTCATTCTCAAACGATACAGAGAAGATGTCTCACGCTTATGTGTGATTGCGGCCTGGGAGATGAAGTTTGTGCTTTCAGGTTGCCCGACCGGGCAAGTGCTCATTTGAGAGGGTACGCAACCGTCTATAAACACAACACGATGATATCTGTCTAACATGACCTGAACGTGGCCAGTCTTATGGTCTGTGGAATGTAACAAGTGTGAAACCATATTCAATCATACTGTAGCTATGTAGGGATTTGGAGGTATTGATGTATGACATTTTTTATCGCACAGCCCCAGAAAATAAAGAAGTTTTAAATTGAGCGTTAATTCAAATCCTACCTATAATTTTATAATGGACGATTTACTTTTCGGGCAAGTGGGCATGACCTTCCGGCAAGTAGAACATGACCTGTACTTGCCCAACGCTCTGTTACAAGTAATAGTCCGGAATTCAAAATTTACTAGACAAAATTGAGAACGTGATCACACACAAAACTCTACTATATGAAAATGTAATACGTTTTATTTAGCTGCTTTAAGAAAACCAATAGCCTACAGTAAGTGTCAACTAAAAAGTGTTATTCCACTTTTATTTGGCATAATGTAACTAATCGCATCTTAACTTATCTCATGCCGGACATCTATCTCTACAAGAACCAAGTTTTGGTTGCAATTGCTGTTAATCAGCAATTGTGACATGGTGTCGGGGACATTCTAAAATGCTTTCCTCAGCAAGAGTGACAACAGGCTAGTCAACACGTATTGTCAATGACTTCTCTCCATTGTGACAGAACCTGACATGTGCCAATACAACAGTGATCAATGGGACGGTGGACTGTGTGTTGGGACTCGGCATGACTCCTGAGGAGTATAATCTGCTGTATGCCATCTATGCATGGACGTAAGTATGTGTAATGTATAACAGGGTTCCCGCGGTCATGAAATTCCTGGAAATATTTTGAAATTAGAAAAATATTTTTCCAGTACTGGAAACGTTTTGGAATTGATCAAGGGTCCTGGAAGGTCCTGGAAAAATAGCTATGCATTGTCTTTGGTTATTGATTTTGTTAATACCTCTGAAATGACAAATTAAACATTGGCCAAATTGTCAAAATTACAGGCAGAAATTGTGAAAATAGCAGTTCTACATGTAGATCGTCTATTTTCACAATAAAACCGGCGGGTTATACAAAATTCCTCAACTCTTAGTGCTCGTCAGGGTGCCCGGGTCCCCAGTTCAAATATGATTATTTTGTGGGTCACGGCCAGAAAAGGTTGAGAACCACTGGCATACACTACCTGTCTTTGGGCATTGCGCATAGGAGTAAGCGACTCGTTATTGAGCTGAATTATTGTTATATAGTCCTGGAATTCGGGTTAAATATTCTGGAAAAGTTTTGGAAATGAATTGGTAAAGATGTGTGGGAACCCTGTGTATAAGTATAAAGTGGCATTGGTGTCATATTATCCCACAATCTGCATTTGTTGGTGACGTGATTTGTTGGATGTCTTATTTTGCCTATCTCTCACCAACAGCAATGCAGTAGTGGTCATCCTGGCTGGGTTCATGATTGACAAGTTGGGCAATCGCTGTAAGTCCATCGGCATGTCCAACAACATTTTTTTCAAATAATATTTTTATTGATTTTTACATTGTATAAAAAAGGCAAATCAAACAAACGCCGACAGCTCAGCTCAGATATTTTTTTTTTGCAAAAACAAAGGACACAGATACAAATATAACTTCTTATAGTATACCTACATTGATTGGCTATGACATAAAACATCATGTACACATTGTTTGGTGCTTGACAGTATGTAGATGGGTGAATATCTACACCAAAAAGAAAAGAAATAAATAATAAGAAAACAAAAGAAGAAGAAGAAATACATAAAACAGTATTAATTCCCCAACAATAACAAAGTAAAAAGGCAAAATGATAATGATCCTATCTTATCCATCAAGGTTAGCGGTATCACTTCTGTTAAGGAACAAGAAATAACGAATTAAAAAGTTGAAAGGGTTTTTCGGTTAAAATGTTCTTGTTGCACTTATCCTAGTTTGTTGCATTTTTTTCTTATTTCAGCTCTGCAGGTATAGCAAAACAAGCAGAATACATTAACCCATTTAGAACGGGTACACATTTTGTGTATCATTATTTTATGCTTTAACTATTGAAAAATAGCAGATATACAGGCTCACAGCGCGCTGCGAGCTTGTAGATCTGCTATTTTTGAAAAGTCGTGAACATTAGAATTTTGACCCGATTCTATAAGTGTCTTTTGAATCCTTCTAATTCTAGGCCTAAATGGGTTAAATGGATCTCTCTTTCTCTCTCTCTGTCACTCTCTCCCTATTCAGTCGGGGTGTTCCTCTTCTCTTTCTTGTGTGTTTTGGGCTCATCAATCTTTGCACTGGGCTCCCACTTCAAGGGAACTCCATACCTCCTGCCCCTCATGCTCACTGGGCGTCTGATCTTTGGCTCAGGCAACGGATCCCTGACAAGTAAGACCTCATGAAAGGAAAGGAACGTAGATTTTGGTTTGCAAAACGTGGGGAATGAAGTGATCTCTCTCTGTCTCTTGCTCTCTCTGCAGTTGTTCAAAATCGTATCACAGCCTTCTGGTTTAAAGGGAAGGAGCTGGCCTTGGCCTTCGGTATAACCCTGGCCTTTTCTCGCCTGGGATCTGTCCTCAACTTCTTCTTCACCCAAAGATTTGAGGAAAGATTTGGGATGCAGTGGACTCTCTGGGGAGGTAGGGAACAGGTGGTGAAGCACAACAAAAACAAATGGTCTTATAGGGATGAGATACATTATAGTTTCTTAGTGCCTATGAATAAAAAAGAGAACTTTGTAATTTGTCTCAGATCTTACTTAACCAGTTAAAACCTCTTGACTAAAAACTGACCTCAGTTGCAAATTTACTTGGACACATTTCTTCTTTTTTTCAGTCTACACCAAATCTCTTAAGCCAAAAATAACCTACATGTATCTATGCGTTGTGAGCTTGTAGATCTGCCGTTTTATTTTTTCCTCACCATTTTACTACTTTGATCTGCCATTAATAAGTGAGAAAGCAAACATAAGTACACCTAAACTAAGAAATCAATGTTGCAGTGCTACACATAGCAAACGTGATACTGTGTGTTGTGCTGTAGGTGCCTTGCTGTGTGTGTTGGGCTTCATGGCTGCCATCACAGTCAGCGCTCTGGACAAGGTGGGGATGAGGCAGCTGGGTCTGGATGGTGCCATGCTGGAAGAGTCCCGCAAAGTGGTAGGGATAGTATCAGTTATCATAACATATTACACAGCTTGGATGAATGCTTGATTCTGATTGGTCAGTCGCTGATGTGGCACAGACTCAGAGCTATATCGCGATACCTTACCATCCCTTACCATCCCTCATTTAGTCTTGCGTAGCCAGACAACAATTCCACAATCTCCGAATGCTATATAGAGTCTGACTGGAACTACAGCTCCTGAACAGCGAGTAATGGAAGCTGGCATTTCCGTTCATGAAAATATATTTTAAATTGTCATTTCTGCTAAGCAGCAAGCTAATTATGCTTAGATGATTTTTATTTATATAATGATGAATGTGTGCGATGTGAGACGGAAACGGAAGTGAGGAGGAGGCTTCACTTCCCCTTTAACCGGTTACTCATCGTTCCTCTTACGATATTCCAGACTGTATGACGAGAGCATTTGCAAATCGCGGAGTCAACAGTCTGGCCACGCAAGACTATCCTTCATTCAAAGTGAACTATTTATCAATCAACTGAACTATTTATTTTGTGTGTGTGTCTCTGTGTGTAGAGGGTGCAGGACGTGAAACTCCTCTCTCTCAGATACTGGCTGCTGGTTCTCACCATCATGTTCTTCTACAACGGCATATTCCCCTTCATCGCTGATGCCAGGTAGAAGCACCGACAACAGACATGCGTGCACACTAGGGCATTCACCAACGATTCGAATATTCGAATATCAAAGTCACTATTCAACCTTGTTCACCGAAGTCGAATATTATTATTATTATTTTTTTTAATTGTTTTCTCTTTAAAAATATATATATCTTTTATAAAGCTTAGCTAGGTAGGAAGTCATAAGAATGAGTTGTCAATGCCCCTGGTGGATGAATTTGTTAATGCTCTATACCAGGGGTTCTCAAATGTTTTTAACCCTGACAAGCACTTGGAATTGTAGGTACAGTATTGCATTTAATGTGACTCGGTTCCACAGATAAATATTGTGAAAATAGCAGATCTACGCGAGGCGTTGTGAGCGTGTAGATCGGCTATTTTCACAATGTGTGCCTCTTGCTTACTCAATAATTGTCAGTTTGGCGAGTCCTGTCGAATATTCGACTATTCGAATACTTTGAGGTCGAATAATTAGAATACTAAAAATCGCTATTCGTGAATGCCCTAGTCGCCTAGTGCACACTTGACTCAACAGCGTCTACAACTGTGCGTTCAAGATTCTTCAGCGTGTCCGTTTGATTGATTGATTGATTGAAGAATTTATTAGAAGTTTGCAATAGAAAAAAGTACAGTTTCATGACAGTACAAATCACTGGTACAAGGTCAACTAAAAGGAGATCCTAGAAAGCCGAGGCTTATTTCCACAGGAACCACACTTTAAGTATCTCATATAACATTGAAAGACAGACGGATAGAGCATAGTACTTTATCTAGGATAATATCAGTTTCAAAAGCATAACATCAAATACAAAAGGCAGAATACAAAGAAAAGGGGGGGGGGGGGGGGAGCATGGGGGCTTAGTCTATTTACAAGTCACGGGTAGCTGCTGTCTGAAGGTGACTTTTCATACCAATTTTGAAGGAGGCTAGGGATTTGCTCTCCTTTAGGGCTTGTGGAAGGGCGTTCCACAAAGAATGTTAAAGAATGTTTCCTTCTCCCTGTCCAGTAAGTTCATTCAGGACAAGTACAGCGGCTACAGCCAGAAGGAGGCTGCCTATATCGCAGGTGCCGTGTACGACAGCTCACTGGTCCTGTCGGCCAGTGTGGGCATTCTCATTGTAAGTCACTGACATTATTATAACACTGACAAAGACTTATTTAATTTTCTAATGCTTTATGTAATAAGTGGTGTTTGAAGTCCAACAATGCATAAAGCAAGTTGGCTACAC
This sequence comes from Nannobrachium achirus, assembly GCF_963921795.1. Classification (NCBI taxonomy): domain Eukaryota; kingdom Metazoa; phylum Chordata; class Actinopteri; order Myctophiformes; family Myctophidae; genus Nannobrachium; species Nannobrachium achirus. The sequence goes on from NC_137825.1 coordinate 54,216,919, forward strand.
CTTATACCCATTGCCTCACTTTTGTACTGCTTTTGTATTGCCATGTATTCCACTTTAACACACAGGGTGCCTATCCCGACTAGTCGGGATTTTAAATCCGACCGTCAAGTGCTTTTCCCGACTTAAAGGTGATACACCATGCATTTGAAAAGTATTTATGTCATATTGTTTATGTCCCAAAAACGTTTTTCAAAAGGTTTGAGGCTAAATTACCACTCTTGAATAGAGAGCTTCTCTCATTTTTGAATGGCTCTCAGAGCATTTCAGCTGCAGTACCACCTTTGGCCTGAACTGCGCCACCCCCCCCAAAATCTGTTTGAAAAAAAAAATCTTTTTGAAAAAAAGATTTTTTTTTGAATTTTTATTTATTTTTTCTTCAAAAACGGCCGATGATGACGTCACAATCGGCAGCAAATCTGGATAGCCTGTTTTGAGAACCCGTGGGATACTTTTAACCTTTGCCTTCTCAAAACCAGAGAAAGACACAACGGTCAGAAATGGGACTTTGTGAGGATAGAAGGTGCTAGTGGGACCCCAAAAAAAGGTTTTAAAATAGGAAAAGTGAAATTTCATGGTGTATCACCTTTAATTCGGGATATAACGTTTCCTATAGTAACCCGTAGCGTGCGGTGTGTGGCACCCCGCACCCGGCACTGAAGCAAAAACTCAAATCGCCATAAGAGAAATTGGAATCAGGAAGTGTAATCCACCGTTGGAAGCAATGTAATGATCTGCAGCTGTTTAAAACTAGCAATTCTCTATGGACCATAACAAAAGCACGGATGGCTGCGGTTATCATTGTTCTCGAATCGCCATTCGTCCAAAATGTAACTGGATTACTTCCGGACCAGTGGTGCGTTCAAGGAGCCACGAAAATCAGGCAAAACCACTGAAAAACCCCGGCAGAAGCTACCAAATTAATCAATTATATACCTGGCAACCACTGTGTTAATGGCTACCATGATACTACTACTGTGAACTACATGGCTACGTTCTCCTACGTCTCATTGTGTGAATGAATGTGTTGCAGGACTACGTTGGTCTGCGTGGGGTCTTTGCGCTGGCCTGTGCCGTCCTCACCCTGCCTGTGTTTGGACTGCTGGCGTTCACCTTTGTCCCTCCTCTGGTCTCCACCATCTGGCTGGGGATCACCTACTCCTTCGCTGCTGTAAGTCTTCTACATCAGTGGTTCTCAAACTTTTATATACGGTATTTATTTCAAGGACACCCAGCTCTTCCATTTGTTCCCTCTCAGAGTTACAGGCACATGATGGTTCGTTTGGAACCCTTTCAAGACCCCCGTCAGGAGTAGTTTAACCCCAAAATGACTTATTTTATCGATTACTCGCATGGAGACTTGAATTCATGGATATCTTTTAGTTTTTTGTTGCGCTCCTGAGCCAATAATTTGACCAGCAGTGGTTCCCTTTGGAGACACAATTATAGAGAGTCTTTGTGTCTCCTACCAGATACATTAGGGTCTTTATTCTTATCATCAAATTATTGGCCCAGGAATGCGACCAGTAATCGATAGAAAAAAAGTAGTTTTTTGGGTGAACTAGCTACTCCTTAAACATCACATATTTCCTGAGGATCAATACCTCAATGGCAATTGAAAGGGAAAATGGTGTTTCTTGTAATGTTGTGTTTTATATACTGTACATTCTACAGCACTGTTTCCCAAACAGTGGGTCGGGACCCATTTGGGTCACAAGCCAATTTTTTGGTGTCGCGACTGGATTAAAAGAAACAAACACACACATCTAAGAAATGCCATAGATGCAAAGTAATAATAATTAAGAAGCAGTGAAAATAGCCAAATCTACAAGCTTGCAACGCCCGGGCAAACGTCTAATCTCTCCTTGGCGTGACAAGTTTGGGAACCACTGTTCTACAGTATATCTGTCGTCTATCAAGTCTAATGACCAGTGTTGTTTTATCAGTCCAGTATGTGGCCCTCGATCCCGCTGGTGGTCCCTCAAGCAACTCTAGGAACCGCCATGGGGCTGGCTACCTCCATACAGATGATTGGCATCGGACTGTCCAATCTGATTGTCGGACAGATCTTGGGTACCAAGTCCAGGTACAGTATGTGCTTCATGTCTCCATGGCAATGCGTTGGTGTGGTCTGACATGTCTACGATATCCTCTTAAGGAATATACTGTGCATATATACAGACGGAGGACAGTTTGTTGGGCCATCACAAGCCACCAGAACCGCTCAGGGGCGGGCTGGCCTTCTGGCATACAGGGCATTTGCCCGGTGGGCTGGTGGGCTAGGGGGCTGGGGGGCTGGTGGTCAAAAAAAAAAGAAAGAAAAAAAAAGACAGTAACATACAGTAGCCTATAGTCTACTGCATATTGAGCAATCAAATACAACTTGTTTGTCCAATTCTCAGATCAATATGCTTCTTTTCCATTCATTAGCTAACTAGCCAAAGTTCTGACACATTTTGTCACTAATCGTGTTCATACTCTGCTTGTTGGTGGTGAGAACTGTACGCTAACTTATACAATTTATGGATTGTCGGAAAAGTTGTGATATTAAAAGCTTGTGTATTTATATGTGCCGCCCTCGACCCGACGAGTCGGTATAGTATCTGCGCGCGCGCTGGTTGTGGGGGCTGGTCTGGCCAAGATGCCAGGGCTGAATTTTAGTCCCAGTCCGTCCCTGGAACCGCTTCAGTGTACATTGTGCAAGACTGTGATGGCATATGATTCACTTTTTCATACACATTGTCATTTTTCATACTCCACAAACCATTCTTCTGTGATTCCTCGTGCCCTGTGGATGAAGGCATTGTAATTCCTGTAAAGAGAACACAAAGAGACCAGGATAGAGGGTATGCGCGTGAGGCGGCGTGACATCATCATCATACCCGGGACGGAAGTTAAGCGGGAATGCCTACTGAGGGGCAAAAACTACACTACTTTCTGGCGTTGAATGCCCATACATGCAAACAGAAAAGTCCTACCTAATTGCATTAAACGGCATTAAACAACATTAAACTCACTTTGCCACTCGATTTGCCATTCACTGTATGCATGCGCATACCCTCTATAGAAATGTTTAATCATAGAATAAAGATGGTCTCTCAGAATAACTCTGAATACACAGAATAGTATTGATTTGCTGAGACCCTTAAGTTGACCCAAACCATGCCAGGTGGCTTACAACATGGCTAAAATGTATTTTTTATATTTTATCTACTGTACATTCCTCACCTCACAATGTATTTGGCAGACAATTAAAATATCAGACAAATGAAAATTGGACTCATAACTTTATATAGCTTATTGACAATACCGTAATTAGCAGACATCTCGGATTGATGCAAATTAAACCTATTTCCGCGACTGGGATTTCTTAGGACTTTTAGGATGGTGTTCTGGTGACTTAGAAACTAAGTTTGTTATGTGTCACCATCGTTGTATATTATTTTGTGACAATAATTAGGTATGACGGGGGGAAACAAATCAGTTACATTTACTTTGATGTGATAGTTTGCCTGGCTGTAGGGCTCCAGCATTCAGGTGCGCACCGTTCTCTTGGCGATGCCACACATGCACTCGCCCGCATATGACGTGAGAATATGATAAAGGATTTTCCCACAACTCTAACCAGTGCCTATGGTTTTTGCACCACTGAGCTCACAAACTTGCATCTTTATGCCGTGCAACTCTACTATAACACTCCCCACTACGTAGTTGTCTACGGATTGTTCTTGCTGACACGGTTTGATCACATTCTGCTGTGTCATGGGGAAGTTACTTCTGTTTTTTCCTTACTAATGCACGTGCAAGTGTCACAGTCATTGAATGTGCACTTTGGACCACAAATTCCAATGTCCACAGATCTAAATGCAGATGTTAATGAAGGGGTAAAGCAGTCTCTGTGATTGAAGCTCCTGCCATCTGTGCCAAAATAACGCTCTGCATTAGAGAGTCTGCTAAATGCCTAAATCAGGGGTCTTCAACAGCGGGTCCGGGACCCCTAAGGGGTCCTCAGAGTCACTACAGGGGGTCCTTCAAACCTTTGTTTGATAGAAACTTTTTTTCTCCTTTTTTATATTAACCACTTGAACCCTAACGTCCATATTCTGCGAACTTTAGCCAAAAATAGCAGATCTACAAGCTCACAACACCTCACTCTGCAAGGCGTTATGAGCTTGCAGATCGGCTATTTTCGGCAAAGAGGTTTGGTGTAGTTGAGAAAAAAGAGCACACTAAGTACAGAGTGAAAGGTCAAGTTTATTAAGTATTGATGGTTCAATTGGTTACATATCTGATAACACAAATTGACATGAATCCAAAATACACTGATGATTGTGCTGTCAAACGATGATACTATATGGAATCGGTGGGTCCCTGCTTCATCTCTCTCTCAGCTAAGTGGTTCTTGGTCTGAAAACGTTGAAGACCCCTGGCCTAAATTATGAAATAATGAACCCCCTTATCATAGTCACTTATGTATTTTCCTCTTGCCATCTTGCTCAGTCTTTCTAGCTCAATTCTACTAATGCCCTCTAAATCAAAAATGTTCAAAACTACATGCGCTGTGAGCTTGTACATCTGCTATTTTTGAAGATCGCAAAGATCTGTAATGACACAGATGATGTCCTGGTTTTAATCCATTCAGGTTTTTCCCCTCTAATTTGTTACCCATCTATCTGTATTATACATATATGCTCAGTCATTGTGTGTCGTCCATTCTGTTGTGCAGTGAGACGAAGATCCCGCTTTGGCGTTGGCAGAGAATGATGATCTTCATGTTAGCCAACACCATCTGCTGCATCGTCACCTCAGTGCTGCTTAACATCGTTGACCACCGACAGGTTAGTCCCGTTGATCTATTTTTTATGGTTGAAATCTCCACAACTTAAGGTGGTTGCACACTGCTGCGTTTTTCGTTGCGAAATGCGTTTTTCAGGGCAAGGAGAGAGAGAGAGATAGAGAGAGCAAGGGACAGAGTGGTGCGCGAAACGGGCGGTAGTGTGCAAACGTGATTGACATAACGTGAGGTTGATTTTTTTATTTGCGTGCTCCGAAATTCACTCCGATATTCGGCCCGAAAAACGCAGCAGTGTGCAACCACCTTTAAGCATGGAAGATCAAGACAAAGGGGGCAAGAGTTGTAACATGTATTCATGTATTATTTTTCCAGCCTGTCTATTTGTGTCTTCTTTGAATTAATTCTAAAAATAACCTTTAGATACTAGACTGTCTGTCTGTCCCGGGCATAACAAAACAAAGATAGACTCGGGGACCACCTAAGTCGGGAACACAGATACACAGTTTCTGTGAATGTATAGACTGATTAGGAATTGGTCAGGAACTGTGTCTTGTTTGCCAGTGGAGTATTAAGTGATTGATTATCGGTGAACAAAGAATGGTCCATTGATTTAAGCTTATTTATAGTCTGGACTCTGAGAGATACCCAGAATCCTTCAAAAACGATAAAACAATCACACCTTTTGTGAAGTGAGTGGTGCTATTTATGAGATAATTTCATTAAGCGTGGCCATTCTGGCCAATGTGACCCTGGGCACACAACAACATTTTAGGGCTTTGTGCCAAGATGTAGGCCAGATGTAGGCCACGCTTCGTACCGGACAAAGCCAGATGTCATTTTCAATGTAATGTTGTGTAAATCAATGCTACTTTGACTAAGTTTGTTATGTTTCTTTGGTTTCATTTGTTCTCTCTCTCCAGGGTGGCATTCTGAACAAGACGACCAAAAGGTCTGGAGCCGCGGCCGTCAGCAGCCCTACAGACAGAGAACCTCTGGTAGACGGAGAGGAAGGACACAGTGAGGAAGAGCAAGACAACAATAGCACAGTCCGCTCTCGCTCTGTCAGCTCCTAAGATCCACAGTGTCCCATCTGTGGCCTTTGCCATTTCTGAAAAGGTCTCTTTTTTTCCGTCTCTGTCTTTCTCTCATTGTCTCAGAATATTGTGACAGGAAATGCAAGGGAAACTCATACCTCACCTAATCTCAACTCCTTTTTTCGTGCCTGTAATCTGAGAGGGCGTGGTGGCCTTTTGTGTAAGAAACTGACATGTGGTGCAGTCTTCTAAAATACACCACACAGTTTAAACTCCTCAAGCCAATTGCTGTACGGCCAAAATAGGGGATCTACACACTCCCAACGCATCATATCTGCGAGGCGTTGGGAGTGTGTAGATCGGTTATTTGTGGCACATCAAACAACGGAGCTTAAATTCGACGTCAGGGTCTCTGCTCTTATTTGGGTAGTTTATGACTCTGCGTTTTTGATCGTTTGCACACCTTATTCCGACATTATCTTGGGTCAGTTCAATGGACAGTTTTCACGTTCACTTTAGGAATCATACTATGTTTAAATGTATTAATTATGTTTACAGACAACACTCGCCGTGAACCAGCTAATACAAGTTGTTGTTTTGAAGCTCTGTTGAGGATTCTAAATGGCTGCTGTTCTGGAAGAAATGCATTATTTTACACTAGCCTGTGAGCTTGTTGACCAAATCTTAACCGGATTTTAACACATTTAGCTTGATTGTTTTTTAAATCAATTGTTTAACACATGGGAAGCCAAGGTTTCTAACATTCCGTCGTTCACTTACGCTTTAATTTTGAAGAGCCTCGGAAGCTTTGTGCGTGTGCACGTGAGTGTCCACTGACGATTGAGGAGGATAATCCATTTGTTTACAAGCGCTCGCGAAACTAAAATCCAAATCGGGGCCGACCATAAAGTGTCGCCGTGAAAACAGGCAGATCTCTGCTTCCCTGGCGTTCTTTGCACCTTATTCATAGATAAAGCCCTTTTTATGTTTCAGCATAGAATAGAAATCAATGCAGCCTAGAGACACGCCATTTTGTCTCTCTGCGAGCCACGTTATGACGTATGGACCAGGGTCTTTCACTGACAACACAGGATGCATGCAGCTGCATGTAACCAAGTTAACCCTTTGTCTCGTTCCTGAACGAGACAACTCCTTTTGGCACAGAGACCTCCAGTGGCCGTATCTCGTTACTGAACGATTTTGGCCCCTTGGGTGTTAAAGTACAGCTAATTGTTGAGCGGTGCTAACCGCTCCTACTTCTGGCTTTGCCTGTATGTATATACTGTGTGTATGTCCCACACTTGGCTCATTGGCCAAGCTTCGCAGGACGCTTAATGAAATGATATCATAAAAGGCACCGCTCACTTCACACTGGGTGTGATTTTATTGTCATAGTTACAGGTTTCTGCCTGTAATTCATTTCATGTGAGAAACACTTTTAGGTGCAGTATTGTGCATGTCTATGTTACAATGAATGAAACTTTTGTATTTGTTTTTCGGTTTCTGTATGTACAAATAAGGGAATTTGAACTGTTTTATATTGTTAAAATAGCAAAAATAAAATGCTGTTCTTCCTACTGTCTGAATAGCAAGTATCATGCAAGCAAATTCATTTCTCAACTGTCTAAGGCTAAGCATGTCTAATACATGACAGAAGACTAAATGATTCAACATTGCCCTCTTGTGGCTGTTCACAGAATTACATGTACAAAGTGAACTATAAAAAAGGTTAGCCTTCCCCATCATTATGAAGAGGATCCAAGGTAAGCACTCTGAGATATTGACCACAACATTAATCCTTAAAATAAATGATATCCATGTATCAGAATTGAATAATTTTTTTTTAAATCGTATGAATATATTTGCTCAGTGAATACAGAGTGAATCCATCCAGAGCATGTCTACCGGCTGCCAGTCATCATTATGGACACATCCCAGGGATTCATAGGTGAATGATGGTCCTCCTCAGTGACTATTCTACAACACTGGTGAGAGGAACGTCACGTGACACCTACACCAGCTGGTTCTAGTTGAAGACTTAAAGGTATGATGTCAATTACATTTTTAAATTCAAAGGAGCTTTATTGGCATGAGCAAACATACGTTTACATTGCCAAAGCAAGTTTCAAAACAAAAACTGTTAAAAATGGGGAACATAGATACAGTCGGAGGGGGTACAGCATTGTCGTTTGGCCTATACAGGGTATGAAGCTTTTTGGAACAAATAACATCTTTCTCAATAACATTTCAATAGCATACAAATGAAGGAAAAGAAAAAAGCCTCAAATTTAAAGCTTGTTTAAAGGTAGTAGCTCTGTTTACTGTATACTGTATGTGCAGTAGGTCTGGATGCCCTTCAATGGTTTGTAGACGTTAGGGTGTAGTGGTTGTATTCCATTCTCTAGCCTCCTTTTATCACAACAGTTCACAAATCTTGCTGCTGTGTTCGCACATTGTTGTATTTCTCCATATGGGAGTTTTTGTCATTGGTCATGTTTACAAACTCACTGTGGGTTTGAGTTATCTGTGGGAAGTATGTGTCTCTGATGTCTTTGTATAGTGGGCAAGTGGTTAGAAAGTGTTGCTCTGTTTCCACCACATTTTGTGTGCCGTGGGTGCATACAGTACATAGCCTGTCTTCCCTTGGAAGCGGGGTCTGTCTGTAGCGGCCTTTCTCTATTGCAAGGCTGTGTTCGCTGAGTCTGTAACTATAGTCAAGGCTTTCCTAAGTTTTGGGTCGTTTGCTGTGATGTCATGCCGCGAAAATTAACATTATGAAATGAATATGATACAGTAGGTCACATGGTATTCTGGTATTGATTGCGTAGTAGTGAATGTTTACTTCTATGTACGGGGCCGTGCACAAAGACAATAGACGATTTACATGCTCTGCTATTTTCTTTTTCCAAAACACTGCCATTCCGAAGATTGACTTCCATTTTTCTGAATGGCTGGGTTTCCTGTTTCGTAATGGAGAGGTGTAACGTGTAACCCAACACTCTCCCCCTCGTTGAATGCGCCCAGGCAGCTCATTGGCCCATTTTACTCATGACGCCACGTCGCGACCAATGAGAGGTGGCGCTTTCAGTGTTGCTAAGATTCGATACGAAATGATATAGAGGCTACCATAGAGGTAACGAGGAGGCTTTGATTGATTGATTGAAGACTTTAAAGAGGTTTGCATAGGAAAAAGTTTCATGACAGTACAGTTCACTGGTACAAGGTCGACTAAATCGAGATCCTAGTAAGCTTTTCGGCTTATTTGCACAGGAAACCTTTATGTATCTCATATAACATTAAATGACAGACGAATAGAACACAGTACTATGCAGTAGATAGTCAGAAAAAAATTAGGGCTGGGATGCGATTAAAAATTTTAATCTAATTAATTACAGGCTCTGTGATTAATTAATCGCAATTAATCGCATTTCAATCGCACATCGCTATTTGACCTGAGAAGCATTTTTTTCAAGTAAAACACATTTTGTTGTACGAGTGAATCAACGAGTGAGTTTTTTAAATCTAAATTTCTCATCCACTGGGCCAAGCAAAGCGCTCTGAACGGCTACTTCTCCCTTTGTGTTTGTTGTCTCTTTTTGGTTGGTGCATCGCTATGATCGGTATGCCCGAAACTGAAGGTTCTGTGGTGCAAAAACTAAGTGCGATTAAAATGTGTTAATTTTTTTAATCGCGTTAATTTTCTGTAATTAATTAATCGCAATTAATCAGTTAAAGTCCCAGCCTTTAAAAAAATAAAAATAAAAACAGTGCAAATAATATTGCAGATATTTACAATAGAGGGGTCAGGGGAGGGTAAGGCTGGGCTAGGTTTGTTTTTCCCAGTTACGAGCAGCTGCCGCCTGTAAATGGTTTTTCAGGGCGATTTTAAAGTATGTTAGGGATTTACACTCCTTTAAGGCCTTTGGTAAGGCCGTTGGTAAAAACAAAACGTATTTGTATTTAAAAAAGATTTTTTTAAATTTGAATATAAAAAAAAACATGATTCTGTCTCTTTTGAATAGCTTGTATGCATGATAATTGTGCAATTGACAGATTGTTGGTGATACTGTAGATTGATGATAGTATTGACATTGGTTCTAAGTTAATAAGGTATGTTTATAAATGGCAGTGTAGCCAAATGTAAGCAGGTCTCTACAGAAATAATAAAAAGTAAAACACGTATGAATTGTCAGGACTTTACTGGTGAGCCATAAAAAAATACATTTTAGGAATGAATATTTATGTTTATTTGGTTATGACGATAGGTTCTTGGTTTACCAATTATCTTAGATTTCCATGCATTTCATACCTGACTTGTGCTGTCTTTGCTTATTGTAAATAGCTCTGGATTAGGATTAAATCCCTGAATTGAAAAAATGTAAATGAAATCTGCCATCTGCCATGATTGGCTCTCTGGCCAGACTTGTAGATTTAACAACAGTACTTGTAGGATTAACAGTGACACTTGTAACTGCAGTGATTATAGGACCAATAGCAGTGATGCTAGGATAGCAGTGATTATAGGACCAATAGCAGTGATGCTAGGATAGCAGTGATTATAGGACCAATAGCAGTGATTATAGGGGTGACAGCAGTGCTTCCAGACCCCAGATCTACCTTGAGAGTCTGATTTACGAGGCTAGACCTTTTAGCCCTAAAATCAGCATTGTTGCACAAGTCACCTTCACAGCAGCCACTGTTTCCATCTTGATCACAAATGCTCTTTGAGCTGCAGCCCACATGGTTCTCCACCTTTCCTTCGCTGTCTGTCTCTGTGAAAACAAATAATATATATATTATATATAAAAAAATATTTGAAAAAAAAAAAAATATATATATATAAATATATATATATATATATATATATATATAAATATATATATATATATATATATATATATATAAAATATCAGAAGAGAGGCCGGGTTAAGTTACACCAATGAAGGACAAGGACTCTCAACCAAGTCCAATGACCCAAGCACAGCACACAACCCACAAGTCTGAGTGACGAACGGTGGAAAAGATATAGCAAATAATAGGAACTATCAACTATCGACCAAAAAGAAGAGGGGCAGGGCTAAGTTAAACCAATTAACTCTTTTACCACGGAACGAGCGCTCGTTCTGTGTTTCACGTGTCTGCCGCGCCATAACGAGCGTTTGTTCTTTTACGTGTCTGAGCACTGTAAGCAGATGAGGGGTGACGCGGGTGTGTACAGTAGCAGCAGCTCCCATTACGTTAGTCTCAAATCTGTAGTGCACATAAACAACAATGGCGGTGGTATCACTTCTTCAGTGGTTTTCTCAGCCTGGATCTACTTTCTCTATTTCTATGTCTGAAAAGTGGTGCAAACCGAGGGGGAAGGAGGAGCCTCTCCGTAATGGCTGCGCCCATAGTGTTTTTTTTCACGATTCCGTGAGCGATGAAACTGTCTTTTACACAAGACCGAACATGTACAGTAGGTGAAACCGTATGGGGCTGCGCCGTTGACATTTTGTAAGGGGCCATTATGTCAAGCCCCTTTTTGCGCATTTTAAAATCGTAATCTTCTCTGTATCGTTCCAATTTTAGTACCACTTTACCTCATATATACTGTATATAGTCTCAATAGAATATAGCCTCCGAGAAAGTAACGCCCCCTTCTCGAGGGGGCCCAATAGGAAATGAGCCCACTGCCTAGGCTGTGGGAAGATTTCAAAAGAGTACCGTTCAGACACACCCAAGAAACCCAAGAAGGGGGGGGGGGGGGGGGGGGGGGGGGGGGCCTGGAAGAGACACTGGGAAGACCAAAAAAAAGAGAAAAATGTGAAATTCATGGTGGGGCCCCTGAGGTTTGAGAACCATTGATATAGACAACTGACACACACAATGTGAACTATTTGGGTGAAAAGGAGAAGCATCATATAAATTCATCTTCTTTTTACCGATTTCTGAGAAGCAGTGATCCTGATCAGCAACACATGAAATAATGTGGGAGCAGTAGTTGGTGTCGTCACAAGCGTAGCACATCAAACCGTTGCGAGTAGGGTTGACTGGAGCTGTAAGGGTTAAATGTACAGTATAAAATGTAAATACACCTTGGAGTTACTAGGTCTTCATGAAAATCTTTTCCTCATTCATATTTACAGAGTTATAGAGTTTATCATTCATAATGTACAGTGTTGTAGAGTTTATCATTCTTATGTAGTGGTTATAGAGTTTATCATTCTTATGTAGTGGTTATAGAGCTTATCATTCTTATGTAGTGGTTATAGAGTTTATCATTCTTATGTAGTGGTTATAGAGCTTATCATTCTTATGTAGTGGTTATAGAGCTTATCATTCTTATGTAGTGGTTATAGAGCTTATCATTCTTATGTAGTGGTTATAGAGCTTATCATTCTTATGTAGTGGTTATAGAGCTTATCATTCTTATGTAGTGGTTATAGAGTTTATCATTCTTATGTAGTGGTTATAGAGTTTATCATTCTTATGTAGTGGTTATAGAGCTTATCAAACATAGATTAAAACAGTGGTTCCCAAACCTTTCAGGTCGAGACCCAAAAGAGAGATTAGACGTTTGCCCGGGACCCAAACTAGTGAAAACAGCAGATCTACAAGCTCACAACGTGCTGCGAAATGAGCTTGTAGATGTAGAGTGACTATTTTCACTACTTCTTAAACATTTGTTTTCTTATTATGGAATTTCTTCTCTTTGTTTTTTAATTCATGATTTTTTTATTTCATTTTGGGGGAATGTTTTTTTTTAAATGTCTTGACAAAATGTAGGGACCAAATAAATCAAAGGACCCAGATGTGTCCGTGACCCACAAATTACTTACGTTTGATCGCGTTGCAGAGGTCAGTGATACAACACTGGCTGAACACAATTGCTCCTTTAATACCCACTGACCCATTAACACACTTATCATCTGGCACGCATTTCTTCTCAGTACCATCCACTTGGCGATGTTCTAAAAAAAAAAGAAAAACAAGCAAGATATTAAATCTCTACCAAATACTATCTTAATCATACCAGAAAGATACTGTAATATACCGACCTCACAAAAGTAAAGAGGTTATACCTCTGTTTCTGTTACATACCGACATAGGCTCTGATTGCTGTTGCCACACATTTATCAGAGCTGTTGGGACAGTTCTTTATTTGATCCGTGCAGGTTATTCCACCTTCCAGGTCGCACTCGTAACATCTCAAAGCATATCCTGAGACAACAGGTAGAAGACAGTCAGTTTACAATAGAAAACTAATGTAACCATTAAACACATTCCATCATGCATGTGTATTAGGAGCAGTGTGTTAGTTTAACTGTTCATACCTTTACCACCCTTTGATTTATGATCCTCACTGAGGAATAGTGTTGAAAAGAGTTGGTGTGGAAATAAGACTTTTGAGAAGTATTATCTTTATCATTGTTTCTTTACCTGCAGCTGCAGTCAATTACTGCATTATTATTTTAAAGGAATATTTCACTTTCCAAAAAACCTTTGGTCATTTTACCATCTAATCAGGCTATTGGGAACACCCGAGACTCAATATTTTGATATAATATTTTATCAGATACGGCCCCTTCCTATACACTTCAAACACCATTTTAACCATTACTTCAAGGCTCTAGGCATGGGTGTGTCTGCACAGGATTGGATATAGCCTGGAACCAGATCAATCCACCTATTCATGGGTTGCATTTGTAGTCCTAAACCGGCCATATTGAGGATCAACACAGGTGTTCAATTAGTCTGATTGGCATAGAACTAATGTTCTACGTTAATCAAAACACCTGTGTTGGTCCTCAAAATGGCTGGTGTAGGACTACAAATGCAACCCATGAATAGGGGGGGAAACATGCCCTTGGTGAATATGGGTCTGGCCATGCTCAATTGTGAATCAATTTCCTCTCCCCCACAATGTGGGGGAACCAATCAGGGCCCAGCATTGGTCTGGTCTAACCAATCGTGTCCAGAGCCATTTTTTTTAACCCACTCCTTGGAAATGAAAATTCTGCCCGCGAGTCCAGACTAATATCCGATACGCAGTGAGGAATTAGTATGAGCAACGCCAGGCTAGATTGGATACACTGTCCACTAGATGAAATTAGATCTATTACTTCTATTACTGTGTGTAGGTGAAGATCTGTGATAATATCAGAGATACCTGCAGTAGTCATATTATACCAGTATTACTCAGTAGTTTGTGATGCTCAGAAGTTTGACATTATGGGCCCTATTTTCGTCCATGAAGTTTAGGGATGAACACAAATATAGCTCCATGTCTGTGTGGCTACAACAAACTACTGAGCAGTCGGTCCTCCTCACACACATCAAAGGCAGAGACTAGTCTGTTTAATGTGACAAGTATTAAGTTAGTGTCCCAAGACAGACATGCTTGTGTTTTGATTCCCACAATTTTCAAATGCTCCTGCCTGCCCAACTCTGTGCACTTAGTTAACTGTATAGTATTATAAACTATGAAAAAGAGTAGAAATTAAAGCAGATGTAATTCATTTCCACACTGGTAAGAGTTGTTGATACTTTCAACCACAAGAGGCCAGCGACAACCAGCCTGAGATGTGTATAGGCTATTTTGTCTGTTTCTTCTTGCTTGATCTCCTTTCCCCCGCCCCTTGCCCACCCCACAACCCATGTAGAAAAATACGCAATACATAGGCCTACAGATGCAATACATAGGCCTACAGATACAATATTTGACATAGCTTCACCCCTATTAGATCCCATAATGGTATAGTCCAAGTGTAGGCGACCTTAGACAACCCCATGTTGGCACTGGGGTGGGAGTGATCACTGGCACACTGGCAGATACACAGAGAGACAGAGAGACAGAAAAAGTTTGGGAAACACTGCTATAGCCTTCTGTAGATTCTAAACCAGGCTTCACAGCCACAATGTGTCAGAAATGTGTGCATTTCCTTATGCTGCTGCATGTTAAAAGTTACATACTTATTTACTGTGCAAGTAGGCTTGCTAAAATACTCAAAATGGTTTACCTGTTTGTAACAGCATAAGCCCAAGGGTGAGTGTGATCAGATGCATCTTGTTGAACACAGAGAAACATGGACCCTGACCACGCCCCCTTTACTGACTGTTGTCAGTGAAGGGGGTGTGGTCTCTGGGTGGCCAATGGGTGCAATACGTACCAAATATGGCAAGAACACTGTTGAGTGGGGGCTCCCATGGGCACCACAGGCACACAACAGATAAGTCGCAGCAAAAAATTCACCATTTGTTAGCCTTCTGCCCTATTCACGACCCGCCCACTCAGCATCCCCCGGGTGCTGAAGTCCCGTTTTGAAGGGGTAAATTCTACTATAGCCTATGTTGGCACAGAAATCGCAAATGTAATGCAATTTCCGAACAGTAAAGTATAAAATACGGCTAGCATGATCAAGAACACAAGATAGTAAACGGCACAAAGCATTATAATTTACTTTACCGTTAGAAATAACGATTTGTTGGCTTTAAGTCCAGTATAGTTTCCCCTTCTAAATTGAAGTCAGCACCCGGGGAAAACTGAGAAACGGAAGTAGGTGGGCGGGCCGTGAATAGGGCTAATTGTCCCTGACTTACCTAGCATCGTAAACCAGACTCCTCCTCCAAGGACTCAGTTTACTAGGCTATGACTGACCAACCAGCAGGCTCTATCAGCCTTGTCCCGCCCTGGTTCTGCCTTTTTTGTGTTGAATTTGCTAAAACATCATTTTTGGAGAAATCAAAAACATTTAAAAACATGCTGAGTCACTATAATGCCACTGAGCAGCTCCATTTTACTGAAACCAAGTTTAAAATTAGAATTGAACACACAGAATAACAATACAAAGCCACTGAATTAAAATGGTAGTGGATGGAGTGTCCCACCGAGTGTCCCACCAAGACACAGCAACCAATGGGTGTGAAGAGGGGCGGGACAGGTGGTACAACAGTAGTGTTAAATCAGTGTTTAACATTTCAAATGGCCATAACTCAGACAGTGACCATGGCACTGATCAGTGAACCTAGTCCTTTCAACCTTTCAAAACAGCGTTACAAAATGCTTCGCAGATAAAAACACGACATAAGACAGGACAGGAGCAATAAAACATTACACAGCTAATGCAGTAGAATACAGTAGCTTAAAACATTTGGGAAATAAGGCAGCATTATTATTATGAATTATAATTGTCTCTGTAGAGTAGTGACAATAAAACCTTGATTCTATTTATTCCTAAACCTCATGGAGGATGAAGGTCGGTGGAGGTTGGGGAAAGTGAGTGGAAGTCGTTATATAGCGCCTTTATCCAAGGCGCTTTACAGAGATTGTGTCTTTACATTCACCCATTCACACACACATTCATACGCCGATGGCGGAGGAAACCATGCAAGGCACCAACTTGCTCATCGGGAGCAATTAGTTGTTCAGTGTCTTGCTCAAGGACACTTCGACACTAACTCTGGGGGAGCAACCTCATGCACAGCACTCGCAAGAGGGCACCAACTCAAGCTACAGTATAGACAGTAACACAAAGTCTCAGACATAACAGTAACGGTCAGGAATTAATCACAGATAAGGAACAAACAGCATCAACTAGGGAGGCATCAAGCATCAATGTTGCTAAAACTAAGATATCTGTAATATTATTTTTACATACACAGATTTACTAATAAAAGACATTTTAATTCAAGGTGACTTCCTGGTTTCATAGTGCGGCCAAGGGGAAACGTTCAGTTTTGCACGAAAAACATTCCTTGGGCTAAAACGACCCCCCCAAAAGTGTGAAAAGTGATGACTCATCACTTTTCATCAAGGAATGTTTTTCGTGCAAAACAAATGCTTGCAATGGATTCAGAATCATGAAAAAACCCTAGACCTCTTATATGCTACTTAAAGCAGATACATTTTTTGATTTTTTTTTCCTGTATAGTAAAGTTAATGGGACACCAACTCTAGTGGCTGATAACACCAATTCTCAGAAAGGGCTATCATACCAAAATATAATCTACAGATATAGAGCTTTTCAAAAATGCATGGTAACCTTTGCCACCTTTCGGATACCGACATCTCGTATGGCCCATGGACTATAGGTCAAGTGAGGCTGGCCTCCGCTCCTTGAGGTCCCCAGGGCCAAGCGCCGAACTCTGTTCGGCCAAGATCTATGCCAGCTCGCTTGACTTATCCTCAATGTAGTGCCCAAGTCCAATACTTGGCTGCTGGATGCCAATGGCCAGGGTTGATGTTAAAACGTGTGCTCAATAAACTGATGTCCAAAACGTTGTCTTCTCTCTTTTCCAAAGTGTTTCCAAAGTGTTCTTTTAGCAGCTCTTTAGCGGAAGCATAACCTCTCTCAGGACTCAGGAGGTATATGGAGCGTACTAGGTCTCTTGGCTGTCCCCTAGTAAAATGCTCAAGGTAATAGGCTACAAAGAGTCACCCCATTCATTTGTTTTTGACTCCACACAATTCTCAAATGCCTTGGCCGTCAGCAACTAGTAGTGCCAAGTATTGGACTTGGACACCACATTCATAGTTCACAAAAAAGGTCCACAGAGTTTAGGGCTCAGTGTTGATTTGTAGGGTGGAGGTGGGTCAGAAAATACTTACGTTCTTAATTGGCGGCTATCAAGGGTCCCAAACAGAACTCAGGTATACTTTAGACGAGCAAGCTCTTGATGAGCACTTGAAAGAGCTTCCCTAATGACAGGAAGGATCTCAATCATAAGCTGTACATGCAATAAGACGTCAATCTTCAAGACCCCAAGGTCCAACACAGGAACAGGGGTCATCACCATGCTGGCTTGTGGTGGACATTTTTCGTTAAAATTATTTCTTTGCCTCATTTTTGTTGACTGTGTGATAATCCAACATACCGGTAACCCTTCGATACAAAATGAGAAGACAATAGGTTACATGTCTCCATTCCGACACTAACCCTATCTCTAACCCTTACCCTAAACTTAACCTCTATGGAAGTGTCGCCACTCCGACAATAAGAAGTCAATGTCGGAGTTGCGACATGTCGGAATGGAGAGTAGTCACCAAGACAATAATATTACCAGAAGCACATACAGAGATAGCCGTGAATGACCATAACAGGTATGTAACACTGAGAGTACAAATGGAATCAATTGGATCCGTAAGGGTCGCTTTGTTTCCATTTGTACACACATTGGAAAACGACCTGTGATATGTCTTCTTTTATATTCCTGAACGGTTGGATTAACTGACAAAGGACACAATCGTTCAGAAAATAAATATTGACAAACTGGTCCTGCTAACTCCAATGTATTTCACAGAACTTGGACTAGGAGTTGCCGTTTGCAAGTAGCAGTAGAAAATACTATTATTAGAAACTAAAGAAAATAGTGAAAGATTAATCACTTAGAATCTTTATTTGAGGTGTCAATCACAAAGGATGATCCATTTTTAACTCACAATGTCCTGGATGATGATCTATGAATTGAATGAATGTGAAAAAATAAGTTTAAGGTGTATGTACGTGTGTATCTGTAAACCAGAACCACAGGCAAACGGATCCATCTTTGAAGGTGTGTCTGTGGAAAACCACAGATAGCTTTGGGCGTGTGGGTCAGAGAGTGCAACCTTTACTTGAGCAAATGGCCCAAAGCACACCTTTTACTGTGAAAGAATGTCAATTTGGGTAATAAAATCAACAACTGCTGTCTCACAGCTGTTTATCTGCTCAACTCTTCTCCGTAGCCCTCTGTCAGCGGGGTTAGAGACAAACACAAAATAGCCCAGGTGAGACTAAAAGAATGCAAAGAAGGCCTGAAGACCCTGTAGCTATACAGGTCTGAGCAAACTATAACCAAATTAGTCCATTCCATTAGATAATTATATACATTTGTTTTGCGTAAAAATCTGTGTAAAGAGGTATGAAAATATTCCTCAATGCTGTGGTGAAGAACCTTACAGTATGTCAAATACTGGTGTGGTGATGACCTAAACCTATAATCTTATGCCACATACTGGTGTAGTTACTGTATGATCCTAATTCTAACATTAAGAAAGAGTCTTGCAGGGTGACAGCACTCCACTTGGCCTTTAACCTAAAGACTCATCACTTCTTCAGACTCCACCTTAGCCGGTATCACTTGACCTAGCCTTGACGAACATGCAGGCTTATGCAAAGGCTAAAATGTAATGTAGCATGTTATTTAGACATGCCAGCTTCATTTGTTGACCTGCCATCCTATAATTTGTATAGTTTCAATGTCCAGATTAGATTAGTGTTTTATATTATACTAGACTGATGCTATGGATAGATTACAGCACTAAACTGCCTCTCTGCCTCTCTGCCTCTCTGCATGAATGTAGGCGGACTCTGGCGGCTGTGGAGCACCTCCCCACCTCCTTCAACACACAAGTATTACTTAGCAACTCGAAATTATGAAGAAGACTAAAGATGTAAAACCTTCTCGATTGTTTAGGGGCATATGCACAGCAGCCATATTGGAAAGAAAATGGGCCCCTGCCTTACTTACGTCCTTAAAAGGCTTTTACTAGTAATGATACCAATGGCTGCTCTGTTCTATTCTGGTCAAACAGAGTCCAGTTGATATTGTGCATGTTGGCTCACTGGAAACACTCTGCTACACCAGTGTGGGTCTTAAGTGTGGTCCAGGGACCCTGATGGTTCCTTGAGTGGGTTCCAAATGTCCCCTTACGGGTGTGTTACTCGGAGAGTTTACAAATGGAACAAAATGGACCATCGTAGGCGATTTTATAGAGGGGCAGACAGTAGGTGCAAACTACAATAATGATGACTTACTTAATAATGGCAACACATCAAGAGCTTGTAGATCAGCTACTTTTGCCTATTGTTTTGCTCCAGAATAGGGATGCTGTAGTCTGGACAGGGTTCATGTGGTCAAACTTAGATCAGGCCTTCTCTACTAGTGTATTTAACCACACTGCCCCCTGCAGGTTAACCACAGACCTGCTTCTCTATTTATGTTTGAGGAAGGCTCTGTATTCTCCTAGAGGCCAGGGCACAATCTGACTAGCCATCGTCAAAGAAAAGGGAACGCCCACCCGGTTTGTCACTCTCCGTAAGCTATCAGCCTCTGTCTCAAGAGAATGGCCGGGGCATAACATGAAAGCTGTATTATTGTACCTTAGGTTTCCCACACTCTGTCTAATCATATAGGCTTAACACATTGACCGCCATTTTAACATACCTCCGTACTCCCACCTGCCATTCGTCTCCATAGACTTCCATGTAATTGGGTGTGCACGGATCATGCACACCCATGCCTAGATAATGCACCACGTGTGTCCACATTGCTCACAGCTTTCAAACAAAAAAATCCGAATGGAAATCCGTTCAGGCATTCATGAGATAACAGCCACTATGTTTAACAAAGATGGCTGCCAAAATGGCTGCCATGCTTGAAAGATGGGGTTGCTATGGGGGTTAAACATGCAATTTCGCGATTGCTATCATGCCTACTCCATTTTTGGGGGTCAAATTTTTTTTTTGAAAATTTTTTTTTTTGATTTTTTTTTTTTTTTTTTAATTCTCGGGACTATCGGGCCTGGCGGGGAAAGACATTGGAATAATCTCGGGACTATCGGGCCTGGCAGGGAATGAGTTAATAATGAATGAAAACCATCAAAATAAACTATCTAATTAGGCTGTTAATTGGTTTAATGCAAACATAGAATAAGTACATAATTTAGTATTATTAAAACTCAACATGTAACAAGTCTATAATTTAATTTGGATAGTAAAGGGGGGGGGGGGATTAATATTATTTTCAAGTATGCTCCATCATTTGTAGAGAGGACGTAGGGTGGAGCAGGAGAGACAAGAAGAAAAAGAACACAGTTCAAATAAAATAAATATACATAGTGTTAATTGATGTTGATAAATCATGTGATCAAAACTTTCTCTTAATCATGTTATTTTATTAATTTACGTATTCTGTTTTTTCTAGTGTTTTGTCTCGTCGTCGTTGTAATCTAGGCACCGTTGCAAGAAGGTCCAAGCCCTTGGTGTGTCTTACGAGAATTAGATAAAGGTTGAAAAAAAAAAAACATATTTCATTCATTTGTTTGTTTATTTGTGAAGGACAGCATGTATTTATGAACAAAACACATAATGTAGGCCTAATGTAAATACAAAGGTGTGTGTGTGTGTGTGTGTGTGTGTGTGTGTGTGTGTGTGTGTGTGTGTGTGTGTGTGTGTGTGTGTGTGTGTGTGTGTGTGTGTGTGTGTGTGTGTGTGTGTGTGTGTGTGTGTGTGTGTGTGTGTGTGTGTGTGTGTGTGTGTGTGTGTGTGTGCTAACTACAATGCTACAGTATATTAGCCTAGTAACAACATTGCATGCATGCACTGTATTGATTACAGTGTTACAGTATTATACAGTGTATTGATGTTATATTTAAAGACCAATAAATGGTATTTTGTTCACATGACCAAATGTAAGCAGGTCTCTACAGAAATAATAAAATATAAAAGCATTAAAACAGCCGTTTGTTCACATAAAGAATGAAACAACACAAGGAACAAGCAGTTAGAAATCCTTACACATTATACTGATAAACCTACGTGTCCAGGTTATTTAAAAAAACACATGCATGTATGAATTTTCAGGACTTTACTGGTGAGCCATGAGAAATACATTTTAGGAATGAATATTTATATTTATTTGGTTATTATTCTATTGTTAGACTGATGATAGATTCTTGGTTTACCAATGATCCTATAGATTTCCATGCATTTCATGTATAATACATCAAATGCATGGAAATAGACTTTTTTGTTTAATCTACCAGGATTGGCTCTCTGGCCAGACTTGTAGATTTAACAACAGTACTTGTAGGATTAAGAGTAACACTTGTAACGGCAGTGATTATAGGACCAATAGCAGTGATGCCAGGATAGCAGTGATTATAGGGGTGACAGCAGTGCTTCCAGACCTTTTAGCCCTAAAATGAGCATCGTTGCACAAGTCACCTTCACAGCAGCTAACGTCTCCATCATGATGATCACAAAAGCTCTTTGAGATGCAGCCCGCATCGGTCTCTACCATTCCTTCGCTGTCTGTCTCTGTGACAAAACAAAACAAAATGTAATAAATACTCCACTATTAAAGGAGGTTTGAGAACCAGTGATATTATAGAAAACTGACACACACAATGTGAACTATTTGGATGAAAAGGAGAAGCATCATATAAATTCATCATCTTATTACCGGGGTAGCAGTGATCCTGATCAGCAACACATGGAACAATGTGGGAGCAGTCGTCACCTTCACAAGTGTAGCACTTCAAACCGTTGGGAGTAGCGTTGACAGGAGCTGTAAGGTTTAAATGTATAAAATGTAAATACACCTTGGAGGTACCATGGGTCTTCATGAATATCTTGACTTTTCCTCATTCATATGTACAGTGTTATAGAGTTTATCATTTATATGTACAGTGTTATAGAGTTTATCATTTATATGTACAGTGGTTATAGAGTTTATCAAACATAGATTAAAACAGTGGTTCCCAAACTTTTCAGGTTGAGAGAAATTAGACGTTTGCCCGGGACCCAAACTAGTGAAAACAGCAGATCTACAAGCTCACAACATGCTGCGAAATGAGCTTGTATTGACTATTTTCACTACTTCTTAAACATTCGATTTGTTTTCTAATTTATGGAATTTCTTTGTTTATGTATTTAATTTATTACTTCGAAAAATCTTTTAACTCATGAAAATCTTTTGATAGATTTTGAGGGAATATTTTTTGAAAATGTCGACAAAGTCTAGGGAACAAAAAATTAAAGGTCCCATAAAAAAGTGTCTGCGACCCACAAATGGGTCCCGACCCACAGTTTGGGAACCAGTGGATTAAAACACTCAACAGATGGTTATAATGTAGTTACTTACATTTCACGTTGCAGAGGTCAGTGCTACAACACTGGGAGAAATACAGTACTTGTTTAATACGCATTGACCCGGTAAAACACTCATCATCTTCTGGCACACATTTCTTCTCAGTAAAATCCACGTAGTCAACCGGACCTAAAGAAAACAAACAAGCAAGATATTAAATCTCTGCCAAATAATTTCTTAATCATACCAGAAAGATACTGTAATCTATGACAGAGTTTTACCTCACAAAAATAAAATGCAGAGGTTATACCTCTGTTTCTGTTACATACCAGCATATTCTCTGAATGTTATAGCCGCACATTTATCAGAGCTGTTGGGACATTTCTTTATTTCATCAGTGCAGGGTGATCCATCTCCCGGGTCTCCCGGGTCGCACTCGTAACAAAAAAGAGGGCCCCGAACATCAGCATTGTTGCACAAGTCACCTTCACAGCAGACATCGTCTCCATCATGATCACAAATGCTCTTTGAGGCACAGCCCAGTGAGCCCACATTGGTATCCACCTTTCCTTCGCTGTCTGTCTCTGTGACAAAACAAACCAAAAGATATATAAATCTTAATACTCCACTATTAAAGGAGGTTTGAGAACCAGTGATATAGAAAACTGACACACACAATGTGAACTATTTGGGTGAAAAGGAGAAGCATCATATAAATTCATCATCTTATTACCGGTGTTTGAAAAGCAGTGATCCTGATCAGCAACACATGAAATAATGTGGGAGCAGTCGTCACTGTCGTCACAAGCGTAGCACTTCAAACCGTTGCGAGTAGCGTTGACAGGAGCTGTAAGGGTTAAATGTATAAAATGTAAATACACCTTGGAGGTACTATGGGTCTTCATGAATATCTTGACTTTGCCTCATTCATATGTACAGTGTTATAGAGTTTATCATTCATATGTACAGTGTTATAGAGTTTATCATGTGTATGTACAGTGGTTATAGAGTTTATCAAACGTAGATTAAAACAGTCGTTCCCAACTTCAGGTCGAAAAAGTTGACGTTTGCCTGGGACTCAAACTAGAGAAAACATCAGATCTACAAGCTCATGATGTGCTGCGAAATGAGCTTGTAGTTTGACTGTTTTCACTACTTCTTAAACATTTGATTTGTTTTCTTATTTATGGATTTTCTTTGTTTATTTAGGGCCCGAGCACACACAGGCCAACTCGGGAACGATGTAAATAGGGAATGAATGCCCCACCCTTTAATGCAAACCCCATTATACCTGTTGTCATAGGACCCGTTTTGACCATCTGTTTGCTTGTGTATATTTATGCCCATATATGGAGATATATGTCTGTCTGCGTCCATTTTATGCTCATATATGGAGATCCCTGTATTTGCCTGACGGGCGGCCGAGCATCTAGTCGAGGACCGCCCGACTCGGGAACGATGTAAATAGGGAATGAATGCCCCACCCTTTAATGCAAACCCCATTATACCTGTTGTCATACGATCTGTTTTGACCATCTGTTTGCTTGTGTCCATTTATGCCCATATATGGAGATATCTGTCTGTCTGCGTCCATGTTATGCCCATATATGGAGATCTCTGTATCTGTCTTCTGTGTCCCTTTTATGCCCATATATGGAGATCTCTACCCTTCGGGCGGCCAAGCGTCTAGTCCGGTGCCGGCCTCCTCAGGAACAATGTAAATAGGGAATGAATGCCCCATCCTTTAATGCAAACCCCATTATACCTGTTGTCATAGGACCCGTTTTGACCATCTGTTTGCCTGTGTCCATGTATGCCCATATATGGAGATATCATCCCCATATATGGAGATATCTGTCTGTCTGCGTCCATTTTATGCCCATATATGGAGATCTCTGCCCCTTCGGGCAGCCAATCGTCATAATAGGAATGAATGCCCCGCTCTTTAACGCAAACCCCATTTATCTGTTTGCCTGTGTCCATTTATGCCCATATATGAAGATATATTTCTGTCTGCGTCCATTTTATGCCTATATATGGATATCTCTGTATCCGTCTGTCTAAGGACCCTGCAATAATACGCAGCCTGCTTGCTTTGCCACCCGTGGGGAATGATGCCCCCCGGTTCTTAGGCAATACCCATCATACCCGTTGTTCGGTTATTGCCTAGCGGACATCAGCGCATACGGAGAATCCAAACCTTTCGCGCCGGTTCCGGAAAATCGCGTATTGGGTGGGGTCGAGGCCAGGCACTGCACTCCCTGCTGCGGCGGGAAACGCGTATGCCGAATTTGAAGCCGGTGGGTTATGAAGTGATGTCACAATGAGTCAGCGTTTGCGCCGATTTCCTCCGGAACAGCCTGATGTCAACAATCAGCTCCGCATAAGGAGATTCCGAACGTTTTGCGCCGGTTTCGGAAAACCGTGCGTCGGGTCGGGTCGAGGCCCGGCAATGCACAAAATCTAGGGATCAAAAAATTAAAGGTCCCATAAAAAAGTGTCCGCAACCCACAAATGGGTCCCGACCCACTGTTTGGGAACCAGTGGATTAAAACACTCAACAGATGGTTATAATGCAGTAACTTACGTTTGATCAAGTTGCAGAGGTCAGTGCTACAACACTGGGAGAAATATATTCCTTTTTTAAAACGCATTGACCAAGTAACACACTCATCATCTGGCACGCATTTCTTCTGAGTAATATCCAAGTATCCACGACCTAAAGAAAAAAACAAGATATATATTACATCTCTGCCAAATAATTTCTTAATCATACCAGAAAGATACTGTAATCTACGACAGAGTTTTACTTTACAAAAATAAAATGCAGAGGTTATACCTCTGTTTCTGTTACATACCGGCAAAATATACTCTGTTTGTTGTTGCCGCACATTTATCAGAGCTGTTGGGACATTTCTTTATTTCAGTGCAGGGTGATCCAACTTCCAGGTCGCATGCGTAACAAAAAAGAGGAGCCCTAACATCAGCATTGTTGCACAAGTCACCTTCACAGCAGCTATCATCTCCATAATGATCACAAATGCTCTTTGAGGCACAGCCCACAATGGTATCCACCTTTCCTTCTGTCCCTGTGACAAAACAAACCAAAAGATATATAAATCTTAATACTCCACTATTAAAGGAGGTTTGAGAACCAGTGATATAGAAAACTGACACACACAATGTGAACTATTTGGGTGAAAAGGAGAAGCATCATATAAATTCATCATCTTATTACCGGAGTAGCAGTGATCCTGATCAGCAACACATGAAATAATGTGGGAGCAGTCGTCACTGTCGTCACAAGCGTAGCACTTCAAACCGTTGGGAGTAGCGTTGACAGGAGCTGTAAGGGTTAAATGTATAAAATGTAAATACACCTTGGAGGTACTATAGGTCTTCATGAATATCTTGACTTTTCCTCATTCATATGTACAGTGTTATAGAGTTTATCATTTATATGTACAGTGGTTATAGAGTTTATCATTCATATGTACAGTGTTATAGAGTGTATCATTCATATGTACAGTGTTATAGAGTTTATCATTCATATGTACAGTGTTATAGAGTTTATCATTTATATGTACAGTGTTATAGAGTTTATCATTCATATGTACAGTGGTTATAGAGTTTATCATTCATATGTACAGTGGTTATAGAGTTTATCATTCATATGTACAGTGTTATAGAGTTTATCATT
Source organism: Nannobrachium achirus (assembly GCF_963921795.1). Taxonomy (NCBI): domain Eukaryota; kingdom Metazoa; phylum Chordata; class Actinopteri; order Myctophiformes; family Myctophidae; genus Nannobrachium; species Nannobrachium achirus. The sequence goes on from NC_137825.1 coordinate 54,243,278, forward strand.
CATATGTACAGTGTTATAGAGTTTATCATTTATATGTACAGTGTTATAGAGTTTATCATTCATATGTACAGTATTATAGAGTTTATCATTCATATGTACAGTGTTATAGAGTTTTTCATTCATATGTACAGTGTTATAGAGTTTATCATTTATATGTACAGTGTTATAGAGTTTATCATTCATATGTACAGTGTTATAGAGTTTATCATTCATATGTACAGTGTTATAGAGTTTATCATTTATATGTACAGTGTTATAAAGTTTATCATTCATATGTACAGTGTTATAGAGTTTATCATTTATATGTACAGTGGTTATAGAGTTTATCATTCATATGTACAGTGTTATAGAGTTTATCATTTATATGTACAGTGTTATAGAGTTTATCATTCATATGTACAGTATTATAGAGTTTATCATTCATATGTACAGTGTTATAGAGTTTATCATTCATATGTACAGTGTTATAGAGTTTATCATTCATATGTACAGTGTTATAGAGTTTATCATTCATATGTACAGTGTTATAGAGTTTATCATTCATATGTACAGTGTTATAGAGTTTATCATTCATATGTACAGTGTTATAGAGTTTATCATTCATATGTACAGTGTTATAGAGTTTATCATTCATATGTACAGTGTTATAGAGTTTATCATTTATATGTACAGTGTTATAGAGTTTATCATGTATATTTACAGTGGTTATAGAGTTTATCAAACATAGATTAAAACAGTGGTTCCCAAACTTTTCAGGTTGAGAAAAATTTGACGTTTTCCCGGGACCCAAACTAGTGAAAACAGCAGATCTACAGTACAAGCTCACAACATGCTGCGAAATGAGCTTGTAGATTGACTATTTTCACTACTTCTTAAACATTCGATTTGTTTTCTTATTTATGGAATTTCTTTGTTTATTTATTTAATTAATTACTACGAAAAATCTTTTAATTCATGAAAATCTTAGATTTTGAGGGAATATTTTTTTTAAATGTCGACAAAATCTAGGGATCAAAAAAATTAAAGGTCACATCAAAAAGTGTCTGCGACCCACAAATGGGTCCCGACCCACTGTTTGGGAACCAGTGAATTAAAACACTCAACAGATGGTTTTAATGTAGACTTACGTTTGATCAAGTTGCAGAGGTCAGTGCTACAACACTGGGAGAAATGTATTCCTTGTTTAAAACGTAATGACCCAGTAACACACTCATCATCTGGCACGCATTTCTTCTCAGTCCAATCCACGTAGTCAACCGGACCTAAAAAAAACAAAACAAGCAATCTCTGCCAAATAATGTCTTAATCATACCAGAAAGATACTGTAATCTACGACAGAGTTTTACCTCACAAAAATAAAATGCAGAGGTTATACCTCTGTTTCTGTTACATACCAGCATAGACTCTGGCTGTTATAGCCGCACATTTATCAGAGCTGTTGGGACATTTCTTTATTTGATCCGTGCAGGTTATTCCAGCTTCCAGGTCGCACACGTAACATCTCAAAGCATATCCTGAGACAACAGGTAGAAAACTAATGTAACCATTAAACACATTCCATCATGCATGTGTATTAGGAGCAGTGTGTTAGTTTAACTGTTCATACCTTTACCACCCTTTGATTTAGGCTATGATCCTCACCTCTGAGGAATAGTGTTGAAAAGTGTTTGTGTGGAAATAAGACTTTTGAGAAGTATTATCTTTATCATTATCTTTACCCTTTATTTTTTCTTCCTATTGCCAAAATAAAAGTCTGGGTTTCCGAGGCTATCTTTACCCTAACCATCTAACCCTAACCCCATTACTGCATTATTATTTTAAAGGGATATTTCACTTTCCAAAAAAGCTTTTGGTCATTTTATCGGTCATTCTATTGCTTTTGGGAACACCCGAGACTCATTTAGATATTTATATTCATTTTATCAGATACGGCCCCTTCCTATACACTTCAAACTCCATGATAGATTCATCAAAAACACCCGTTCTTGGTTCTGGTGAGTGGTGTAGGCCTAGGCATGGGTGTGTCTGCACAGGATTGGATACACTGTCCACTAGATGAAATTAGATCTATTACTGTACACTCTAAAAACAAAAACTAGGCTCTACTCAATTTTATTGGTGAAACATTTTTACACTCAAAAATATTGAGTAAATATTACTGTTATGAAATCAGGTAGATGATACTCAATTAATTTGAGTAAAAGTAACCAAAACTTTTACGTACTTATTAACAACTAAAATTGAGTACAATGACCTAAAGAAATTGAGTAGATATAATTAAATTATTCAGTCAATGCCACAAAAGACTACAAGTAAATACATTGAAATATTAAGTAGATCTAATTGAATATTAGAGTATGATTTAACAAAACAAATATGTCACATTTACTTTATTCATTTACTTTTATTGATTTAATTCATATAGTACCATTTACCCCTTTCATTTACTTTACCTTTTACTCCAGGAGTACATGATGTCAAATGAATACACATGAAATAATTATGCAGATAATTATGTTTTTAATCAACTAATTTTGACCAGTGTAACACCACATCAAGTATGAACATTCAACATACTTTAGTATGTAAATGACATGCAACAATGCCTGCAAAAACAATATGTTTAAAGATAATGATCAGGAAAGGGGTATCCCTGACACTTTCCCTGACAATTCTGTTTACTAAAGAGCAGTGTGTGTTCACAATACTGTATATAAGTACCTCTAATTGAACTGTGCATACTGTAAGTAAGCAGTCTGTCAAACATTATGCACCATAAGAACAATGAGCCCATCAAATGAACAGTAAGTCATAACCACAAAATACATTAAAGACAGTCAGAGGCCATTTGGCATGAAAGAAAATCACAACTTGGAATATGAAATAATAAATAAGCATTTACAGTAGCTCAACATTTAAACATATTGACTATGCACACGTGTAATGTCTATATGCTAAACTGACCTGTTTGCATTATGACTCGAATGCACCAGAAACAAACACTTTACATTAACTAATTACTATCAGCAACAAATACCATTGCAAAAATGCTGTTTTGACAATAAATCCACTTTCAGTAGGTTATACCCACTTTCTGAGAGCATCTTGCTGAACAGTAGTCGGCAAGCAGAAATTTTTTCAGTCTCTGAACTTTGGCTGAAAGGTGTCCAGGATCCAACTCAACTAGTACTTTTTGGAACATCTCAAGACCATATCTGAGGTTCTTGGGGTATCTCAGATTAAAGGCATAGAACAGTCCCAACAGATAGCAGCAGACCCCCAAGATTGTTGAGGGCAGTGATGCCCTTAATCACAATACCTACATCAGTAGGTTCATTCATTGAGTCCTCTTGGTTCTGCAGCAGGTAGATCTTCATCTTCATCATCACCTCCTCTGTCAACTTCTCTTCTACTCTGACAGGTGCACCAGCAGCTTCCTTCCTGCACACATTGTGAAGATAATTGTTTAGAGCTCACTTTCAGGCTAAATGTTACAAGACACACAGACACACATTGAGCAATCCTAGCTGTCTCCACACATGCAGCCCTGGGCATAATCTTGAATCAGTTGGACCAGACATGCAACGGATGCAACAGCCATTCAGCCAATGTCACAACCTCATTCTCTGGACATCACTATGCTGTTCCTTTGCATGTGATGGTCTCATCCACGATGACATTAAAACGTCAAAACATTTAATTTACTAACTTGAAAGTCCTTGATCTTGACACTATCTTCTTCCAGATGGTCGATGAGACATCGGATGATGACCTCTCGTGTTCGTTGATTGGGGATTCCTCTCTGCAGAATAGAAAAATAATTATTTGAACAATAAAGAAAAAGTATGACTGCACTTTCATAACTAACATAAACTTTGGCAATACAATTGTTTCCACAACCCAGTTTTAGCAACGGAAGCTGGGAGACTGTCCTTAGTAGCTATTAAGACATACATTTAGAAATGAATAATCAGGAGAGAGAGAGTTGCAGGGGATAAAGATGAGTTTAGCATAAATTAATATAGTAATTATTGTCATTAGCCAGGTGAAATATAATTAAAGCAGTTAGAGTAAATGAAAGTTTCATACCTGAAGTACAATACTCATTTGTGCCCAAACTGCCCTTCTTGGACTGGAACATGGACAGTAGTTTCGGGGTATAGAAGTCCAACATTGCCATACATTTTGGCTCAAGATTCAGTGTGGTGATCATCCTGAACTTTGCACTAACCTGGAAGACAGAGATGAGGGGAAGAGAGTAAAAAAGAAGACATGTAGATAATAATGTAGGCCTATACCTGTGCATTTTATCTTCATTGTACACACCATTGTATGCAGCTGTGCATAGCTTGTAATAAATGCAAAAAGTCACAATGACTAGAGGGCTTGCACATTCCTCTCACTGTAACCTTAACTAGCTGCAAACCTTTGTAAAGAACATAAGTTATACCCAATACATTTGTGTAGCCTATATGCACAAAGATACAGTAAATCTACTTACCAATATTTGCAAACACTCTCCAGGTTTCTTGTTGAAGAAGATGTGTGCTGCTGCTGTTTGTTGACAGAATGTTCCAGTAGAACTTTCCCATGAACCCTTGTGTACAATTTTGAATCTTAGTCATATCTACTCAATTGTTTAAGTTGTTGTGAGAGATGAAAGATTATTAAGTTGGAATGAATAATAATTAAGGGTCTTTTTAAATTGATCCATATAAGTACTCCATACTCAAATATTATGAAGGAAAATTACCAAAACAAATTGAGTATAATTCATGAATAAAATCAGTTGGTCAAATACTAATTTATTCTCATGAAATTAACTCAAATAATATATGTACATCTAACTCAAAAAGAACAGTTGGATTTTTACTCATTTTGTTTGGTGTGACCTACTCAAACAATCACATACATGATATTCAGTGATTTTATTGAGTAAATATAACTTTTTCTAATAGTGCTATTTACTCGGTCACAGAATTCTTTCTTAGAGTGTAGGTGAAGATCTGTGATAATATCAGAGACCTGCAGTAGTCCTATACCAGCATTACTCAGTAGTTTGTGATGCACAGAAGTTTGTTATTATGGTCCCTATTTTCGTCCATGAAGTTTAGGGATGAACGAAGATATAGCTCTATGTCTGTATGTGGCTACAACAAACTACTAGTCTGTTTAATGTGACAAGTATTAAAGGAGTAGTTCACCCCCAAAATGACTTTTTTTCTATTGATTAGTCAGTCCATGGAGACTAGAGTTCTATAATATTTTTAGTTTTTTGTCGCATTCCTAAGACAAAAATTAGATTTGCGTACATTTACCCCCATTGATTCCGGATGGGGACCCGAATCGATTTGGGTCCCCATCCGGAATCAATGATGGTACATTTATTGTTATCACATTTTTGTCTTAGGAATGCGACAAAAACCTAAAAATATTATTGAACTCCAGTCTCCTTGGTGTATATAAAAATATATTTTCACATAGGATCAAAGGTTGTATGATTGATTCACTGCCATCCTGGATGGCTTGGTTCTAGGCTTAACATAATTGTTATAAATATTTTTGTAAAAGTCTATGGGGAAAATGAATGATGATTTTTAAGTGGCACCAGTAAACCACTTCCGCTGCGATGCTCTATAGTATTATAAACAAAAAGAGTAGAAATTAAAGCAGATGTAATTCATTTCCACACTGGTAGGAGTTGTTGATAGTTTCAACCACAAGAGGGCAGCGACAACCAGCCTAAGATGTGTAAATAATGTGTAGATGTAGACATTTTGTCTGTTTCTTCTTGCTCCCCCCCACCCATGTAGAAAATACGCAATACATAGGCCTACAGATACACCTACAGCATTGGCATTAAACAGGTGAGAGTGACATAGCTTCACCCCTATTAGAGCCCATAATGGTATAGTTCAAGGGTAGGCAACCTTAGGCAACCCCATGTTGGCACTGGGGAGTGATCACTGGCACACTGGCAGATACACAGAGAGACAGACAGACAGACAGACAGACAGACAGACAGACAGACAGACAGACAGACAGACAGACAGACAGACAGACAGACAGAGATACTGTACATATAGATATAGATACAGTATATGGGTCACCTAAAAAAACATTGATACCCTGAAAAAGCTTGGGAAACATTGCTATAGCCTTCTGTAGATTCTAAACCAGGCTTCACAGCCACAATGTGTCAGAAATGTGTACATTTCCTTATGCTGCTGCATGTTAAAAGTTACATACTTATTTACTGTGCAAGTGTGCAAGTAGGCTTGCTAAAAGACTCAAAATGGTTTACCTGTTTGTAACAGCATAAGCCCAAGGGTGAGTGATCAGATGCATCTTGTTTAGCCTTACATTAAGACTCTTTCTGCCGAGACTTTCGCATTGTGACGTTGGGGCGACGGCAGAAGCGTCTTACCGACAACACAGAGAAACATGGACCCTGACCATGCCTTTACTGACTGTGAAGGGGGACGTGGTCTCTGGGTGGCCAATGGGTGCCACGGATCCTTGTGGCCTCCACATAAAATTTATATTAATCGTAATTCTGTGCATATAAAAATATATGTACCCAACAGGGGGGCAGGCGTCAGGATTTAAAATGAAGCAACATGGAACTGAAAGTTCCTATGATTGGCCGCTAGTTGCGCTGTTCTGGCACCAGAAGCAACATGTTCTCCATAGGATTCCATTCTATTCCCCCAAACTTTTAAATTTGATTTTCTTACCTTAATAAACATTGTCATAAGTACTTTATGCCGGTTCCTGTTGAAAGCCTTGTTTCAATCGTCATGATATGTGTTTTGTGAAAATATGGTCCAATTTATGTTATATTTGATGTTATAGCAGGGTATGCTGTAGGAGGGGCTTGTGATCATAGGCTTGTGATGGTTCTTCTTCGTGTGCTTTATTTTGAAAGCTCAACACCACATTCTCCCAAGTATCCCTGCAGTTGCATGTGACCATTGGCAGCATTCGAGATGGTACCATTTCTACCAATGAACGTTGATTTCTACAATGTTGGCGGCACCCGTACAAGGGACAAAAAAGCGCCATTTTCGCAGCATAGAAACCAATGGCTTAACACCGTCCATATTTTTGAGCGGTGGTAAACCGCTCCATAGAGTGGCTGTGCGTGTGTCTGTAGCCACTTTTCCTCAGCGTTTTGCCATAGCAATATGTGTGTGTGTGTAGCCATATTACATCATATTACATCACCAATTATTATCTGTAGCCACTTTTCCTCAGCGTTTTGCCATAGCAATGTGTTTTCCTCAGCGTTTTGCCATAGCAATATGTGTGTGTGTGTGTGTGTGTGTGTGTGTGTGTGTGTGTGTGTGTGTGTGTGTTGTAGCCATATTACATCATATTACATCACCAATTATTATCTGTAGGCACTTTTCCTCAGCGTTTTGCCATAGCAATGTGTTTTCCTTAGCGTTTTGCCATAGCAATATGTGTGTGTGTGTGTGTAGCCATATTACATCACCAATTACGTTATGCAAGCACGACCACCGCTCACTTCACATTGGGTGTTTATGCTTATTTCATTCATTATAATTATCAAAATCGCTATCACCGCACTGCACGGTCAGCAAGCATCACCAGTCCACTATACTAGTCCAGGAGACAACCCCAGCCCTCATAATGTTTTCTGCTAAATTATTTTCACTATTATTTCATGTTAGCATATACCTTGGGCCATCATAAGTTCATAGTGAACACCCCCAACTCGGGCCGTTTGGTCTCAGGGGCCCGCAAACCCATTTTTTGGGTTAGGGTTAGTTGTCACTGGCGAAATGATGTAAATGTATAGAATAATTCACTAAAATTACATACATTGTCACACACATATGAAATTCGGTTTGGAGTATCCTGACACATAGGGGTAAGTAGCAAAATAGGATTCTAGTGCTTGCTACCAATGTCATTTAAGATATCACCCACCATCACCATCCCCAGAAACACAAAGAAAATGCTGTCCGCTTGACACATTCTCATCAAATATGATCATTTTCAAGCAGTTTATTGTGAATATAATTGCTTCTCCTCTTCATAAGCTTCAATTTGAGCCCAAGATGATCTTCTCATCTTGAGAATTACTGTTTCTGTAGCCAAAATACTGCACTATACCTCAAATCGGAGAAATTATTCTATTCAGTCAGTAGCTTTACAAAAGCCTATGAATCTAACAATGGGTTCACAAGTACTGCAATTTGAAGTTATAAACATGAAAAATGAATACTAGCAAGGAAGCAAATGCATACGTGTTATGCCCATATATGGAGATTCCTATATTATCAACACATTAAGACATTATTAAGGATATTATGTTATCAATATTAAAGGTGATACACCATGCATTTAAAAAGTATTTATGTCATATTGTTTATGTCCCAAAAACGTTTTTCAAAAGGTTTGAGGCTAAATTTACCACCTCTCTCATTTTGAATGGCTCTCAGAGCATTTTCAGCTGCAGTACCACCTTTGGCCTGAACTGCGCCGCCCCCCCAAAATCTTTTTGATTTTTTTTTTGAAAAAAAAAAAGTTTTTGAAAAAAAAAAGTAAAAAAAAAAAAAAAAAAATCCTTCAAAAACGGCCGTCAATGACGGCAGCGACGGCAGCAAATCTGAACAGCCTGTTTTGAGAACCCGTGGGATGCTTTTAACCTCCGCCTTCCCAAAACCAGAGAAAGACACAACGGTCGTCAGAAATGGGACTTTGTGAGGATAGAAGGTGCTAGTGGGACCCCAAAAAAAGGTTTTAAAATAGGAAAAGTGAAATTTTATGGTGTATCACCTTTAAGGACATATCTGAGAATGCCCATATTGGTAATGCCCATATATGCGCATGTTTTGACACAACATTGTTGACTATCATGCAGGGGTCTCCATATATGAGTAACTGGTCCCATACATCACTGGCCAGATGGCCAAATATTGACGCGACCTCGCCCTTATGTCACCCTGAGGTGTCTTACTAGTATGCTAACTATGTAGCCATGCAAACTAGGCCTGCTAATTCATGTTACAGTTTGTTTTTATTTTGTTGTTTTAGTATGTTTAAAAGTCATTGTAATGCTGACATGTAGACACACTTATGGTCTGTTGTGTAGGACTCATACTATTTCTCTGTTATTGTGTAGCGATACAACATGCGTAGGATAATTTTTATTTGCATAATGTTGTATATCATTCTCATTTCTGAGTCATTTTAGAGTTTCACACTGCAAAGCTAGTAAAAGCAACTGTTTACCTCTATTTCCAGTACACTTTGTTGTGTAGTTTAGACACTTGTATTTACCTCACATGCCATATTTGAGATAGCCTATGCCAATCCGTGAAATAAATGTCTTTGGGAATTCCTTTGTCTTAATAATTAATGTCACTTAACTTAAAGTAAAAGTAATGTTTTCGGGTATTATAAAATGATACAACTGCTAATAACCATTCATTAATGTTGTCACTTTACTTGAAGGTCACTATGTTGTGCTATAAGGTATTATAGTATGATATTATTACTAATAACTATAAAAGAATGTTGTCACATTACTTAAAGGTCTCAAAGTCATGCTATAGCATATTATTGATGATTATTATATTTAATAAACACATTGGTTATAAGGAATTATGACACATTATAGCACTTCTCTAAGTAAGTTATGGTAGTTATAATGTGCTGTTCCGCTTTGCACAATAATGCATTATAACCATGCACTTATAATGCATTATAAACGTGGTTATAAGCTGTTATAAGCTGTTATACATGATTATATATATTATATATATATATTATAAGCGCTTTATAATGCATTATAAATGAGCTTATAATGCATTATAAAGGCGACCTTAATATAAAGTGTTACAGAGAAAACCTACAGGGTGGCTCCCTCAGTCAGCTGGCCCAGGGTCTCTGCGCACAAACACAAGCACAACTACCAGATGGAAAACCCATTGGACTAAACCAGCAAAACATAAAGCAAAATGGAATGCTCTCACTAAAAGAGAATATACATTGGCAGAATACCTGAGCACAGTGAATGACCCAAAACATAGGAAAGCCTCGACTAGGTACAGACTCAGCAATAGTGAAAGGCCGCCAAGGCCTGACCAAGGGAAGACAGACTATATGCACCCACTGCATAAACAATGTGGTTTACATTATGATTACATAAGTAACAGCTATATTGTGGGACCCAATACATCTCTGATAATAAACAAAATATCAATAATAATACACAAATTAATATTCCTTCAAAAAGGTTCACCATTTATTGCTTTTGTCTTCAGCTGGGCATTCTCCTGCTCTAGGGTATGGTAGGCTGTCTGAAGACGGTTCTTCTCCTGCATCAAGTTGTTGTAGTTGGTCATGCTGTTACTGGGAGAATGATCTGCAAAGGACAGAAATGGTGAAGATAAACACAGTTGTTGTATACCGTTCATGATGAGGTCAAAGCATCTGTGAGGGAAATCTGATTTGAGAAGAAGAACATGTCAACACTGCATACTTTGCAGATGCCTGCAATAATACCCACAAAAAGCAACAATGACAATTAGACAACACAAGAAGTCTCATTTTGGGTTAATATTGTGGTGGCTTTTATACGGTAGTTGTAACAACAAAATGTCAGTCAACAAACTCCTTGAGTGAGTTATGTAGTAGTTTAGTGACATGGAATACTCACAGTGAGTGATGTGGTAGTTTAGTGACATGGAATACTCACAGTGAGTGATGTGGTAGTTTAGTGACATGGAATACTCACAGTGAGTGATGTGGTAGTTTAGTGACATGGAATACTCACAGTGAGTGATGTGGTAGTTTAGTGACATGGAATACTCACAGTGAGTGATGTGGTAGTTTAGTGACATGGAATACTCACAGTGAGTGATGTGGTAGTTTAGTGTCATGGAATACTCACAGTGAGTGATGTGGTAGTTTAGTGACATGGAATACTCACAGTGAGTGATGTGGTAGTTTAGTGACATGGAATACTCACAGTGAGTGATGTGGTAGTTTAGTGACATGGAATACTCAGTGAGTGATGTGGTAGTTTAGTGACATGGAATACTCACAGTGAGTGATGTGGTAGTTTAGTGACATGGAATACTCACAGTGAGTGATGTGGTAGTTTAGTGACATGGAATACTCACAGTGAGTGATGTGGTAGTTTAGTGACATGGAATACTCACAGTGAGCGATGTGGTAGTTTAGTGACATGGAATACTCAGTGAGTGATGTGGTAGTTTAGTGACATGGAATACTCACAGTGCACGGCCTGGCCTATGTTCCCACCCAGCAGCAGAAGACACAGCATCCCCAGAGACACAGTAAAAATTCTGGAACGCCTTCTCTCTGTGTGACAAAAACACTTCTAAAATGATTTAAATGACCAACATTCTCTCTAAATAAATATTTTTAGACGTGAAAAGAATCACTCCTATAGCTGTCAGCGTCCCTCATCTCTCCTGTGTCTCCTTCTCTGTCTCTCCTTTTTCAAGTCTGGAATAACATAAATCTCCACACATTTTGGGATGAGATGAGAGCCTCGAAAAGTTAGCTATTGAATACAAACAGTAAACTATCTTGAATGTTACTGTCTTCTCTAGATTAATCAAAATGACACTTCATGTATTGTTTTGCTTTTAACCATTTTTCTACCAAACTGAGTTGTTAATGTCCAACTAATTCCTTCACACACGCACGCACGCACGCACACACACACACAGACTTTTTCATCCACGGCACCTCTGAATTATAGCGCATTACATTTATATCATGTCATATTACAGTAAATAAATACGTAAATCATTCCCTTTGAGTATGTAACGAGGAAAACTTGGGAACCTCAGAATATCTGTTTCCATTATAGGACGAACAAAAATAACTTTTTTGTTTGGTGTTTAACCACTTAAACCCCAGCATCCCTGTTCTGGGGGGAACGTTCAACAAAAAAAAGCAGCCCTACAAGCTCACAATGTGTTAAAACGTGATTTTAGATCTGCTATTTTTGGTGAAAAGACTTTAACCTATAGTACAGTAGGTTGAAAAAAGATTAAGAGGTACAGTGCAATTAACTCAAAATGTAGCCACGGATGAGGCTTAGTCTAGTCGGACACATTGATGACCCCTGCATACAACCCTAACAGTCATTTAGGCCTATACTATACTGTATCACCCTCCAACATACGGTAATAACTCTTGAGAGTGTAAAATGAACCCCAAAGGGTGTTTAAGGGTCCATTTGGTTTCATTGTATGCTCTCAAAATGGGTCCATTTGGTCTACACTAGAACATTTTTTATTTTGATCAACGTTTGCCTGTTATCTCCCCTTTCGTATACCAACATCAATCCAGCATGGAATTGTGGACAAAATCGTATTATTATCCAATGATAACAATATAGTTTTAGGTGTGAGAGGCTAAATGTCATCAAATGGAGGTCCGTGGCTCAAATGCAGAATAAATAATGGACCTTGATATGAAAAAGTTGAAGACCCCTGTTCTACCACGCTGTCTGTTAAATGTTTATAATGTAACAGACTGCATTGAGTCCATATTTGTAACATAACGCAACATTTTATAACGTGAGTGATACAGTACAGCTTTAAAAAATTAAATAAAAAAAACGTTGACTCTGCTGTAAAGCAGCACTTTCTCTCAGGGAAAGCAGAGAACACTGGTTGTGGTTGGAGCAAATAAACACATACACAGTTCACTGCTATTAACAGGAAGAGGAAGAACTCAGTGAACAGCAAGAGAGGAAGAACAGACCACCAAATCATCTTGACACGTCACACACACAGTGGCCACATGTGTGTGAAAACCTCTCGAGTGGAGGCCTATCTTCCTGAAGTAGCTTGCAGGCTGCTACAGTATGTGGCTGCGGTCCGTTGCACAATGCTTTAGCGGTAAGGACTAACAATACAGAAATACATGCTCGTCCACAATGCATGCATGCACGCACGCACGCACGCACGCACGCACGCACGCACACAAACACACACACACACACACACACACACACACACACACACAAACACACACACACACACACACACACACACACACACACACACACACACACACACACACAGTGCCGGCTTTTCGTACAGGCGAGAGAGTTGCTTGCCTGGGGGGCGCCAGGTCGGATAGGTGCGCCGCTATGTAGCCCTAAAAGTTAAATAAAAATACATAAAATAAAATAATATCGCTTGTTAAAATAGACAGTGACAGTGTCTATATTATTATTGCAAGTTTTCCAACAATTAATTTGCACAAGTAAGTTGCACGGTGGCGGTGCACGCACCATGAAGAACATAAGCCTCGAGGTGTGCATTGGAGGAAAGGGAGGAAAGAAGTAACTACTAGCTAAAGTTGTCAAATAATTGTAGAGGAGTAAAAATACTATAATTGCCCCTATTTGTCTCATAGATTTTTCAGCATGAGGCAATCTGGAGCGCCACCTGCTACAAACGTTAAATGTTTTATATTCATTATCTCAATTATATTGCTCTTTGTCTTCTGAACCAGGAGTTCGACATCAAACCATGCCTTTAACATTTAACAAGTCTTGTCTTTTTAATATTACATCATTGTATTTTGTATCGTTAATGTTTTCTCCTATATAAAATATAATTGGCTGTGTGGACTCTTTGTTTCTATACATACCACATCTTTTTATTTTAAATTAATTATTTCAAATGGACACTTGACATTCAGTAATTGAGGCTTGTGATCAAAATAAGAACATTATAATGATGTGTAAAGAAGAAAATCTAAAATTTGCCACAGACAGATTAAATGTGTATTCCACGAAACCGGTACGATTTGGGCATTTTTTTCGGGAAAATTTGATCGAAATGAATTACTTTTCTGAATAGCCCACACCATTAAGGACATATTTAACATGCAGAAAAACATATTTTCCCATCCCAGGCATTAAATTAATATTTTTATATGGAATAATCCATTTAACAGGGTTGACATTGATAACGGGGTTAAGTGGAACGGGGTTGAGATTTTTTACTCAAGATGGCAATTACTCTACCTGCGGTGATTAAGAGGAGACCACATGGCATGCATGACATTAGGAAATCAGATACATTGTTGAAATAACAAAGATAGTTTTCACAAATGATTGTTTTCTATCTTTATTTCATGTAACGGGGTTGAGTTGTTAAGCTTTACGACCACACAAGTATAAATGACTATAAATAGGTGTAAAAAGTTGGGAAATGTCCTCTTTCTGCAGCATCTTGGTCAGAAGACTTGTAGAATGCCATTGCATGTTGTTGATGTTACTAAAGGAGCAGTTCATACTTTTTACAGAGAGGAGAATGACTTTGTAACGGGATTGAGTGCGATTGGGGGACGGAGCTATAATATGTGATTTTAATGATAAATCATCTATCTATTAAAATACTAAACATGACCAGCAATAGAGTACATTGCTGGTTTTATGTGAATAGCATAATTTATGGATTATTTTACATTTTTAGTAGTTATATCTCAAGTCCACTTTCCTTAGCAGCCATCCGGGACATGAGAAAATGTACAAAATAGGTGGTGTCTACTAAAAAAAGGGAAGATAATTTCTGGAATTAAGATAAAATGTATGTAAGTTTTACACAATATTAAAGGGAACATTTCAATTAATGATAAAAGCTTTTAAAAATCAATTTTGGTGACCAAATAGATAAAATGCAGCTAAAAGGATTAGAGGGACCTCAAATCGTACCGGTTTCGTGGAATGACTCGTATGTGTATGTTAATATTTTTATATTTAATATTCATTTTATCAGAAACGGCCCCTTCATAACTTTATACTCCATTTTATCCATGTTAGATTTGTCGAAAACAAACGTATTTGATTTCTGGTGAAAATAATAAAAAAATGTATTGAAAAAACACGGCCCCCTCACATATTAGGGAGCGTGTCGCTGTTACTACATGTCATCTTTTCGCCACCCGACTCTAACCCTCACCCTAACCCTAACCTCCGTGGAGTGAGTCGCTAACCCTCCGGTCGAAATGATGGTCGTTCGAAAGAGCGTGATTTTACCACATATTAGGGGGACAGTATGCAACTTAAAAACTCCCTGGGGTGCTTAAGACCAGAGGCCGATTCTACACTTGCTTTCTAAACCAGTAGTTTGCACACTTTCAAGATGAATCAAAAATGTCAAAAGAAATGTATGTACAGTACAGTACGTAGGCCTACATGCTCGCAATGTGGCACGAAGTGACACGATGAGAGCTTGCATATCTGCTGCCTACTGTACTGTATATCTGCTATATTTGAATAGCCAACTTTTTTTAGTTTTAGCGACAGTAATCTTACCAGACTGCAGTAACTTTTGTAGATCTTTCTCCTTCTCGGTCGGAAGAGCTTCATAGACTGTGTCGTCTATGTTTTTGAGATCAAGGGTCTCATAAACTCCCTCTGCTTCAGTTGGTCTTGCTGTGGGGTCATTCTCGTCTGGATCTCCCTCTTGGAGGTCAATGTTATCAGAATGTCTAGCTACAGCCATTTGTACCTTTATGACTTCATTCATAAAGGTACAAATTACTTCTTTATGCAGTTATTTGGTCCAGCTCTTCACAACACCTGAATATACTGTATCCTCAATGCCCTAAACCTAGAGACACTACTGTTATATTGCACAACACAGCTCACATGCCACCAATGAAAATAAACCACACACACGCACACACGCACAGACACGCATGCACGCACACACACACACACACACACACACACACACACACACACACACACACACACACACACACACACACACCCACAGCTGTGTGGTGTAAAACCTTTTCTTATGAGATGCAGCATTCTATGTCAAGCACAATGAGTATGGTGTGCTAACGGAAGCTATATGTTTTCCTGTAGCTTCATGATCTCATCTCAAGTCACACAGCACACAAGAGAAGGTGTCCATTATTAAGAACCATTGAGTTATTAGTCTCATTTTCAGAATGAGAGGTGGTCAAGCTTTGCTTGTCAGGAGACCCCCTCACTGACCCATGTGTGGAGGGAGGTCAGAGTACTGACCTCCCTGACCTGAGACATGAGGGGAGACAACGCAGGTTGGTTTATTTGCGACCGAAGGATGCCGCATACCATGAGAAATGTCGTAGCTTCACTGTAAAAAATAAAAGTTGGGAAAACTCAAAATTTTAAGGCAACAAACTTTAGAAAACTTTTAAGTTAGATAATCAAACATAAAACTTTAAGTTTTGCTTAAATTGGTTTAGTTGGTTTATCTTAACATTTTAAGTTGCCTCAGCTTTCATAATTTTAGCTTAACTTAAAATTCTAAGTTGCCCTAAACTTAAAAGTTTTCTGAAGTTTGTTGCCTTAAAATGTTGAGTTTTCTCAACTTTTTATTTTTTACAGTGTTGTCCTTCCGTAACGGAAGTGATTACATTACAGTCATGTTACATCACCTCATCAAAGATCAAACCCAAGATAATAACTATAAACAAGGTATGGTCGCCGACATGGCCGGGCATGCGCCATTGACGATCATGGGAGCCAAAACTGGAACCGGAAGTTGTGTGAACTGTCTGTGACACTAACACCAGCTGGTTCTAGTTGTTGAGTACTTAAAGGTATGATGTCAATTCAATTTTTAAATTCAAAGGAGCTTTATTGGAATGAGAAAACATACGTTTATATTCAAAAGCAAGTTTCAAAACAATAAAAACTGTTAAAAATGGGGAACATATATACAGTTGGAGGGGGTACAGCATTGTCGTTTGGCCTATACAGGGTATGAAGCTTTTTGGAACAAATAACATCTTTCTCAATAACATTTCAATAGCATACAAATGAAGGAAAAGAAAAAAGCCTCAAATTTAAAGCTTGTTTAAAGGTAGTACTAGTAGCTCTGTTTATGCTGTATGTGCAGTAGGTCTGGATGCCCTTCAATGGTTTGTAGACCTTAGGGTGTAGTGGTTGTAATCCATTCTCTAGCCTCCTTTTATCACAACAGTTCACAAATCTTGCTGCTGTGTTCGCACATTGTTGTATTTCTCCATATGGGAGTTTTTGTCATTGGTCATGTTTACAAACTCACTTTGGGTGTGCGTTATCTGTGGGAAGTATGTGTCTCTGTCGATGTCTTGGTATAGTGGGCAAGTGGTTAGAAAGTGTAGCTCTGTTTCCACCGCATTTTGTGTGCCGTGGGTGGGTGCATACAGTACATAGCCTGTCTTCCCTTGGAAGCGGGGTCTGTCTGTGGCGGCCTTTCTCTATTGCAAGGCTGTGTTCGCTGAGTCTGTAACTATAGTCAAGGCTTTCCTGGGTTTTGGGTCGTTTGCCGTGATGTCATGCCGCGAAAATTAACATTATGAAATGAATATGATACAGTAGGTCACATGGTATTCTGGGCGGGACCATATCACAGATTGATTGCGTAGTAGTGAATGTTTACTTCTATGTACGGGGCCGCGCACAAAGACAATAGACGATTTACATGCTCGGCTATTTTCTATTTCCAAAACACTGCCATTCCGAAAATTGACGATTTTTTCGGAATGGCTGGGTTTCGTAATGGAGAGGGGTAACCCAACACTCCCCCCCTCGTTGTTGTGTTACTGTCTCTGCCTGTCAGCTGTGCGAACCTGGTGCCTTAGAATGCGCCCAGGCAGCTCATTGGCCCATTTTACTCATGACGCCACGCCGCAACCAATGAGAGGTGACGCTTTCAGTGTTGCTAAGATACAATATGAAATTACATAGAGGAGGCTTTGATTGATTGATTGAAGACTTTAAAGAGGTTTGCATAGGAAAAGGTACAGTTTCATGACAGTACAGTTCACTGGTACACGGTCAACTAAATCGAGATCCTAGTAAGCTTTTTGGCTTATTTGCACAGGAACCCTTTATGTATCTCATATAACATTGAATGACAGACAGATAGAACACAGTACTATGCAGTAGTAGACAGTCAGAAAAAAAAACAGTGCAAATAATATACAGTAGATATTTACAATAGAGGGGTCAGGGGGAGGGTAAGGCTGGTGCTAGGTTTGTTTTTACCAGTTACGAGCAGCTGCCGCCTGTAAGTGGTTTTTCAGGGCGAGTTTAAAGGATGTTAGGGATTTACACTCCTTTAAGGCCTTCGGTAAGGCGTTCCACATTTTAGTGGTATAGCAGGAGAAAAGGTTTGACCCTTTGCCTGGGTTGAACTGTGGCGCTGCCTCTGATGTTGTAATTGTGGACATCCTTAACGCTTAAAAAAGTATTTTGTCAGGTACATGGGTATCTTAGTGGTGTAGTGTATATTGTACACCAGGCCCATTGCAAGATGCTGTACTCTGTCATCTACTCTGAGCCACCCCACGCTTAGCTGGTGAGTAGCGGTGAGATGAGTCTGATAGGAAACTATCTACCAGCTCAGTCTAACCACGAGTTGAATGTCTAAAGCAGGGGTCTTCAACAGGGGGTCCACGACCCCCCCTAGCCTAGGGGTCTGCGGAGATACTGCAGGCCAGGGGTGCCCGAAATTGTTGAGAGAGAGAAAAAAAAAAACATATTTGTATTTAAAAAAGAGAGAAAAAAAATAATTAATAAATATATAAAAAAACATGATTCTGTCTCTTTTGAATAGCTTGTATACATGATAGTATTGACATTGGTTCTAAGTTAATAAGGTATGTTTATAAATGGCAGTGTAGCCAAATGTAAGGAGGTCTCTACAGAAATAATAAAAAGTAAAAACATTAAAACAGCCTTTTGTTCACATAAAGAATGAAACAACACGGAACAAGCATATGCATTATACTGATAAAACCTACATGTCCAGGTTATTTTTTTAAAACACGCCCATGTATGAATTGTCAGGACTTTACTGATGAGCCATAAAAAAATACATTTTAGGAATGAATATTTATATTTATTTGGTTATTATTCTACTGTTAGAGTGACGATAGGTTCTTGGTTCACCAATGATCCTAGATTTCCATGCATTTGATGTATTACCCATGTGTTCTCTGGATTAGGATTAAATCCCTGAATTGAAAAATTGTGAATGAAATCTGCCATCTTCCAAGATTGTCTCCCTGGCCAGACTTGGAGATTTAACAGCAGTACTTGCAGGATTAACAGTAACACTTGTAACTGCAGTGATTAAAGATGAAGTGCCATGATTTCCCCCGCCCATAACAGTAACACTTGTAACTGCAGTGATTAAAGATGAAGTGTCATGATTTCCCCTGCCCTAAAACATGATTATCAGGTATTATGATTATACTATGAGGAAGATGTTTTCCAAAAAAGTGTACAGAAAGAGTTAAAATTTGTTTTTTATTTGGCCACATCCACCAGTTCATTAAGTATGCCTGGTTGTCCAGGTGGGTGGTGACCCAGCTGAAGTTAGCCACACCCACAGTGTTGGGTGAATGCTAAAAGGGGAGGGGATGATTCCAGATAGATTGATGTCACTCTATCTGTGTTTTTGGATAGGCACTTTTGACCCACAAGGTGGCAGCCTCGAGAAAAAAATCCATAATGCAAAGGATTGCTCATAACCACACCAGGGGGGCTAATGAAGTACTGTTAACCACCTAGACCAGGGGTTTTCAAAGTGGGTGACGGGGCACCCTGGGGTGCCGCGACGGCAGTCCAGGGGTGCCGCAAGATAATTTGATAATATTTGGAATTTATTTGGACACTTGAAAACATATTTTGTATCATTTTAAACTAGAGGTACAAAGTTATTTTCAGTCAGTTCTAACCAAAATGGCTGTTATCTCAACATTTTCCTCGCAAAACATAATCACTTAAAGGACAACTTTGTTTTTTTACAACAAGGGTTCATATTTTAGATTAGAGAAAAGAAAAAGTGAGTGTTAAAATGTTTTCATTTGCTTCATTCTATTGTTTTATCGCGTTTACCGTGCTAAAATGTGGGGCATGCGTACGCATGGGGGCATGCGTACAAGTGGCTAAATATGTCTTTTTAGACACAATAAGCCAGCAGTTTCTTTATTGCTATTTACAGTAACACTTCTAGCCCCCATAAGTCACATCCAACCATGAAAGGTTGCGTTGTATCTTGGGAATGGGCTTATTCTGTGTAAAATGACATATTTAGCCACTTGTACACATGCCCCAACTACTGAAATAAGAATCTCTAAAACAATAGAAAGAAGTAAATGAAATAATTTTAACACTCATCTTATATATTCTTTAATTACAATCTAAAATATGAACCCTTGTTGTAAAAAACTAAAGTTGTCCTTTAAATATCGTCACTGTCGGGCAGAAACCTTGTATCTCCAAGTTTCAAATGTGTACGTCTTTTGATAAAGCAAAGCCCTGCTTCATCATACAAGACTGTCGCACAAAACTAGTGAAAACAGCCGATCTACAAGCACACTGTGTGCTTGTAGATCTGCTGTTTTCCCTAGTTTAGTACATTATAGATGATACATACAAAACGAACGGTTTTGGACATACAAGGTTTCCACCCGACAACGACGATATTCTATAAATATAAGGTGCTGGGAGTGAAAATTATAATGTTGGGATGCCTCGGATTAAAACAAAATATATTTATGGGGTGCCCTGAGACAAAAAAGTTTGGGAACCCCTGTCCTAGACACATGAAAACCAGAAACAAAACTATAATGACACCACCTCTTTAAAGGACCAATAGCAGTGATGCCAGGATAGCAGTGATTATAGGGGTGACAGCAGTGCTTCCAGACCTTTTAGCCCTAAAATCAGCATTGTTGCACAAGTCACCTTCACAGCAGCTATCATCTCCGTCATGATCACAAATGCTCTTTGAGATGCAGCCCACATGGTTCTCCACCTTTCCTTCGCTGTCTGTCTCTGTGACATAAATAAATAAATACATAAATTAATTAATAAAAAATGAAAGCTGCAAGCAGCGATTACCGGGCCTCACAGCTATACCCACGCAATATTACACCATTACACTTATTGTACTATTACACTTTAAAATATTACAATAGGCTGTTACAATATTACACTCGTATACTTATTGCGTTATTACACTATCACACTTATTACACTATACAAACCATTGAAAAGATATAGCAAATAGGAACTATCAACTGTTGAACAATCAGTAGAGGGGGCAGGGCTAAGTTAAACCAATTAAGGACGAGGACTCTGAAACAAGTCAAATGACACCACCCACAAGTTACTACGACAAACGGTTTATGAATTATAGCCAAAAAAGGGAACAATCAAGTATCGACCAATCAGAAGAGGGGGCACCCCCTGTTTGACGCTTCGCTATGGTCACACTGTTTTGCGAAAACTCGCACAACTTCTTATCATTAATGTGTCTTGTGTATGCTGAGTGAATTTGAGGTTGATCCGATTAACCCCCTAAGAGGGATTCGTTAAAGTACGATGTGTGAAAACGCCACAAATAAGTCAAAATGGCCGACTTCCTGTTTGGTTTCGGACATCTTTTGTAAGTCCGGACATGACACAGATGTGTACCGATTGGGGGGGGGGGTGTACCGATTGGGGGGATGTGTACCGATTGGGGGGGGGGGGGGGGGGGGGGGGGGGGGTGGAACACAGTATCTCTGTAGCCATTAAACGAAACGGGTATTTCTTACATTGATGCGCCTACATATTATCATGCAAACACCAGTTAAAGTTACTTTCCATCCCTCATATACTGTGTGCACAGTCCCATAACCCACACACTGCACATCATTTCGGAGCTCATATCTTTGAACGGGTAAGGGCTAGTTAAAGCAGGTTTGAGAACCAGTGATATAGAAAACTGACAGACACAATGTGAACTATTTGGGTGAAAAGGAGACGCATCATATAAATTCATCATCTTATTACCGGTGTTTGAGAAGCAGTGATCCTGATCAGCAACACATGAAATAATGTGGGAGCAGTAGTTACTGTCGTCACAAGCGTAGCACTTCAAACCATTGGGTAGTAGCGTTGACAGGAGCTGTAAGGGTTAAATGTACAGTATAAAATGTAAATACACCTTGGAGTTGGACTATATGTTTTCATGAATATCTTTTCCTCATTCATATACAGTGTTATCATTCATATGTAGGCCTACAGTGTTATAGGTTTATCATTCATAATGTACAGTGTTGTAGAGTTTATCATTCTTATGTAGTGGTTATAGAGTTTATCATTCATATGTAGTGGTTATAGAGTTTATCATTCATATATACAGAGTTATAGAGTTTATCATTCTTATGTAGTGGTTATAGAGTTTATCATTCATATGTAGTGGTTATAGAGTTTATCATTCATATATACAGAGTTATAGAGTTTATCATTCTTATGTAGTGGTTATAGAGTTTATCATTCATATGTAGTGGTTATAGAGTTTATCATTCATATATACAGAGTTATAGAGTTTATCATTCATAATGTACAGTGTTGTAGAGTTTATCATTCTTATGTAGTGGTTATAGAGTTTATCATTCATATATACAGAGTTATAGAGTTTATCATTCTTATGTAGTGGTTATAGAGTTTATCATTCATATGTAGTGGTTATAGAGTTTATCATTCATATATACAGAGTTATAGAGTTTATCATTCATAATGTACAGTGTTGTAGAGTTTATCATTCTTATGTAGTGGTTATAGAGTTTATCAAACATAGATTAAAACAGTGGTTCTCAAACTTTTCAGGTCAAGACCCAAAAGAGAGATTAGACGTTTGCCCGGGACCCAAACTAGTGAAAACAGCAGATCTACAAGCTCACAACATGCTGCGAAATGAGCTTGTAGATGTAGAGTGACTATTTTCACTACTTCTTAAACATTTGTTTTCTTATTATGGAATTTCTTCTCTTTTTTTTTAATTCATGATTTTTTTATTTCATTTTGGGGGAATGTTTTTTTGAAAATGTCTTGACAAAATGTAGGGACCAAATAAATCAAAGGACCCAGATGTGTCCGTGACCCACAAATTACTTACGTTTGATCGCGTTGCAGAGGTCAGTGATACAACACTGGCTGAACACAATTACTCCTTTCATACCCACTGACCCATTAACACACTTATCATCTGGCACGCATTTCTTCTCAGTACCATCCACTTGGCGATGTTCTAAAAAAAAAAAGAAAAACAAGCAAGATATTAAATCTCTACCAAATACTATCTTAATCATACCAGAAAGATACTGTAATATACCGACCTCACAAAAGTAAAGAGGTTATACCTCTGTTTCTGTTACTTACCGACATAGGCTCTGATTGTTGTTGCCACACATTTATCAGAGCTGTTGGGACAGTTCTTTATTTGATCCGTGCAGGTTATTCCACCTTCCAGGTCGCACACGTAACATCTCAAAGCATATCCTGAGACAACAGGTAGAAGACAGTCAGTTTACAATAGAAAACTAATGTAACCATTAAACACATTCCATCATGCATGTGTATTAGGAGCAGTGTGTTAGTTTAACTGTTCATACCTTTACCACCCTTTGATTTATGATCCTCACTGAGGAATAGTGTTGAAAAGAGTTGGTGTGGAAATAAGACTTTTGAGAAGTATTATCTTTATTATTGTTTCTTTACCTGCAGCTGCAGTCAATTACTGCATTATTATTTTAAAGGGATATTTCACTTTCCAAAAAACCTTTGGTCATTTTAACATCTAATCAGGCTTTTGGGAACACCCAAGACTCAATATTTTGATACAATATTTTATCAGATACGGCCCCTTCCTATACACTTCAAACACCATTTTAACCATTACTTCAAGGCTGTAGGCATGGGTGTGTCTGCACAGGATTGGATATAGCCTGGAACCAGATCAATCCGCCTATTCATGGGTTGCATTTGTAGTCCTAAACCGGCCATATTGAGGACCAACACAGGTGTTCTATTTGTCTGATTGGCATAGAACTAATGTTCTACGTTAATAGTCCTAAACCGGCCATATTGAGGACCAACACAGGTGTTCTATTTGTCTGATTGGCATAGAACTAATGTTCTACGTTAATCAAAACACCTGTGTTGGTCCTCAAAATGGCTGGTGTAGGACTACAAATGCAACCCATGAATAGGGGGGGAAACATGCCCTTGGCGAATATGGGTCTGGCCATGCTCAATTGTGAATCAATTTCCTCTCCCCCACAATGTGGGGGAACCAATCAGGGCCCAGCATTGGTCTGGTCTAACCAATCGTGTCCAGAGCCATTTTTTTTTAACCCACTCCTTGGAAATGAAAATTCTGCCCGCGAGTCCAGACTAATATCCGATACGCAGTGAGGAATTAGTATGAGCAACGCCAGGCTATAGATTGGATACACTGTCCACTAGATGAAATTAGATCTATTACTTCTATTACTCAACTGTGTGTAGGTGAAGATCTGTGATAATAATTATTCAGAGATACCTGCAGTAGTCATGTTATACCAGTATTACTCAGTAGTTTGTGATGCTCAGAAGTTTGACATTATGGTCCCTATTTTCGTCCATGAAGTTTAGGGATGAACGAAAATATAGCTCCATGTCTGTGTGGCTACAACAAACTACTGAGCAGTCGGTCCTCACACACATCAAAGGCAGAGACTAGTCTGTTTAATGTGACAAGTATTAAGTTAGTGTCCCGAGACAGACATGCTTGTGTTTTGATTCCCACAATTTTCTAATGCTCCTGCCTGCCCAACTCTGTGCACTTAGTTTACTGTATAGTATTATAAACTATGAAAAAGAGTAGAAATTAAAGCAGATGTAATTCATTTCCACACTGGTAAGAGTTGTTGATACTTTCAACCACAAGAGGCCAGCGACAACCAGCCTGAGATGTGTAAAAATGTGTTGATGTAGATAGGCTATTTTGTCTGTTTCTTCTTGCTTGATCTCCTTTCCCCCGCCCCTTGCCCACCCCACAACCCATGTAGAAAAATAGGCAATACATAGGCCTACAGATGCAATACATAGGCCTACAGATACATATTTGACATAGCTTCACCCCTATTAGATCCCATAATGGTATAGTCCAAGGGTAGGCGACCTTAGACAACCCCATGTTGGCACTGGGGTGGGAGTGATCACTGGCACACTGGCAGATACACAGAGAGACAGAGAGACAGAAAAAGTTTGGGAAACACTGCTATAGCCTTCTGTAGATTCTAAACCAGGCTTCACAGCCACAATGTGTCAGAAATGTGTGCATTTCCTTATGCTGCTGCATGTTAAAAGTTACATACTTATTTACTGTGCAAGTAGGCTTGCTAAAAGACTCAAAATGGTTTACCTGTTTGTAACAGCATAAGCCCAAGGGTGAGTGTGATCAGATGCATCTTGTTGAACACAGAGAAACATGGACCCTGACCACGCCCCCTTTACTGACTGTTGTCAGTGAAGGGGGAGTGGTCTCTAGGTGGCCAATGGGTGCAATACGTACCAAATATGGCAAGAACACTGTTGAGTGGGGGCTCCCATGGGCACCGCACCACGGTCACACAACAGATTAGTCGCAGCAAAAAAATCACCCTTTGTTAGCCTTCTGATTGTCCCTGACTGACCTAGCATCGTAAACCAGACTCCTCCTCCAAGGACTCAGTTTACTAGGCTATGACTGACCAACCAGCAGGCTCTATCGGCCTTGTCCCGCCCTGGTTCCGCCTTTTTTGTGTTGAATTTGCTAAAACATCATTTTTGGAGAAATTAAAACATTTAAAAACATGCTGAGTCACTATAATGCCACTGAGCAGCTCCATTTTACTGAAACCAAGTTTAAAATTAGAATTGAACACACAGAATAACAATACAAATCCACTGAATTAAAATGGTAGTGGATGGAGTGTCCCACCGAGTGTCCCACCAAGACACAGCAACCAATGGGTGTGAAGAGGGGCGGGACAGGTGGTACAACAGTAGTGTTAAATCAGTGTTTAACATTTCAAATGGCCATAACTCAGACAGTGACCATGGCTCTGATCAGTGAACCTAGTCCTTTCAACCTTTCAAAACAGTGTTACAAAGTGCTTCGCAGATAAAAACACGACATAAGACAGGACAGGAGCAATAAAACATTACACAGCTAATGCAGTAGAATACAGTAGCTTAAAACATTTGGGAAATAAGGCAGCATTATTATTATGAATTATAATTGTCTCTGTAGAGTAGTGACAATAAAACCTTGATTATATTTATTCTTAAACCTCATGGTGGATGAAGGTCGGTGGAGGTTGGGGAAAGTGAGTGGAGGTCGTGAAAGTGTATTAAATGGTGCATTTATATAGTGCCTTTATCTAAGGCGCTTTACAGAGATTGTGTCTTTACATTCACCCATTCACACACACATTCATACACCGATGGCGGAGGAAACCATGCAAGGCACCAACCTGCTCATCGGGAGCAATTAGTTGTTCAGTGTCTTGCTCAAGGACACTTCAACACTAACTCTGGGGGAGCAACCTCATGCACAGCACTCGCAAGAGGGCACCAACTCAAGCTACATAGACAGTAACCCAAAGTCTCAGACATAACGGTAACGGTCAGGAATTAATCACAGATAAGGAACAAACAACATCAACTAGGGAGGCATCAAGCATCAATGTTGCTAAAACTAAGATATCTGAGTAATAAGTAATATCATTTTTACATACACAGATTTACTTATAAAAGACATTTTAATTTAAGGTGACTTCCTGGTTTCATAGTGCGGCCAAGGGGAAACGTTCAGTTTTGCACGAAAAACATTCCTTGGGCTAAAACGACCCCCACAAAAGTGTGAAAAGTGATGACTCATCACTTTTCATCAAGGAATGTTTTTCGTGCAAAACAAATGCTTGCAAAACCCTGGAAACACGTCTGTTTACAATTGCCTTCCCCAGTTGATCTTGTATCAATTGTTTTTATTGTCTTATTGTTTTTATCTCTTATTGCAATGTCCTATCTTTTTTTTCTTTTCTCATAAAGTTACCTACCCTCTCCCCTTAGCCCCCCTCACACATGTAAAGCGAATTTGGGGACTCAGAAAAGTGCTATAAAGTCAACAGTGGCAACATTTAAAAACATATTCAGGTCGTGGATATTTGATGTACCTTATGAAACACAAGAGTTGTAATGAAGAATTCAAATAATTTGTTGCCAGTGTGTTCTCATAGTGGGCATTACCCTCATCCAAACTGAAAACGAAGACAAAAAATAAAACATAAATAAATAAAAATGAAAGTAACCTACCCCACATTGTATTAATCCACAGTTCTATGCCAAGATCTATGCCAGCTCGCTTGACTTATCCTCAATGTAGTGCCCAATGTGTCCAATACTTGGCTGCTGGATGCCGATGGCCAGGGTTGATGTTAAAACGTGTGCTCAATAAACTGATGTCCAAAACGTTGTCGTCTCTCTTTTCCAAAGTGTTTCCAAAGTGTTCTTTTAGCAGCTCTTTAGCGGAAGCAT
This sequence comes from Nannobrachium achirus, assembly GCF_963921795.1. Taxonomy (NCBI): domain Eukaryota; kingdom Metazoa; phylum Chordata; class Actinopteri; order Myctophiformes; family Myctophidae; genus Nannobrachium; species Nannobrachium achirus. The sequence goes on from NC_137825.1 coordinate 54,270,696, forward strand.
AACCTCTCTCAGGAGGCATATGGAGCGTACTAGGTCTCTTGGCTGTCCCCTAGTAAACTGCTCAAGGTAATTAGGCTACAAAGAGTCACCCCAGTCATTTGTTTTTGCCTCCACACAATTCTCAAATGCCTTACCTGAAAATGCATCTAAACTTGCCTGGCCGTCAGCAACTAGTAGTGCCAAGTATTGGACGTGGACACCACATTCATTGTTCACAAAAAAGGTCCACAGGGTTTAGGGCTCAGTGTTGATTTGTAGGGTGGAGGTGGGTCAGAAAATACTTAGGTTCCTAATTGGCGGCTATCAAGTGTCCCAAACAGAACTCGACTTTACTTTAGACAAGCAAGCTCTTGATGAGCACTTGAAAGAGCTTCCCTAATGACAGGAAGGATCTCAATCATAAGCTGTACATGCAATAAGACGTCAATCTTCAAGACCCCAAGGTCCAACACAGGAACAGGGGTCATCACCATGCTGACATTTTTCGTTAAAATTATTTCTTTGCCTCATTTTTGTTGACTGTGTGATAATCCAACATACCGGTAACCCTTCGATACAAAATGAGAAGACAATAGGTTACATGTCTCCATTCCGACACTAACCCTATCTCTAACCCTTACCCTAAACTTAACCTCTATGGAAGTGTCGCCACTCCGACAATAAGAAGTCACTGTCGGAGTGGCGACATGTCGGAATGGAGAGCAGTCACCAAGACGATAATATTACCAGAAGCACATACAGAGATTGCCGTGAATGACCATAACAGGTATGTAACACTGAGAGTGTACAAATGGAATCACATGGATCCGTAAGGGTCCGTTTGGTTCCATTTGTACACACATTGGAAAACAACCTGTGATAGGTCTTCTTTTATATTCCTGAACGGTTCGATTAACTGACAAAGGACACAATCGTTCAGAAAATAAATATTGACAAACTGGTCCAGCTGACTCCAATGCATTTCATAGAACTTTGACTAGGAGTTGCTGTTTGCAAGTAGCAGTAGAACATACTATTATTAGAAACTAAAGAAAATAGTGAAAGATTAATCACTTAAAGTCTTTATTTGAGGTGTCAATCACAAAGGATGTTCCATTTTTAACTCACAATGTCCTGGATGATGATCTATGAATTGAATGAATGTGCAAAAATAAGGTTAATGTGTATGTACGTGTGTATCTGTAAACCAGAACCACAGGCAAACGGATCCATCTTTGAAGGTGTGTCTGAGGAAAACCACAGATAGCTTTGGGTGTGTGGGTCAGAGAGTGCAACCTTTACTTGAGCAAATGGCCCAAAGCACACATTTTACTGTGAAAGAATGTCAATTTGGGTAATAAAATCAACAACTGCTGTCTCACAGCTGTTTATCTGCTCAACTCTTCTCCGTAGCCCTCTGTCAGCGGGGTTAGAGACAAACACAAAATAGCCCAGGTGAGACTAAAAGAATGCACAGGCCTGAAGACCCTGTAGCTATACAGATCTGAGCAAACTATAACCAAATGAGTCCATTCCAGTAGATAATTATATACTAGGGGTGTAACGATAAAGTAACTGAATCAAAAAATCAATTTTAATTTGCAATGATCTACTATATCGTTAGCAAAAGCAAAATATTCTACCACTTTGGCTTTGTATCGCATCGTATCGTTTTACGATGCAGAATCGTTATCGAATCGTTTTGCAGTGCAAATAATTGATTGCATGGAAACTAAGTATTTGTGCCTTGTATTTATTAGCAAGAAGGAAAATTTAAAAGAAGTGTTTAATTACTTTTTAATTCCATATAGCTACTCTTGGTCTATCGATAAATGTGTGTAATCTCTGTGTTCAGGTCAAGGTACAGGTTTTCCATATGTTTAATGTCCATGTATTTGCTAGAAAATCAGTGTTTACTTATTTATATCCATAATAATAGATTTTCCCTTTAAAACATGCACTATTGACACATTTCACACAGATTTAATTTATTTGCTAAATGGTTACTATATCGATTTTAAATCATTGAATCGAATCGTATCGTATCACCATGAATTAACCAATATCGTCCATGTATCGTATCGTCAACCATGTATCGTGATGCGTATCGTTGTTAACATTTATCGTTACACACCTATTATATAGATTTGTTTTGCGTAAAAATCTGTGTAAAAAGGTATGAAAATATTCCTCAATGCTGTGGTGAAGAACCTACACCTAACCTTACAGTATGTCAAATACTGGTGTGGTGAAGACCTAAACCTATAATCTTATGCCACATACTGGTGTAGTTACTGTATGATCCTAATTCTAACATTAAGAAAGTCCTGCAGGGTGACAGCACTCCACTTGGCCTTTAACCTAAAGACTCATCACTTCTTCAGACTCCACCTTAGCCGGTAACACTTGACCTAGCCTTGACGAACATGCAGGCTTATGCAAAGGCTAGCATGTTATTTAGACATGCCAGCTTCATTTGTTGACCTGCCATCCTATAATTTGTATAGTTTCAATGTCCAGATTAGATTTATGTTTTATATACTGTTTAGTAGACTGATGCTATGGATATACTGTATTACAGCACTAAACTGTCTCTCTGCATCTGATATTATGTGTAGTAGTTGTAGTACTCAAGTCAATGACCAAATTTCCATTGACTCATCTCAGTCTCGCCCATGATTCTTGACTCGGTCTCAGACTAACGGACACGGGACTATTCCCCCACCGAGTCCATTCGAGTCAAGAGTTAAGACAATGCAATGAAATAATTGTTTACCCATATTATGAGGAGCCCATTCGTATTAACATTATAAGAGAGCTGTCTGGTGCTTTTCATTGATGAATTACTAGATCAGGGGGTGACGGGGCACCCTGGGGTGCCGCGAGATAATTTGATAATATTTTGAATTAATTTGGACACTTAAAACATTATTTAGTATCATTTTAAACTTGAAGTACAAAAGTTATTTTCAGTCAGTTTTCAGTCGCTAAAATATGACAAATATAAGGTGTTGGGAGTGAAAATTATGAATAAAATGTAGGGGTGCCTCGGATGAAAATAATATTTATAGGGGCGCCCTGAGCCAAAAGAAATTGGGAACCCCTGTATTAAATGATGTGGTTTAGCAAGAAACCCCATAGTCTGGAAAATGAGTCAGAAAGTGCAAATAATAACAGGAACTATAAACTTTTCAAGATTATGTCCTGAGGGTTCCATGATGTTATATGACGAACCAACTTCTTCAGTTTGCTCTCAAAGTGCACCAGAGCAATACATTTAACATGAAAAGGCCAGGATAATACCCACACTGACACACCTCAGTACCTATCAAATGAGGATTTTCTATTTATGTTTTATTTGTTTTTATCTGGTCTCGGTCTTGACTTGGTCTCGACCACCGTCGGTCCAACCTCGCCTCACCAGGCTTTCTGGGGGAAAGACTGGTGTTCGTTCACAACAGGCCGCTTGGTTTCTGCCTAATGCGGAAACCACTAGAAGAAGCGGCGTCGCTTTGATTTAGTTCTCCCCGTTTGTTTCCCCAATCCCTATTAAAATGCTCGAGTAGCCTAGTGTAGTCTTGCCAGTCTCTACGAGTTGGACTAAAATATGCATATACCAAACACATTTTTGAAAAGCAAAACTACTCCACATCAAGGAGTTTATTAGGTAGGCCCTAAAAGTATGGCCTTGAGCGCAGGGGAATTATTTTGGGTTAAAACTGTTTCCGGTTGGATAGTTCCGGCCAAATTGTATTCTTTGGGTACTACAACATGACATGTTGTGGTTTCCGCTCCCGACCGGATACAACCCTGAAAAGTGAAGTGATCCCAGACTAGCGTCGGTCTCAGTCTCGACTTGGACTCGACCACCTCCCGCACTCGGTCGCAACTCGCACTCGCACTCGCACATAACTTATATTTTATTGCATGTTGGCTCACTGGAAACACTCTGCTACACCAGTGGGTCTTAAAGTGTGGTCCAGGGACACTGATGGTTCCTTGAGTGGGTTCCAAATGTCCCCTTACGGGTGTGTTACTCTGAGAGTTTACAAATGGAACAAAATGGACCATCGTAGGCGATTTTATAGGGGGGCAGACAGTAGGTGCAAACTACAATAATGATGACTTAACTCCCCGTGGTCAGTGGTTGTGCTTGTAGCTCCTGCTGCTTACATCTCAGAGAAGCTATAAAAAGAAGTCTGTAGAACCCCAGGGCTCTGTGCTTCCTGTTTTCCCTCTACACTAAATACACATATTCTTAACCAGAAATAGCTGATCTACATGTTCACAATGTGTCATGTGGCAACACATCAAGAGCTTGTAGATCAGCTACTTTTGCCTATTGTTTTGCTCCAGAATAGGGATGCTGTGGTCTGGACAGGGTTCATGTGGTCAAACTTAGATCAGGTTAACATGAAGGGATCAGGCCTTCTCTACTAGCGTATTTAACCACACTGCCCCCTGCAGGTTAACCACAGACCTGCTTCTCTATTTATGTTTGAGGAAGGCTCTGTATTCTCCTAGATGCCGGGGTAGGGCACAATCCGGCTAGCCATCGTCAAAGAAAAGGGAACGCCCACTCGGTTTGTCCCTCTCCTTAAGCTATCAGACTCTGTCTCAAGAGAATGGCCGGGACATAACATGAATGGTGTATTATTGTACTTTAGGGTTCCCACACTCTGTCTAATCATATAGGCTTAATAATTCATGAAAACCTTCACCATACACTGTCTAATTATGCTGTTAATTGGTTTAATGCAAACATAGGATAAATACATAATTTAGTATTATTAAAACTCAACATGTAACATGTCTATAATTTAATTTGGATAATAAAGGAAGACATTATGTTTATTGGCTTTGTAAAAACAGCCTGTCAGAATCAGAATAGTTTTCGTGTGGTTTACAGTTGTAAAAACAGTGGCTGTCCGCTACCGAATTGATTTTAACATTTTAATGTATGCCTCGAAAATTAGGAATGGGATGGCACCCCCTTCACTTGCTGATCTCATCTCTAACTACTCCCCAGCCAGAGCTTTAAGGTCGGCCGACCAGCTGCTGTTGTCGGAGTTACCCACAAATAGAGTAACAAGGGGCGATCGGGCCTTCGCAGCGGTAGCTCCTAGGCTCTGGAACAAATTGCCCATATATATCAGAGCCGCCCAATCAATAGCCATTTTTAAATCCCTGTTAAAAACATATTTTTTCTCCCTGGCTTTTAGTGACAGTTGATTTCCTTTATTGCTGCTAAATGTCTGTTTGATTATAATTTTTCTACTGTATGCTATTGTCTTGTTGTCTTGTATGCTACTGCAATGTTGCTTTTTGTTTTTAACCTGTACAGCACTTTGGTTGACTTGTCATGTAAATGTGCTATATAAATAAAGTCGAGTTGAGTTGAGTGGAGGAAATTATTATTTTCAAGTACTGTTTGCTCCATCATTTGTAGAGAGGACGTAGGGTTGAGCAGGACAGACGAGAGACGAAGAAAAAAATACAGTTCAAATAAAATAAATATACATAGTTTTAATTAAATGTTGATAAATCATGTGATCAAAACTTTCTCTTAATCGTGTTATTTTATTAATTTACGTATTCTGTTTTTTCTTGTGTTTTGTCTTGTCGTTGTTGTAATCTAGGCACTGTTGCAAAAAGAAGGTCTCAGCCCTGACTTGGTGTGTCTTATGAGAATTAATTTAAATAAGTTTGAAAAAAAAAAGAACATATTTCGTTCATTTTTTTGTTTATGTGTGAGGGACAGCATGTATTTATGAACAAAACACATAATGTAGGCCTAATGTAAATACAAAGGATTTAGCAAAAGCTGCTAATATACACAGGAGCAGGTGCATGATGTCATGATGCTGGTTGACATTTCAGTTCCTTGAAACTGGAAATTCCAATTCCTTCACTCAGGCAACGTTTATCAAAGGAAAATAGAAAATATGAACATATCTGAGAGCCGACTGCATCTCCTGTCATTGTGACCATAAAAAGTCACATAAATGCATCACATTATATAAGTGTGTGAGAGCCGACGGCATCTCCTGTCATTGTGACCATAAAAAGTCACATAAATGCATCACATTATATAAGTGTGTGTGTGTGTGTGTGTGTGTGTGTGTGTGTGTGTGTGTGTGTGTGTGTGTGTGTGTGTGTGTGTGTGTGCGCGCGCGTGTGTGTGTGTGTGTGCGCACGTGTGTGTGTGTGTGTGTGTGTGTGCGCTAACTACAATACAGTATATAGCCAATAGTGAATCCAAATGTACAGTAAGCCCATCTGTGCTGTGAACAAAACAAAATCGCATGAATGCACTGTATTGATATTATATTTACACTGTATTGATATTATACATTGTATTGATGTTATATTTAAAGACCAATAAATGGTATTTTGTCCACATGACCAAATGTAAGCAGGTCTCTACAGAAATATTAAAAAGTAAAAGCATTAAAGGGATATTCCACTTTCAACAGGGAGACAGTGGAACAATGAAATACAAAACAATAATTATTAAAAATAAATGAAAAATGTTATCGACAACAATGACTATAGCGGTAACAGCAGTGCTTCAAGAATGTTTAGCCCGAAAATCAGCATCGTTGCACAAGTCACCTTCACAGCAACTAAAACCATCTACTCCACAAATGCTCTTTGAGATGCAGCCCACACGGATCGGCACCTTTCCTTTGCTGCTCTTCTCTGTGACAAAAAAAGGAAGAAAAAAAAGTATATATATATATGTTACAGTATGTTTGGGTAACTCAGGACGTTCATTGTAAGAGCGCTTGTTTCGTTCACCACACACTAATCACCACCAGATGGCGACGACAGCCCATAGACAGCCATTCACTAGTGCAGGCGCTGACGTCACTCGTTTGCGACTCCCTTTCTTTATTTACTAGCCTAGCTGGGCGGTGTTTAGCCATTAGCTTAGCCATTAGCTTAGCCATTAGCTTACTATGAGCGTTTATCTTGGGCTTGCCCAGGCCTTACGGCCTGGGCATAAATATAACGATTGCATTCACCACGGCTTCGTAACTCGCGCGGCGCTCCGCCGGCCGCGCGGCCCTGGCCTTCGCGCCGCTTGCAATGTCGTGGACAATCGATGGGCTCCGCCTGGAGGACGTTGTTGTGGGCGACCGCTTGTTCCGCCCCGTGCGGCACCGCGAGTGCTCCGTTTCTCGGCCGTCCTGTTTCTCTAACATCCGGTGACATATATATATATATATACACACACACACACACACACACACACACACACACACACACACACACACACACACACACACACACACACACACACACACACACATCTTAATACTCCACTATTAAAGGAGGTTTGAGAACCAGTGATATAGAAAACTCACACACACAATGTGAACTATTTGGGTGAAAAGGATCAAGCATCATATAAATTCATCATCTTATTACCGGTGTTTGAGTAGCAGTGATCCTGATCAGCAACACATGGAACAATGTGGGAGCAGTCGTCAAAGCTGTCGTCACAAGAGTAGCACTTCAAACCGTTGGGAGTAGCGTTGACAGGAGCTGTAAGGGTTAAATGTATAAAATGTAAATACACCTTGGAGGTACTATGGGTCTTCATGAATATCTTGACTTTTCCTCATTCATATATGTACAGTGTTATAGAGTTTATCATTTATATTTACAGTGGTTATAGAGTTTATCATTCATATGTACAGTGTTATAGAGTTTATCATTCATATGTACAGTGTTATAGAGTTTATCATTCATATGTACAGTGGTTATAGAGTTTATCAAACATAGATTAAAACAGTGGTTCCCAAACTTTTCAGGTTGAGAGAAATTAGACGTTTGCCCGGGACCCAAACTAGTGAAAACAGCAGATCTACAAGCTCACAACATGCTGCGAAATGAGCTTGTAGATTGACTATTTTCACTACTTCTTAACTCATTTAGTGCTCCTGAAATTAACGGATTAAAATGTCCAGCGTGCCTCCCGCAGGCTGCATCCACGACCGTTGTCTTATTTTGAAGGCCAGAAGTCCATAGCCTAAACACTTCCGGTTTGACGTCATCACGTCCTTCACCGGAATCGCTCGTCATCAACATACTGTTGTGTAATGGCGGATCGTGCTTTTCAACATGTGTTATATAAGCGAGAATCTACTGCCATCCTCCCTTTGAAAGTGTTGTTTTGAGATAATGGACATTAAAGATGAGATTCCCTGTCTGCCTCAATGTTATGGGATTACTATTTTGTGCTCGTGGATCCGTGATGATGATAAAGTCTTCAATCAATCAATCAATGAATCGGCGAGGGCGATCGTGTCAGGACCTTCCGCGCACCAACAGGTAATAGAGTACCGCCGTTACAGTAATAGAGTACTTTTCACGAGTATACTCGGGATCGGCAGCATGTGCTACTCGAGTATTTTTCACGAGTATTCTCGGGATCGGCGCTAATTGAGTTAAACATTCGATTTGTTTTCTAATTTATGGAATTTCTTTGTTTATGTATTTAATTTATTACTTCGTAAAATCTTTTAACTCATGAAAATCTTTTGATAGATTTTGAGGGAATATTATTTTGAAAATGTCGACAAAATTTAGGGAACAAAAAATTTAAAGACCCATAAAAAAGTGTCTGCGACCCACAAATGGGTCCCGACCCACAGTTTGGGAACCAGTGGATTAAAACACTCAACAGATGGTTATAATGTAGTTACTTACGTTTGATCACGTTGCAGAGGTCAGTGCTACAACACTGGGAAAAAATCATTCCTTGTTTGAAACGCATTGACCCAGTAACACACTCATCATCTGGCAAGCATTTCTTCGGAATAACATCCACGTAGTCAACTGGACCTAAAAAAAAAACAAGCAAGTTTTTAAATCTCTGCCAAATAATGTCTTAATCATACCAGAAAGATACTGTAATCTACGACAGAGTTTTACCTCACAAAAATAAAATGCAGAGGTTATACCTCTGTTTCTGTTACATACCAGCATATACTCTGACTGTTATAGCCAAACATTTATCAGAGCTGTTGGGACATTTCTTTATTTGATCCGTGCAGTTTATTCCACCTTTCGGGTCGCACTTGTAACATCTCAAAGCATATCCTGAGACAACAGGTAGAAGACAGTCAGTTTACAATAGAAAACTAATGTAACCATTAAACACATTCCATCATGCATGTGTATTAGGAGCAGTGTGTTAGTTTAACTGTTCATACCTTTACCACCATTTGATTTAGGCTATGATCCTCACTGAGGAATAGTGTTGAAAAGTGTTTGCATGGAAATAAGACTTTTGAGAAATATTATCTTTATCATTTGTTTCTTTACTCTAACCCTCTAACCCTAACCCCATTACTGCATTATTATTTTAAAGGGATATTTCACTTTCCAAAATAGCTTTAGGTCATTTTATCGGTCATTCTATTGCTTTTGGGAACACCCGAGACTCAATATTTAGATATTTATATTCATTTATCAGATACGGCCCCTTCCTATACACTTCATACTCCATGATAGATTCATCAAAAACACCCGTTCTTGGTTCTGGTGAGTGGTGTAGGCATGGGTATGTCTGCACAGGATTGGATACACTGTCCACTAGATGAAATTAGATCTATTACTGTAGGTGAAGATCTGTGATAATATCAGAGATGCCTGCAGTAGTCATATTATACCAGTATTACTCAGTAGTTTGTGATGCTCAGAAGTATGTCATTATGGGCCCTATTTTCATCCATGAAGTTTAGGGATGAACGAAAATATAGCTCTATGTCTGTGTGGCTACAACAAACTACTAGTCTGTTTAATGTGACAAGTATTAAAGGAGTAGTTCACCCCCAAAATGACTTTTTTTCTATTGATTAGTCAGTCCATGGAGACTAGAGTTCTATAATATTTTTTGTTTTTTTGTCGCATTCCTAAGACAAAAATTAGATTTGCGTACATTTACCCCCATTGATTCCGGATGGGGACCCGAATCGATTTGGGTCCCCATCCGGAATCAATGGTGGTACATTTATTGTTATCACATTTTTGTCTTAGGAATGCGACAAAAACCTACAAATATTATTGAACTCCAGTCTCCTTGGTGTGACTAATCAATAGAAAAAAAGTCATTTTGGGGGTGAACTACTCCTTATGCCCGTTTATGCCTATCTATGCCCATCTGGCATATGCTATGCTACGGGCATAGACGGCCCCTCTCATGCCTTTAGATGGAAGCCCATTCTCGGTAATTCATAGAAACCATATCTGTTATGTATTCTTCTGTTGCTGTTGGTTCTTATATGCCTAGATATTATGACATCACCCTTTACCCCTCTCTGATTGGCTCACCATGTTTTTTTTCAAGGGTCCCATTGGATGACGTCAGCGCAGACACAGACGTAGATTTCCCTAATTTATAAATGTATTGATATTTGATATATCGGGTGACTTAAAACTCAACAACTTGGTACTTTGTTTGTTTGATTGAATTTATTAGAAGGTTGCATAGGAAAAGTACAGTTTCATGACAGTACAAATCACTGGTACAAGTTCAACTAAAAGGAGATCCTAGTAAGCTTTCTGGCTTATTTACACGCAGGAACCACTTTATGCATCTCCTACTGTATAACATTGAAAGACAGACGGATAGAACACACTCACAGTACTTTGCATAGGATAACATCAATTACAAAAGCAGAAAAAATACAAATAGAAGGTAAATATAATAAACAGAAGAAGCATATATTTAGGAAAAGGGGAGGTGAGTATAGGCTTAGTCTATTTACAAGTTTCGAGTAGCAGCCGTCTGTAGGTGACTTTTCAGACCTATTTTGAAGGAGGTTAGGGATTTACACTACTTTAGGGCTTGCGGTAGGGCATTCCACATAGTGGTATAGCGGTTAATGGTACACTGGATTCGATTCCCCCAGGCCAACAGCTCTCTCTGAATGTTTCCTGTCATTCTTCACTATAATATCTATACTGTATCTCTAGCTATATAGAGTGTGTGTGTGTGTGTGTGTGTGTGTGTGTGTGTGTGTGTGTGTGTGTGTGTGTGTGTGTGTGTGTGTGTGTGTGTGTGTGTTTTTTTCTATACCTATATCTCTATACATACTGTACATACGAAAAGGACAAATAAATTGGATACATAAAATAAAAGAATATATAAAATAAAAAAGTATACATTTAAAAGAACAGCAAACATTGGTTAAATGATACTTTCAAACTGAAATAGGTTTACAAGGACTAAAAGACACATGACTGACTTCCTTCTTGACCTGAGTCTTCTCTTTCCAAAAATATAAATAATGTATAGTGAGTCCATTTGGTTTGTACCGTTTCTACTTTCCTTTATGTAGGCAATGGAGTTTGCCACTGTGTGCGCCTTTATAAATGTTGATGATCTAAGAGGATACCGCACCAGAGAAAGTCACTGCATGGTGGTAACAAAAGAAGTCTATTTATACTTTCCTCTCATCCACTCCAGGAGAGGAGAATGGAGTGATTCATCTTTTCTTCCCTCCAGGTTTGAACATAGAGTTAGTTACCATTGAGTGAGTGTAATGTCACACAAACCACTGTCTCACTTTTCGCTCTAAACCTGGAAGGATGACATCCCCCAGGATGGTGAGGACATCATCAGAGAAAGACACATCTCTGGGCAACTCTTTTAAGCTCCTCAAGAGGTCCAGAGTAGATACATTTTGTTTGTGAAGTCCCGTCTTTCTCTTCAGGATCGTGTGTAGTCTTTTCTCCTTCCTTTGAGGCAAGATCTGCATGGCCACGAACTTCATTAACTCCCTGTCACACAAGTCTCGTTCTGCATGGAAAGATGTGGAAACATTTGTTAACTTAGATGAGGTATAGAATAACAATAATAGAGAATTACATTAAATCAGAGTAATGGTAAGATTTCTAATTCTCCATATCTGTGCAAATTTGATGTTTGCTCAGCGGCTTGAATGGGATCGTATAGGACAGTGGTTTACAACCAGTGGTCCGGGGACCACCAGTGGTCCTTGAGGGGATTCCAGGTGGTCCCCAGCTAAATGATGGAGTTGGTAGTGGTACCCAAATGGACCATTATGGTTTCATTTTACGCTCTCAAGAGTGACTAAAATCAGCATTACTTAATTTACGAGAAGTCTACTATACACAATTAGAGAATGTAGAAGAACTGTTATTTTGATCAACATTTTTATGGTACCAACATCAATACAGTGTGGAATTGTGTAGAAAATCTTATCCAGTGATAATATTCAAAGTCTTGGGTATGAGAGGATAAATCTCATCAAATGGTGGTCCGTGGCTCAAATAGGCCTACTGAATAAATAATGGACCTTGATATGGAAAGGGTTGAAAACCACTGGTATAGGACAAAGGACACATGCAAAAAAAATCTAATATTGTAAGGGTGGGTTACATTCTGACCTGCATATGTTTTGGTTCCATTCTTGCAGTGAGAGCAGAAGACATCATGCATGGCGTTACCAGGTATAGTGGTGGAGTTTGCTTGGCACTCTCTCATCTTCTGACAGGGTTTAGTGGAAGAGGCCTCGGAGGAGAAGAAACCCTCTTGGCATGGGGTACACATTACGTCATGGTGTGTTGCACCTGTGGTAATCAATAATAAAAACAATACTGTTATACTATATGAAACAAAAGAAAACAAGACAAGACAAGACAAGACAAGACAAGACAAGACAAGACATATGTTGCCTTGCACTGGCTTATAGGCTAGATTGTAACCATATAAACACAGCCATCAGTGGGTTGCTGCAGAACACAGACACTCATAAACGAACTGAAACTAATCTTAAATCAAACACATTTTTTTTTTAAATAACATAATAACCTTTAGTTCAAGAAGTCTAGACCAAATCATATATAACAATTATACAAATGTAGCCTACTCAGATGGGGTCCCAGAAATACATATTATTGCAGGTCGTTTAAATGAAAAAGGTTAATAGCCTAATCACTGTGTGATGTGACATCTTCATGCAGCTCAAGTGCAGCGGAAGTGGTTTACTGGTGCCACTTAAAAATCGCCATTAATTTCCCCCATAGACCTTTACAAAAATATTTATAACAATTAAGCCTATAACCAAGCCATCCAGGAACAAAGGGTAGTTATTAAATGTAGTATATCAAATCATTTAATATAAAAATATATTTTCACATAGGATCAAAGGTTGTATGGTCATGATTCACTGCCATCCTGGATGGCTTGGTTCTAGGCTTAACATAATTGTTATAAATATTTTTGTAAAAGTCTATGGGGAAAATGAATGATGATTTTTAAGTGGCACCAGTAAACCACTTCCGCTGCGATGCTCGATAGTATTATAAACATTTCCACACTGGTAGGAGTTGTTGATAGTTTCAACCACAAGAGGGCAGCGGCAACCAGCCTAAGATGTGTAAATAATGTGTAGATGTAGACATTTTGTCTGTTTCTTCTTGCTCCCCCCCACCCACCCATGTAGAAAAATACGCAATACATAGGCCTACAGATACACCTACCGCATCGGCATTAAACAGGTGAGAGTGACATAGCTTCACCCCTATTAGAGCCCATAATGGTATAGTTCAAGGGTAGGCGACCTTAGACAACCCCATGTTGGCACTGGGGAGTGATCACTGGCACACTGGCAGATACACATACAGAAATACAGACAGACAGACAGACAGACAGACAGACAGACAGACAGACAGACAGACAGACAGACAGACAGACAGAGATACTGTACATAATAGATATAGATATGGGTCACCTAAAAAAACATTGATACCCTGAAAAAGTTTGGGGAACATTGCTATATAGCCTTCTGTAGATTCTAAACCAGGCTTCACAGCCACAATGTGTCAGAAATGTGTGCATTTCCTTATGCTGCTGCATGTTAAAACAACTTAAAAGTTACATATACTTATTTACTGTGCAAGTAGGCTTGCTAAAAGACTCAAATGGTTTACCTGTTTGTAACAGCAAAAGCCCAAGGGTGAGTGATCAGATGCATCTTGTTGAACACAGAAACACTGAACCCTGACCACGCCCCCTTCACTGACCGTGAAGGGGACGTGGTCTCTGGGAGGCCAATGGTTGCCACGGATGTAATACGCACTAAACATGGCAAGAACACTGTTGAGTGGGTTGAGAGAAAGGGGGCACCTGGGCGGTGCCATGGCATTGGTCCGACAGCTCATTGTTCCTACTGTACATCCCATTTGTCCGAATCTGGGACCCTAACCTCAGTAAAACTATGCCTAAACCTAACCTTAACCCTAACCCTAACCTCAGTAAAACTATGCTTAAACCTAACCCTAACCAAAGTAGGACTAATGAGATGTAGGACTAATGAGATGTAGGATCTATGGGCAGTCCCCACCTGGGCACCACATGCACACAACAGATTAGTTGCAGCAAAAAAGCCAAATTGCACACATAGGCCTATAGGTGGTACAACAGTGTTAAATCAGTGTTTAACATTTCAAATGGCCATAACTCAGACAGTGACCATGGCTCTGATCAGTGAACCTAGTCCTTTCAACCTTTCAAAACAGTGTTACAAAGTGCTTCGCAGATAAAAAACACTGCATATAACAGGAGCAAAAAACATTACGCGACAAATGCAGTAGAATACAATAGCTTAAAACATTTGGGAAATAAGGCAGTTTTATTATTATTATTAATTATTATTGTCCCTGTAGAGTAGTGAGTGGTGACAATAAAACCTTGATTCTCTTTATTCTTAAACCTCATGGTGGGTGAAGGTCGGTGAAGGTGGGTGAAAGTGTATTAAATGGTGCATTTATATAGCGCTTTAATCCAAGGCGCTTTACTGAGATTGTGTCTTTACATGCACCCATTCACACACACATGCATGCTCCCATGGCAGAGGAAACCATGCAAGGCACCAACCTGCTCATCGGGAGCAATTAGTTGTTCAGCGTCTTGCTCAAGGACACTTCGCCACTAACTCTGGGGGAGCAACCTCATGCACAGCACTCGCAAGAGGGCACCAACTCAAGCTACAGTATAGAAAGTAACACAAAGTGTCAGACATAACAGACATAACAGTAACGGTCATCCAAACAACATCAACTAGGGAGGCATTGGAAGTGAAGTGTCACTGCGAAAAGACCCGCAGGAACACAGAAGGCCAAAATACATCAAGCAAGAGGGGGTCACAGGTAGTGCTGGTGAAACGAAGGAGAGCTCCATGCATGCAGGAATAACCCCACAGCACCGGAGATCTCTAGTGGCCTCCACATAAAATGTATATTAATCGTAATTCTGTGCATATGAAAATATATGTACCCAACAGGGGGGCAGGCATCAGGATTTAAAATGAAACAACATGGAACTGAAAGTTCCTATGATTGGCCGCTAGTTGCGCTGTTCTGGTACCAGAAGCAACATGTTCTCCATAGAATTCCATTCTATTCCCCCAAACCTTTACATTTGATTTTCTTACCTTAATAAACATTGTCATAAGTACTTTATGCCGGTTTCTGTCGCTAGTTTAAAGCCTCGTTTCAATCACCATGATATGCGTTTTGTGAAAATATGGTCCAATTTATGTTATATTTGATGTTATAGCAGGGTATGCTGTAGGAGGGGCTTGTGATCATAGGCTTGTGATGGTTCTTCTTTGTGTGCTTTATTTTGAAAGCTCAACACCACATTCTCCCAAGTATCCCTGCAGTTGCATGTGACCATTGGCAGCATTCAAGATGGTACCATTTCTACCAATGAACGTTGATTTCTACAATGTTGGCGGCACCCGTACAAGGGACAAAAAAGCATAATTTTCGCAGCATAGAAACCAATGGCTTAACACCGTCCATATTTTTTTACAGTCTATGGTACCCAATTGAATATCTTAGTTACATCAATATCGTTCATGTGAACTAGTTTTGTTATGATTATTCATTATAATTATCAAAATCGCTATCACCGCACTGCACAGTCAGCAAGCATCACCAGTCCACTATACTATACGTGTCCATCTTTAGCTCCCTCCTCCTCCCCTGCTGAAATCCAGCCTTCAACAGGCCCAGCAGCAGGGGTGGTAATCCACCCACCATCATATAGCAATTTCCATCATTTCAACAAATAAGCATAAACTAACTACAGTACTTGACATGAACTACAGTGTGTTGCTAAAACTAAGATATCTGAGAGGTAATATACTTTTTATGTACACAGATTTAGTAATAAAAAGTGACTGGTTTTCATAGTGCAGCCAAGGGGAGACAGGCCAGTCCAGTGAAGTACATTATAGGCACGCTGTGACATCATCAACAATATTAGCCAAACAGATATTCTGATTTACCTTGTTTATTTTTTGCGTGTCATATCCACTCGTCGTCATGCTGAATTTGTTCATAACATATAGCAGGAGCCATAACTTTATTATTGTCTCCACCAGCCAAAGGCATGTTTTCGCCCCTGTCCGTCCATCCATGCGTCCGTCCGTCCGTGCGTCCGTGTGTGTGTGCGTCCGTCCGTCTGTTACCAGCTAATCTCCGGCGCCGTTGGCCCGGTCGCTACCAAAATGAGCACACACACTCCCTGGATGCCAATTCAGAACCTCTGCCCCACATTTTTTAAATGGCCCTGTTCTAGCGCCACCATGAGGCAGATGCAAATCGGTAGACAGCATCTCTACAGTCGTGTGATCAACATGGATCAGTCCGACTTTCCTTATTCCATCCTGATTGGCTACAATTGGCTTCCAAAGTTTGCAGGATTGTTCCGTTTTGAACAAAATGCCTCAAATCATGAACACAGCCTGCTCCTCTTCAGCCTGTCGAAGTCCAAGGGACAGCCATCGAGCAGGTACAGTCATTGCGACCGTAGGTCGCACTTACTACAGAAAGCTGCTCGAGGTGTCCGTCTGTCCGTCCGTCCGTCCGTCCGTCACACACGTCACACGTCACACTTTTGCCCTGCTCATATCTCCGCAACCGTTGCCCCGATCCATGCCAGATTTTGCACACACACTCCTTACCTGCCAAACTACAACCTCCAAGGACCCCCGGAGCTCCAGGGACCCCCAGCTCCCTCGGGGACCCCCAAGTGTAAAAAATGAGCACATGTGCAAAAATTACCAAATGACCACCCCAACGGGGCTGCTCACGGGGCATTCCCGGGGACCACCCACTCCTGGTGCTCCAGAACGGATGCAAAAGTGGTGGCGCCCCCAGTGGAGGACCCCCTGCCACTGCAGCTCACATAAAATGCCGTAACTCGGGCTAGGAGCGACCGGGAGAGCCGGGGCCGGTACCTATTCGTCCGCCTTGGCGGCGCGGAGACCCCACCCCTCATTTCTCACATGGCCCTCTAGCGCCACCATGAGGCCGATTCAGATTTTGCCCTAAAATCACGAAAATCACTACACAGTATGTCTACACTCATGTCATCAACATGGATCAGGAAGATTTTGGAAAAACACATTTTTGCTCTATTTGTGGAGATAAGTGACCTACGGTCGCTTATCTCCCGATTAGGGAGTCTTACTGGTATAAGTACCTGGGAGTCCACCTGGATGAGAAACTGGACTGGGCTCTGAACACTGACGCAGTCTATAAAAATCACACTCGTGTGAACTGAGCGGTGGGGGTGTGTGTGTGTGTGTGTGTGTGTGTGTGTGTGTGTGTGTGTGTGTGTGTGTGTGTGTGTGTGTGTGTGTGTGTGTGTGTGTTGCAGTTGATGCACAGGCCAGGCTAGACTCAACAGCACCTCTCTGGTCACCCAGGGTACTCAGGCTACATACACCAGAGGCTACAGACACACAGACAGACACACACACACACACACGCACGGATACACACACGGCCACGCTATGGAGACGGTGTGACCACCGCTCAAAAAGACACAGTGTAGGATGTTCTTCCTAAGGAGGCTCTGTTCTTTTGATGTGTGCAGCAGAATGCTGCACATGTTCTACCAGTCAGCTGTGGCAAGTGTCCTGTTCTACGCCGCAGTCTGCTGGGGAGGCAGCCTGATGGACAAGGAAGCTAAGCGGCTGAACAAGCTGGTGAAGAAGGCTGGAATTGGTTGTGGAGAGATGCACAAATAACAAGAGCATGGCCATAATGAGCAACGCTAGCCATCCTCTCCACATCATCTTACAAGGTCAGAAAAGCAACCGTAAGGACATGTTCCGTTTGTGGCCCTAAATAATCGTTTTAAGAACATTTTATTCCCTGCACCATTAGACCTTTTAATTCGACGGCCAGCCGCTAGACCTGGACTATTAATTGTGTTTTTCTGGGCCTATGCAAAGGACTTTTATTATCCTCATGGTTACTTTTAAATACTTTTTAATGTCTTTTATGTTTATTCACTCTTTGTTTTTAACCTGTGTCCCCCTCCTCTTTTTTGTGATGTGTTTTTAACTAATAATATTAGTATGGGAATCCATGTGTTATTCCAGCAGAGGATGTGAAAGCATTTGTAACAGTCCTTTCTTCGTAGTATTTAATAGACTTTATTGTTGAAATGATCAATTTAAAATAAAAGGCTTTTTAGTATGTCTAACGGAGTTGTCATAAATCACAACAGTTCACAAATCATGTATTTTCATACTTTACATACTTGTAAATAAGCCAAGTGCTTTTCTAGGATCTCCTTTTAGTTGACCTTGTACCAGTGAACTGTACTGTACCGTCATGAAACTGACTAGGAGGAGGACACCATAGTTTGTAAGTATTATCCAGTGGTGTAAACCCTAACCCTAACTACATTTACTTACATGTACTGTACTTTACCTGAGTGTTTCCTATTTTCAATACTTTTACTTCTACTTCACACATCACACTACACCTCGGTTCCAAATATTGTACTTTTACTCCACTACATTTATTTGAAAACTTTAGTTACTAGTTACTTTGCGGATAAAAAATATAATATTATAAAATATACATAAACCACTTTAGCCCCTATTTTATCTACACGCTCACAATGCGTCAGATCGCGATGCGTTGTGAGTATTTCGATATTGCAGTGTTGATACTTTTACTTGAGTAAAGTATGTGAGTACTTTTTCCACCACTGGTATTATCAATAAACAATAGGCGTTCTGTCCTCGGTATTAAAACTACTATTCTCTACTACGGTATGAAACTTTATTGATGACTTAATGGCTGTTGGTTTAATTGATCATATCTTGTAATAGTGTGTCTACCAGGCGATTGAACAGTGCATATGCAAACATGTTTTGTAACAGAGGTAGTAGAGTAGATGGAGAGAGAAAAACAGATCTCCGATCTCAGTGCTTTGTGTAACTTGAAGAAGATTCAAGGATAATCAGACTCTTCTATATTCTAAGCCAAGGGGAACATAAACAAACAATCTACAGGCTTAAAGCGTCACATTGTGAGCTTGTAGATTTTTGGCACTCAAAGATTGGCAAAAATAGATTTGGTGTAGACTGAATAGGTGGTCCAAGTAAAGAGCAAAGTTGGGTCCCGTTTTATTCCAGAGGTTGCAGCTAGCGTTAGCCAGCCATCCATAATAGTCTCATTAGCTTAATATAGGGTGACCATATTTCCAGCCACTCAAACTGGGACGCAAAACACTGTTGCCTAAAACTGGGACCCTAAAAGCAATGCGCACGTTACCGCTCACGCGCAAAAAATCGGGACACATTAGTGTTTTAGAGATATTTGTCGGGACACCGGGACACGCAGCTTGAAAACAGGACTGTCCCGGGTAAAACGGGACGTCTGGTCACCCTAGCTTAATAATAAGTCAACTTTCCGACGGCGAGTGAACGATTGCATTCCAGATGTCCTTCTGGTGGATTATTCTTGGCTTACAATGTTTCTATCGTCCAACAAAAGCGCTCTGAACGTGATTTAAAAGATAGTTTACGATGTACGCTGTTCTAACTCAATGGGGAAAATCGCTTTGTTTTCCCCCACGCTAAAAGCGGATGTGACGTTTATCTCAGACCGGCATTCAACTATTCACACCACAGAAGAAGAAATATGCAGGAAACGATCTGCTTTTCCACACCACCAAAGAAAACAGTGTTTAATGCTAGTTTTAAATTAAGTCATTATAACAACATAACGTGGTTAATCATTTTTTGTTTGGAACATACGTGGCACTAAAATGAACTGAATAATAATGTGACTTGTGTCGCTAAGTAATGGAGCACTGATATTTCCGTATTTTGGCTACAAAGAGTGGGTAACAAATTAGCTTAATTATTTAACCATTTTAGGCTAATTCCGGGAGGACCAACACAATATTTTTGCTTTCTCTTCACATTAATTCATTTTTGTCTTATTTACATGCAGAGTTAAGCTCTGGCGTTTAAGTGAAATGTAGCCTGATATTATGAGATTTCTGGTGTGGCTTTAGGACATTTTAGAGAGAAAAAAAAAACATATCAGCTCTGGTGAAAAGCTGAGGCATGCGAAATGACTGCCCCTCAGTCACAAACAGTCACATATATGTTAATGTTGATAAGTGCCCCTTCTGTTCAGCCAATAACGGAGTTGTGATGATTTGGGGCTCATGTGACCAGTGACGACAGCATTGTGTGAAATGTGGCCCCACAATGATTTCCACATTTACCCATGTTTGGGTGAACGTGATGACGTCTCTCAACAAAGGGCGGGCGGTGGGAGAACTAGCGGAAATAAATGGATGTTTTTACCTTGCTTTGGTCCTGGAGTGGAAGTTGAAATGTTTACTGGAACTTTGCTGACATCTAAGACAAACATGCACACACACACACACACACACACACACACACACACACACACACACACACACACACACACACACACACACACACACACACACACACAATTCAGAACCGCTGCCCCACATTTTTTAAATGGCCCTGTTCTAGCGCCAGCATGAGGCAGATGTTTGCAAAACACATTTCTGTTAACTACTCTTAGAGATTTTGTCCACAAATCCTACAAATCGGTAGACAGCATCTCTACAGTCGTGTGATCAACATGGATCAGTCCGACTTTCCTTATTCCATCCTGATTGGCTACAATTGGCTTCCAAAGTTTGCAGGATTGTTCCGTTTTGAACAAAATGCCTCAAATAATGAACACAGCCTGCTCCTCTTCAGCCTGTCGAAGTCCAAGGGACAGCCATCGAGCAGGTACAGTCATATAAGTACTGGAGTCCACCTGGATGAGAAACTGGACTGGGCTCTGAACACTGACGCAGTCTATAAAAAGACACAGTGTAGGATGTTCTTCCTAAGGAGGCTCTGTTCTTTTGATGTGTGCAGCAGAATGCTGCACATGTTCTACCAGTCAGCTGTGGCAAGTGTCCTGTTCTACGTCGCAGTCTGCTGGGGAGGCAGCCTCTGATGGACAAGGATGCTAAGCGGCTGAACAAGCTGGTGAAGAAGGCTGGAATTGGTTGTGGAGAGATGCACAAATAACAAGAGCATGGCCATAATGAGCAACGCTAGCCATCCTCTCCACATCATCTTACAAGGTCAGAAAAGCAGCCGTAAGGACATGTTCCGTTTGTGGCCCTAAATAATCGTTTTAAGAACATTTTATTCCCTGCGCCATTAGACCTTTTAATTCGACGGCCAGCCGCTAGACCTGGACTATTAATTGTGTTTTTCTGGGCCTATGCAAAGGACTTTTATTATCCTCATGGTTACTTTTAAATACTTTTTAATGTCTTTTATGTTTATTCAGTCTTTGTTTTTAACCTGTGTCCCCCTCCTCTTTTTTGTGATGTGTTTTTAACTAATAATATTAGTATGGGAATCCATGTGTTATTCCAACAGAGGATGTGAAAGCCTTTGTAACAGTCCTTTCTTCGTAGTATTTAATAGACTTTATTGTTGAAATGATCAATTTAAAATAAAAGGCTTTTTAGTATGTCTAACGGAGTTGTCATAAATCACAACAGTTCACAAATCATGTATTTTCATACTTTACATACTTGTAAATAAGCCAAGTGCTTTTCTAGGATCTCCTTTTAGTTGACCTTGTACCAGTGAACTGTACTGTACCGTCATGAAACTGTACTAGGAGGAGGACACCATAGTTTGTAAGTATTATCCAGTGGTGTAAATCCTAACCCTAACTACATTTACTTACATGTACTGTACTTTACCTGAGTGTTTCCTATTTTCAATACTTTTACTTCTACTTTACACTACACCTCGGTTCCAAATATTGTACTTTTACTCCACTACATTTATTTGAAAACTTTAGTTACTAGTTACTTTGCGGATAAAAAATATAATATTATAAAATATACATAAACCACTTTAGCCCCTATTTTATCTACACGCTCACAATGCGTCGCATCGCGATGCGTTGTGAGTATTTCTATATTGCAGTGTTGATACTTTTACTTGAGTAAAGTATGTGAGTACTTTTTCCACCACTGGTATTATCAATAAACAATAGGCGTTCTGTCCTCGGTATTAAAACTACTATTCTCTACTACGGTATGAAACTTTATTGATGACTTAATGGCTGTTGGTTTAATTGATCATATCTTGTAATAGTGTGTCTACCAGGCGATTGAACAGTGCATATGCAAAAATGTTTTGTAACAGAGGTAGTAGAGTAGATGGAGAGAGAAAAACAGATCTCCGATCTCAGTGCTTTGTGTAACTTGGAGAAGATTCAAGGATTATCGTACTCTTCTATATTCTAAGCCAAGGGGAACATAAACAAACAATCTACAGGCTTAAAGCGTCACATTGTGAGCTTGTAGATTTTTGGCACTCAAAGATTGGCAAAAATAGATTTGGTGTAGACTGAATAGGTGGTCCAAGTAAAGAGCAAAGTTGGGTCCCGTTTTATTCCAGAGGTTGCAGCTAGCGTTAGCCAGCCATCCATAATAGTCTCATTAGCTTAATATAGGGTGACCATATTTCCAGCCACTCAAACTGGGACGCAAAACACTGTTGCCTAAAACTGGGACCCTAAAAGCAATGCGCACGTTACCGCTCATGCGCAAAAAATCGGGACACATTAGTGTTTTAGAGATATTTGTCGGGACACCGGGACACGCAGCTTGAAAACAGGACTGTCCCGGGTAAAACGGGACGTCTGGTCACCCTAGCTTAATAATAAGTCAACTTTCCGACGGCGAGTGAACGATTGCATTCCAGATGTCCTTCTGGTGGATTATACTTTGCTTACAATGTTTCTATCGTCCAACAAAAGCGCTCTGAACGTGATTTAAAAGATAGTTTACGATGTACACTGTTCTAACTCAATGGGGAAAATCGCTTTGTTTCCCCCACGCTAAAAGCGGATGTGACGTTTATCTCAGACCGGCATTCAACTATTCACACCACAGAAGAAGAAATATGCAGGAAACGATCTGCTTTTCCACACCACCAAAGAAAACAGTGTTTAATGCTAGTTTTAAATTAAGTCATTATAACAACATAACGTGGTTAATAATTGTTTGTTTGGAACATACGTGGCACTAAAATGAACTGAATAATAATGTGACTTGTGTCGCTAAGTAATGGAGCACTGATATTTCCGTATTTTGGCTACAAAGAGTGGGTAACAAATTAGCTTAATTATTTAACCATTTTAGGCTAATTCCGGGAGGACCAACACAATATTTTTGCTTTCTCTTCACATTAATTAATTTTTGTCTTATTTACATGCAGAGTTAAGCTCTGGCGTTTAAGTGAAATGTAGCCTGATATTATGAGATTTCTGGTGTGGCTTTAGGACATTTTAGAGAGAAAAAAAAACATATCAGCTCTGGTGAAAAGCTGAGGCATGCGAAATGACTGCCCCTCAGTCACAAACAGTCACATATATGTTAATGTTGATAAGTGCCCCTTCTGTTCAGCCAATAACGGAGTTGTGATGATTTGGGGCTCACGTGACCAGTGACGACAGCATTGTGTGAAATGTGGCCCCACAATGATTTCCACATTTACCCATGTTTGGGTGAACGTGATGACGTCTCTCAACAAAGGGCGGGCGGTGGGAGAACTAGCGGAAATAAATGGATGTTTTTACCTTGCTTTGGTCCTGGAGTGGAAGTTGAAATGTTTACTGGAACTTTGCTGACATCTAAGACAAACATACACACACACACACACACACACACACACACACACACACACACACACACACACACACACACACACACACACACACACACACACACACAATTCAGAACCTCTGCCCCACATTTTTTAAATGGCCCTGTTCTAGCGCCACCATGAGGCAGATGTTTGCAAAACACATTTCTGTTAACTACTCTTAGAGATTTTGTCCACAAATCCTACAAATCGGTAGACAGCATCTCTACAGTCGTGTGATCAACATGGATCAGTCCGACTTTCCTTATTCCATCCTGATTGGCTACAATTGGCCTCCAAAGTTTGCAGGATTGTTCCGTTTTGAACAAAATGCCTCAAATAATGAACACAGCCTGCTCCTCTTCAGCCTGTCGAAGTCCAAGGGACAGCCATCGAGCAGGTACAGTCATATAAGTACTGGAGTCCACCTGGATGAGAAACTGGACTGGGCTCTGAACACTGACGCAGTCTATAAAAAGACACAGTGTAGGATGTTCTTCCTAAGGAGGCTCCGTTCTTTTGATGTGTGCAGCAGAATGCTGCACATGTTCTACCAGTCAGCTGTGGCAAGTGTCCTGTTCTACGTCGCAGTCTGCTGGGGAGGCAGCCTCTGATGGACAAGGATGCTAAGCGGCTGAACAAGCTGGTGAAGAAGGCTGGAATTGGTTGTGGAGAGATGCACAAATAACAAGAGCATGGCCATAATGAGCAACGCTAGCCATCCTCTCCACATCATCTTACAAGGTCAGAAAAGCAGCCATAAGGACATGTTCCGTTTGTGGCCCTAAATAATCGTTTTAAGAACATTTTATTCCCTGCGCCATTAGACCTTTTAATTCGACGGCCAGCCGCTAGACCTGGACTATTAATTGTGTTTTTCTGGGCCTATGCAAAGGACTTTTATTATCCTCATGGTTACTTTTAAATACTTTTTAATGTCTTTTATGTTTATTCACTCTTTGTTTTTAACCTGTGTCCCCCTCCTCTTTTTTGTGATGTGTTTTTAACTAATAATATTAGTATGGGAATCCATGTGTTATTCCAACAGAGGATGTGAAAGCCTTTGTAACAGTCCTTTCTTCGTAGTATTTAATAGACTTTATTGTTGAAATGATCAATTTAAAATAAAAGGCTTTTTAGTATGTCTAACGGAGTTGTCATAAATCACAACAGTTCACAAATCATGTATTTTCATACTTTACATACTTGTAAATAAGCCAAGTGCTTTTCTAGGATCTCCTTTTAGTTGACCTTGTACCAGTGAACTGTACTGTACCGTCATGAAACTGACTAGGAGGAGGACACCATAGTTTGTAAGTATTATCCAGTGGTGTAAACCCTAACCCTAACTACATTTACTTACATGTACTGTACTTTACCTGAGTGTTTCCTATTTTCAATACTTTTACTTCTACTTTACACTACACCTCGGTTCCAAATATTGTACTTTTACTCCACTACATTTATTTGAAAACTTTAGTTACTAGTTACTTTGCGGAAAAAAAATATAATATTATAAAATATACATAAACCACTTTAGCCCCTATTTTATCTACAAGCTCACAATGCGTCGCATCGCGATGCGTTGAGAGTATTTCTATATTGCAGTGTTGATACTTTTACTTGAGTAAAGTATGTGAGTACTTTTTCCACCACTGGTATTATCAATAAACAATAGGCGTTCTGTCCTCGGTATTAAAACTACTATTCTCTACTACGGTATGAAACTTTATTGATGACTTAATGGCTGTTGGTTTAATTGATCATATCTTGTAATAGTGTGTCTACCAGGCGATTGAACAGTGCATATGCAAAAATGTTTTGTAACAGAGGTAGTAGAGTAGATGGAGAGAGAAAAACAGATCTCCGATCTCAGTGCTTTGTGTAACTTGGAGAAGATTCAAGGATTATCGTACTCTTCTATATTCTAAGCCAAGGGGAACATAAACAAACAATCTACAGGCTTAAAGCGTCACATTGTGAGCTTGTAGATTTTTGGCACTCAAAGATTGGCAAAAATAGATTTGGTGTAGACTGAATAGGTGGTCCAAGTAAAGAGCAAAGTTGGGTCCCGTTTTATTCCAGAGGTTGCAGCTAGCGTTAGCCAGCCATCCATAATAGTCTCATTAGCTTAATATAGGGTGACCATATTTCCAGCCACTCAAACTGGGACGCAAAACACTGTTGCCTAAAACTGGGACCCTAAAAGCAATGCGCATGTTACCGCTCACGCACAAAAAATCGGGACATATTAGTGTTTTAGAGATATTTGTCGGGACACCGGGACACGCAGCTTGAAAACAGGACTGTCCCGGGTAAAACGGGACGTCTGCGGTCACCCTAGCTTAATAATAAGTCAACTTTCCGACGGCGAGTGAACGATTGCATTCCAGATGTCCTTCTGGTGGATTATTCTTGGCTTACAATGTTTCTATCGTCCAACAAAAGCGCTCTGAACGTGATTTAAAAGATAGTTTACGATGTACGCTGTTCTAACTCAATGGGGAAAAACGCTTTGTTTTCCCCCACGCTAAAAGCGGATGTGACGTTTATCTCAGACCGGCATTCAACTATTCACACCACAGAAGAAGAAATATGCAGGAAACGATCTGCTTTTCCACACCACCAAAGAAAACAGTGTTTAATGCTAGTTTTAAATTAAGTCATTATAACAACATAACGTGGTTAATAATTGTTTGTTTGGAACATACGTGGCACTAAAATGAACTGAATAATAATGTGACTTGTGTCGCTAAGTAATGGAGCACTGATATTTCCGTATTTTGGCTACAAAGAGTGGGTAACAAATTAGCTTAATTATTTAACCATTTTAGGCTAATTCCGGGAGGACCAACACAATATTTTTGCTTTCTCTTCACATTAATTCATTTTTGTCTTATTTACATGCAGAGTTAAGCTCTGGCGTTTAAGTGAAATGTAGCCTGATATTATGAGATTTCTGGTGTGGCTTTAGGACATTTTAGAGAGAAAAAAAAACATATCAGCTCTGGTGAAAAGCTGAGGCATGCGAAATGACTGCCCCTCAGTCACAAACAGTCACATATATGTTAATGTTGATAAGTGCCCCTTCTGTTCAGCCAATAACGGAGTTGTGATGATTTGGGGCTCACGTGACCAGTGACGACAGCATTGTGTGAAATGTGGCCCCACAATGATTTCCACATTTACCCATTTTTGGGTGAACGTGATGACGTCTCTCAACAAAGGGCGGGCGTGGAGAACTAGCGGAAATAAATGGATGTTTTTACCTTGCTTTGGTCCTGGAGTGGAAGTTGAAATGTTTACTGGAACTTTGCTGACATCTAAGACAAACATGCACACACACACACACACACACACACACACACACACACACACACACACACACACACACACACACACACACACACAATTCAGAACCGCTGCCCCACATTTTTTAAATGGCCCTGTTCTAGCGCCACCATGAGGCAGATGTTTGCAAAACACATTTCTGTTAACTACTCTTAGAGATTTTGTCCACAAATCCTACAAATCGGTAGACAGCATCTCTACAGTCGTGTGATCAACATGGATCAGTCCGACTTTCCTTATTCCATCCTGATTGGCTACAATTGGCTTCCAAAGTTTGCAGGATTGTTCCGTTTTGAACAAAATGCCTCAAATAATGAACACAGCCTGCTCCACTTCAGCCTGTCGAAGTCCAAGGGACAGCCATCAAGCAGGTACAGTCATATAAGTACTGGAGTCCACCTGGATGAGAAACTGGACTGGGCTCTGAACACTGACGCAGTCTATAAAAAGACACAGTGTAGGATGTTCTTCCTAAGGAGGCTCTGTTCTTTTGATGTGTGCAGCAGAATGCTGCACATGTTCTACCAGTCAGCTGTGGCAAGTGTCCTGTTCTACGTCGCAGTCTGCTGGGGAGGCAGCCTCTGATGGACAAGGATGCTAAGCGGCTGAACAAGCTGGTGAAGAAGGCTGGAATTGGTTGTGGAGAGATGCACAAATAACAAGAGCATGGCCATAATGAGCAACGCTAGCCATCCTCTCCACATCATCTTACAAGGTCAGAAAAGCAGCCGTAAGGACATGTTCCGTTTGTGGCCCTAAATAATCGTTTTAAGAACATTTTATTCCCTGCGCCATTAGACCTTTTAATTCGACGGCCAGCCGCTAGACCTGGACTATTAATTGTGTTTTTCTGGGCCTATGCAAAGGACTTTTATTATGCTCATGGTTACTTTTAAATACTTTTTAATGTCTTTTATGTTTATTCACTCTTTGTTTTTAACCTGTGTCCCCCTCCTCTTTTTTGTGATGTGTTTTTAACTAATAATATTAGTATGGGAATCCATGTGTTATTCCAACAGAGGATGTGAAAGCCTTTGTAACAGTCCTTTCTTCGTAGTATTTAATAGACTTTATTGTTGAAATGATCAATTTAAAATAAAAGGCTTTTTAGTATGTCTAACGGAGTTGTCATAAATCACAACAGTTCACAAATCATGTATTTTCATACTTTACATACTTGTAAATAAGCCAAGTGCTTTTCTAGGATCTCCTTTTAGTTGACCTTGTACCAGTGAACTGTACTGTACCGTCATGAAACTGTACTAGGAGGAGGACACCATAGTTTGTAAGTATTATCCAGTGGTGTAAACCCTAACCCTAACTACATTTACTTACATGTACTGTACTTTACCTGAGTGTTTCCTATTTTCAATACTTTTACTTCTACTTTACACTACACCTCGGTTCCAAATATTGTACTTTTACTCCACTACATTTATTTGAAAACTTTAGTTACTAGTTACTTTGCGGATAAAAAATATAATATTATAAAATATACATAAACCACTTTAGCCCCTATTTTATCTACAAGCTCACAATGCGTCGCATCGCGATGCGTTGAGAGTATTTCTATATTGCAGTGTTGATACTTTTACTTGAGTAAAGTATGTGAGTACTTTTTCCACCACTGGTATTATCAATAAACAATAGGCGTTCTGTCCTCGGTATTAAAACTACTATTCTCTACTACGGTATGAAACTTTATTGATGACTTAATGGCTGTTGGTTTAATTGATCATATCTTGTAATAGTGTGTCTACCAGGCGATTGAACAGTGCATATGCAAAAATGTTTTGTAACAGAGGTAGTAGAGTAGATGGAGAGAGAAAAACAGATCTCCGATCTCAGTGCTTTGTGTAACTTGGAGAAGATTCAAGGATTATCGTACTCTTCTATATTCTAAGCCAAGGGGAACATAAACAAACAATCTACAGGCTTAAAGCGTCACATTGTGAGCTTGTAGATTTTTGCCACTCAAAGATTGGCAAAAATAGATTTGGTGTAGACTGAATAGGTGGTCCAAGTAAAGAGCAAAGTTGGGTCCCGTTTTATTCCAGAGGTTGCAGCTAGCGTTAGCCAGCCATCCATAATAGTCTCATTAGCTTAATATAGGGTGACCATATTTCCAGCCACTCAAACTGGGACGCAAAACACTGTTGCCTAAAACTGGGACCCTAAAAGCAATGCGCATGTTACCGCTCACGCACAAAAAATCGGGACATATTAGTGTTTTAGAGATATTTGTCGGGACACCGGGACACGCAGCTTGAAAACAGGACTGTCCCGGGTAAAACGGGACGTCTGGTCACCCTAGCTTAATAATAAGTCAACTTTCCGACGGCGAGTGAACGATTGCATTCCAGATGTCCTTCTGGTGGATTATTCTTGGCTTACAATGTTTCTATCGTCCAACAAAAGCGCTCTGAACGTGATTTAAAAGATAGTTTACGATGTACGCTGTTCTAACTCAATGGGGGAAATCGCTTTGTTTTCCCCCACGCTAAAAGCGGATGTGACGTTTATCTCAGACCGGCATTCAACTATTCACACCACAGAAGAAGAAATATGCAGGAAACGATCTGCTTTTCCACACCACCAAAGAAAACAGTGTTTAATGCTAGTTTTAAATTAAGTCATTATAACAACATAACGTGGTTAATAATTGTTTGTTTGGAACATACGTGGCACTAAAATGAACTGAATAATAATGTGACTTGTGTCGCTAAGTAATGGAGCACTGATATTTCCGTATTTTGGCTACAAAGAGTGGGTAACAAATTAGCTTAATTATTTAACCATTTTAGGCTAATTCCGGGAGGACCAACACAATATTTTTGCTTTCTCTTCACATTAATTAATTTTTGTCTTATTTACATGCAGAGTTAAGCTCTGGCGTTTAAGTGAAATGTAGCCTGATATTATGAGATTTCTGGTGTGGCTTTAGGACATTTTAGAGAGAAAAAAAAACATATCAGCTCTGGTGAAAAGCTGAGGCATGCGAAATGACTGCCCCTCAGTCACAAACAGTCACATATATGTTAATGTTGATAAGTGCCCCTTCTGTTCAGCCAATAACGGAGTTGTGATGATTTGGGGCTCACGTGACCAGTGACGACAGCATTGTGTGAAATGTGGCCCCACAATGATTTCCACATTTACCCATGTTTGGGTGAACGTGATGACGTCTCTCAACAAAGGGCAGGCGGTGGGAGAACTAGCGGAAATAAATGGATGTTTTTACCTTGCTTTGGTCCTGGAGTGGAAGTTGAAATGTTTACTGGAACTTTGCTGACATCTAAGACAAACATGCACACACACACGCGCGCGCGCACACACACACACACACACACACACACACACACACACACACACACACACACACACACACACACACACACGCACACACACACACACACACAAAATTCAGAACCTCTGCCCCACATTTTTTAAATGGCCCTGTTCTAGCGCCACCATGAGTTAGATGTTTGCAAAACACATTTCTGTTAACTACTCTTAGAGATTTTGTCCACAAATCCTACAAATGGGTAGACAGCATCACTACAGTCGTGTGATCAACATGGATCAGTCCGACTTTCCTTATTCCATCCTGATTGGCTACAATTGGCTTCCAAAGTTTGCAGGATTGTTCCGTTTTGAACAAAATGCCTCAAATAATGAACACAGCCTGCTCCTCTTCAGCCTGTCGAAGTCCAAGGGACAGCCATCAAGCAGGTACAGTCATATAAGTACTGGAGTCCACCTGGATGAGAAACTGGACTGGGCTCTGAACACTGAGGCAGTCTATAAAAATACACAGTGTAGGATGTTCTTCCTAAGGAGGCTCCGTTCTTTTGATGTGTGCAGCAGAATGCTGCACATGTTCTACCAGTCAGCTGTGGCAAGTGTCCTGTTCTACGTCGCAGTCTGCTGGGGAGGCAGCCTCTGATGGACAAGGATGCTAAGCGGCTGAACAAGCTGGTGAAGAAGGCTGGAATTGGTTGTGGAGAGATGCACAAATAACAAGAGCATGGCCATAATGAGCAACGCTAGCCATCCTCTCCACATCATCTTACAAGGTCAGAAAAGCAGCAGTAAGGACATGTTCCGTTTGTGGCCCTAAATAATCGTTTTAAGAACATTTTATTCCCTGCGCCATTAGACCTTTTAATTCGACGGCCAGCCGCTAGACCTGGACTATTAATTGTGTTTTTCTGGGCCTATGCAAAGGACTTTTATTATCCTCATGGTTACTTTTAAATACTTTTTAATGTCTTTTATGTTTATTCACTCTTTGTTTTTAACCTGTGTCCCCCTCCTCTTTTTTGTGATGTGTTTTTAACTAATAATATTAGTATGGGAATCCATGTGTTATTCCAACAGAGGATGTGAAAGCCTTTGTAACAGTCCTTTCTTCGTAGTATTTAATAGACTTTATTGTTGAAATGATCAATTTAAAATAAAAGGCTTTTTAGTATGTCTAACGGAGTTGTCATAAATCACAACAGTTCACAAATCATGTATTTTCATACTTTACATACTTGTAAATAAGCCAAGTGCTTTTCTAGGATCTCCTTTTAGTTGACCTTGTACCAGTGAACTGTACTGTACCGTCATGAAACTGTACTAGGAGGAGGACACCATAGTTTGTAAGTATTATCCAGTGGTGTAAACCCTAACCCTAACTACATTTACTTACATGTACTGTACTTTACCTGAGTGTTTCCTATTTTCAATACTTTTACTTCTACTTCACACTACACCTCGGTTCCAAATATTGTACTTTTACTCCACTACATTTATTTGAAAACTTTAGTTACTAGTTACTTTGCGGATAAAAAATATAAATAAATAAAATATACATAAACCACTTTAGCCCCTATTTTAGCTACACGCTCACAATGCGTCACATCGCTCACAATGCGTCGCATCGCGATGCGTTGTGAGTATTTCTATATTGAAGTGTTGATACTTTTACTTGAGTAAAGTATGTGAGTACTTTTTCCACCACTGGTATTATCAATAAACAATAGGCGTTCTGTCCTCGGTATTAAAACTACTATTCTCTACTACGGTATGAAACTTTATTGATGACTTAATGGCTGTTGGTTTAATTGATCATATCTTGTAATAGTGTGTCTACCAGGCGATTGAACAGTGCATATGCAAACATGTTTTGTAACAGAGGTAGTAGAGTAGATGGAGAGAGAAAAACAGATCTCCGATCTCAGTGCTTTGTGTAACTTGGAGAAGATTCAAGGATAATCGGACTCTTCTATATTCTAAGCCAAGGGGAACATAAACAAACAATCTACAGGCTTAAAGCGTCACATTGTGAGCTTGTAGATTTTTGGCACTCAAAGATTGGCAAAAATAGATTTGGTGTAGACTGAATAGGTGGTCCAAGTGAAGAGCAAAGTTGGGTCCCGTTTTATTCCAGAGGTTGCAGCTAGCGTTAGCCAGCCATCCATAATAGTCTCATTAGCTTAATATAGGGTGACCATATTTCCAGCCACTCAAACTGGGACGCCTGTTGCCTAAAACTGGGACCCTAAAAGCAATGCGCACGTTACCGCTCACGCGCAAAAAATCGGGACATATTAGTGTTTTAGAGATATTTGTCGGGACACCGGGACACGCAGCTTGAAAACAGGACTGTCCCGGGTAAAACGGGACGTCTGGTCACCCTAGCTTAATAATAAGTCAACTTTCCGACGGCGAGTGAACGATTGCATTCCAGATGTCCTTCTGGTGGATTATTCTTGGCTTACAATGTTTCTATCGTCCAACAAAAGCGTTCTGAACGTGATTTAAAAGATAGTTTACGATGTACGCTGTTCTAACTCAATGGGGAAAATCGCTTTGTTTTCCCCTACGCTAAAAGCGGATGTGACGTTTATCTCAGACCGGCATTCAACTATTCACACCACAGAAGAAGAAATATGCAGGAAACGATCTGCTTTTCCACACCACCAAAGAAAACAGTGTTTAATGCTAGTTTTAAATTAAGTCATTATAACAACATAACGTGGTTAATAATTGTTTGTTTGGAACATACGTGGCACTAAAATGAACTGAATAATAATGTGACTTGTGTCGCTAAGTAATGGAGCACTGATATTTCCGTATTTTGGCTACAAAGAGTGGGTAACAAATTAGCTTAATTATTTAACCATTTTAGGCTAATTCCGGGAGGACCAACACAATATTTTTGCTTTCTCTTCACATTAATTCATTTTTGTCTTATTTACATGCAGAGTTAAGCTCTGGCGTTTAAGTGAAATGTAGCCTGATATTATGAGATTTCTGGTGTGGCTTTAGGACATTTTAGAGAGAAAAAAAAACATATCAGCTCTGGTGAAAAGCTGAGGCATGCAAAATGACTGCCCCTCAGTCACAAACAGTCACATATATGTTAATGTTGATAAGTGCCCCTTCTGTTCAGCCAATAACGGAGTTGTGATGATTTGGGGCTCACGTGACCAGTGACGACAGCATTGTGTGAAATGTGGCCCCACAATGATTTCCACATTTACCCATGTTTGGGTGAATGTGATGACGTCTCTCAACAAAGGGTGGGCGGTGGGAGAACTAGCGGAAATAAATGGATGTTTTTACCTTGCTTTGGTCCTGGAGTGGAAGTTGAAATGTTTACTGGAACTTTGCTGACATCTAAGACAAACATGCACACACACGCGCGCACGCACACACACACACACACACACACACACACACACACACACACACACACACACACACACACACACACAATTCAGAACCTCTGCCCCACATTTTTTAAATGGCCCTGTTCTAGCGCCACCATGAGGCAGATGTTTGCAAAACACATTTCTGTTAACTACTCTTAGAGATTTTGTCCACAAATCCTACAAATCGGTAGACAGCATCTCTACAGTCGTGTGATCAACATGGATCAGTCCGACTTTCCTTATTCCATCCTGATTGGCTACAATTGGCTTCCAAAGTTTGCAGGATTGTTCCGTTTTGAACAAAATGCCTCAAATAATGAACACAGCCTGCTCCTCTTCAGCCTGTCGAAGTCCAAGGGACAGCCATCGAGCAGGTACAGTCATATAAGTACTGGAGTCCACCTGGATGAGAAACTGGACTGGGCTCTGAACACTGACGCAGTCTATAAAAAGACACAGTGTAGGATGTTCTTCCTAAGGAGGCTCCGTTCTTTTGATGTGTGCAGCAGAATGCTGCACATGTTCTACCAGTCAGCTGTGGCAAGTGTCCTGTTCTACGTCGCAGTCTGCTGGGGAGGCAGCCTCTGATGGACAAGGATGCTAAGCGGCTGAACAAGCTGGTGAAGAAGGCTGGAATTGGTTGTGGAGAGATGCACAAATAACAAGAGCATGGCCATAATGAGCAACGCTAGCCATCCTCTCCACATCATCTTACAAGGTCAGAAAAGCAGCCGTAAGGACATGTTCCGTTTGTGGCCCTAAATAATCGTTTTAAGAACATTTTATTCCCTGCGCCATTAGACCTTTTAATTCGACGGCCAGCCGCTAGACCTGGACTATTAATTGTGTTTTTCTGGGCCTATGCAAAGGACTTTTATTATCCTCATGGTTGCTTTTAAATACTTTTTAATGTCTTTTATGTTTATTCACTCTTTGTTTTTAACCTGTGTCCCCCTCCTCTTTTTTGTGATGTGTTTTTAACTAATTGCGACCGTAGGTCGCACTTACTACAGAAAGCTCCACCAGGTGTCCGTGCGTCAGTCAGTCAGTCAGTCCGTCCGTCACACGTCAGACGTCACACTTTTGCCCTGCTCATATCTCCGCAACCGTTGCCCCGATCCATGCCAGATTTTGCACACACACTCCTTACCTGCCAAACTACAACCTCCAAGGACCCCCGGAGTTCCAGGGACCCCCAGGTCCCTGGGGGACCCCCAGGTGTAAAAAAAATACCAAATGTGCAAAAATGACCAAATGACCACCCCCACGGGGCTGCTCACGGGGAATTCCCGGGGACCACCCACTCCTGCTACTCCAGAACGAAAATGCCCTAACTCGGCCTAGGAGCGTCCGGGAGAGCCGGGGCCGGTACCTATTCGTCCGCCAAGGCAACGCGGAGACCCCACCCCTCATTTCTCACATGGCCCTCTTCTAGCGAGACCTACGGTCGCTTATCTCCCGATTAGGGAGTCTTACTGGTAATATTAGTATGGGAATCCATGTGTTATTCCAGCAGAGGATGTGAAAGCCTTTGTAACAGTCCTTTCTTCGTAGTATTTAATAGACTTTATTGTTGAAATGATCAATTTAAAATAAAAGGCTTTTTAGTATGTCTAACGGAGTTGTCATAAATCACAACAGTTCACAAATCATGTTTTTTCATACTTTACATACTTGTACTAGGATCTCCTTTTAGTTGACCTTGTACCAGTGAACTGTACTGTACCGTCATGAAACTGACTAGGAGGAGGACACCATAGTTTGTAAGTATTATCCAGTGGTGTAAACCCTAACCCTAACTACATTTACTTACATGTACTGTACTTTACCTGAGTGTTTCCTATTTTCAATACTTTTACTTCTACTTTACACTACACCTTGGTTCCAAATATTGTACTTTTACTCCACTACATTTATTTGAAAACTTTAGTTACTAGTTACTTTGCGGATAAAAAATATAATATTATAAAATATACATAAACCACTTTAGCCCCTATTTTATCTACAAGCTCACAATGCGTCGCATCGCGATGCGTTGTGAGTATTTCTATATTGCAGTGTTGATACTTTTACTTGAGTAAAGTATGTGAGTACTTTTTCCACCACTGGTATTATCAATAAACAATAGGGGTTCTGTCCTCGGTATTAAAACTACTATTCTCTACTACGGTATGAAACTTTATTGATGACTTAATGGCTGTTGGTTTAATTGATCATATCTTGTTGCGACCGTAGGTCGCATTTACTACCAAAACCTCCACAGGCTGTCCGTGGGTGAGTCAGTCAGTCTGTCCGTCCGTCCGTCACACTTTTGCCCTGCTCATATCTCCACAACCGTTGCCCCCATCCATGCCAAATTTTGCACACAAACTCCTTGACTGCCAAACTACAACCTCCAAGGACCCCCGGAGCCCCAGGGACCCCCAGGTCCCTGGGGGACCCCCAGATGTAAAAAATGACCAAATGTGGTCACACGTCACACGTCACACTTTTTCCCTGCTCATATCTCCGCAACCGTTGACCCGATCCATGCCACATTTTGCACACACACTCCTTGCCTGCCAAACTACAACCTCCAAGGACCCCCCGAGCCCCAGGGACCCCCAGCTCCCTGGGGGACCCCCAAGTGTAAAAAATTACCAAATGTGCAAAAATGACCAAATGACCACCCCAACGGGGCTGCTCACGGGGAATTCCCGGGGACCACCCACTCCTCGTGCTCCAGAACGGATGCAAAAGTGGTGACGCCCCCAGTGGAGGACCCCCTCCACTGCAGCTCACATAAAATGCAGATAAGCGACCTATGGTCGCTTATCTCCCGATTAGGGAGTCTTACTGGTAATAGTGTGTCTACCAGGCGATTGAACAGTGCATATGCAAACATGTTTTGTAACAGAGGTAGTAGAGTAGATGGAGAGAGAAAAACAGATCTCCGATCTCAGTGCTTTGTGTAACTTGGAGAAGATTCAAGGATAATCGGACTCTTCTATATTCTAAGCCAAGGGGAACATAAACAAACAATCTACAGGCTTAAAGCGTCACATTGTGAGCTTGTAGATTTTTGGCACTCAAAGATTGGCAAAAATAGATTTGGTGTAGACTGAATAGGTGGTCCAAGTAAAGAGCAAAGTTGGGTCCCGTTTTATTCCAGAGGTTACAGCTAGCGTTAGCCAGCCATCCATAATAGTCTCATTAGCTTAATATAGGGTGACCATATTTCCAGCCACTCAAACCGGGACGCAAAACACTGTTGCCTAAAACTGGGACCCTAAAAGCAATACGCACGTTACCGCTCACGCGCAAAAAATCGGGACATATTAGTGTTTTAGAGATATTTGTCGGGACACCGGGACACGCAGCTTGAAAACGGGACTGTCCCGGGTAAAACAGGACGTCTGGTCACCCTAGCTTAATAATAAGTCAACTTTCCGACGGCGAGTGAACGATTGCATTCCAGATGTCCTTCTGGTGGATTATTCTTGGCTTGGCTTACAATGTTTCTATCGTCCAACAAAAGCGCTCTGAACGTGATTTAAAAGATAGTTTACGATGTACGCTGTTCTAACTCAATGGGGAAAAACGCTTTGTTTTCCCCCACGCTAAAAGCGGATGTGACGTTTATCTCAGACCGGCATTCAACTATTCACACCACAGAAGAAGAAATATGCAGGAAACGATCTGCTTTTCCACACCACCGAAGAAAACAGTGTTTAATGCTAGTTTTAAATTAAGTCATTATAACAACATAACGTGGTTAATAATTGTTTGTTTGGAACATACGTGGCACTAAAATGAACTGAATAATAATGTGACTTGTGTCGCTAAGTAATGGAGCACTGATATTTCCGTATTTTGGCTACAAAGAGTGGGTAACAAATTAGCTTAATTATTTAACCATTTTAGGCTAATTCCGGGAGGACCAATACAATATTTTTGCTTTCTCTTCACATTAATTCAATTTTGTCTTATTTACATGCAGAGTTAAGCTCTGGCGTTTAAGTGAAATGTAGCCTGATATTATGAGATTTCTGGTGTGGCTTTAGGACATTTTAGAGAGAAAAAAAACATATCAGCTCTAGTGAAAAGCTGAGGCATGCGAAATGACTGCCCCTCAGTCACAAACAGTCACATATATGTTAATGTTGATAAGTGCCCCTTCTGTTCAGCCAATAACGGAGTTGTGATGATTTGGGGCTCACGTGACCAGTGACGACAGCATTGTGTGAAATGTGGCCCCACAATGATTTCCACATTTACCCATGTTTGGGTGAACGTGATGACGTCTCTCAACAAAGGGCGGGCGGTGGGAGAACTAGCGGAAATAAATGGATGTTTTTACCTTGCTTTGGTCCTGGAGTGGAAGTTGAAATGTTTACTGGAACTTTGCTGACATCTAAGACAAACACGCACGCACACACGCACGCACGCACGCACACACACACACACACACACACACACACACACACACACACACACACACACACACACACACACACACACACACACACACTTAATTACCAGTAAGGCTCCCTAATCGGGAGATAAGCGACCGTAGGTCACTTATCTCCACAAATAGGGCAAAAATGTGTTTTGCCAAAATCTTCCTGATCCATGTTGATGACATGAGTGTAGACATACTGTGTAGTGATTTTCGTGATTTTAGGGCGAAATCTGTAGGAGCAGTGTCCAAAAATGTGTTTTTAAAAATCGGCCTGGAGGTGGCGCTATATGGGAGAGATTCATGTTGATGGGATGAGTGTAGACATACTGTGTACCGATTTGCGTGATTTTAGGGCAAAAATTGTAGGAGCAGTGTCCAAAAATGTGTTTTGCAAGAATCGGCCTCATGGTGGCGCTAGAAGAGGGCCATGTGAGAAATGAGGGGTGGGGTCTCCGCGCCGGCAAGGCGGACGAATAGGTACCGGCCCCGGCTGTCCCGGTCGCTCCTAGCCGGAGTTACGGCATTTTATGTGAGCTGCAGTGTAGGGGGTCCTCCACTGGGGGCGCCACCACTTTTGCATCCGTTCTGGAGCACCAGGAGTGGGTGGTCCCCGGGAATTCCCCGTGAGCAGCCCCGTTGGGGTGGTCATTTGGTCAGTTTAGCACATTTGGTCATTTTTTACATCTGGGGGTCCCCCAGGGACCTGGGGGTCCCTGGAGCTCCGGGGGTCCTTGGAGGTTGTAGTTTGGCAGGTAAGGAACGTGTGTGCAAAATTTGGCATGGATCGGGGCAACGGTTGCGGAGATATGAGCAGGGCAAGAGTGTGACGTGTGAGGTGTGACAGACAGACTGACTGACGGACGGACTGACGGACGGACTGACACTTTGTGCAGGGTTTGATAGTAAATGCGACCTACGGTCGCAATTAAACTCGCGTCACCAGTCTTTCCACCTCGGAGGAAAGCCTGGTATTTGTTTACCACTGGCCGTGTGATCCGGTCTAGGCGTGGCCTAAACTGGAAACAATCAGGAGACACCAAAGTGTAGTCCGTCTGACATTTGTCTTAGATGTCAGTGAAGTTGTTCATCAAAAAATAAATACATATTTACCATGCTTTGGTACTGGAGTGGAAGCTGTTCTGTTCCAAAAGGTCTCTGTAGAATCACTGATATCTGCAAAGAAAAATATGTACACACCCACAGACCCACTCGAAAAGACAAAGAGGCACACACACATGCATGCAAGTAGAATCATGCCTACACACACGCACGCGCACGCGTGCGCGCACACACACACACACACACACACACACACACACACACACACACACACACACACACA